>NW_028301565.1:462500-820000 GCF_042242905.1 Orbicella faveolata
GGAACATATGCCAAATGGCTGACTGAGAAAATGCTATGACTTGCCATACAGAAGAAGACTGCCAAAATAAACAAAAACAGCATACAGGTAATTTTCAGTGAAAGCGGATCTGCACAGTTGTCATCAATGTTGGAATCAAAACAGTTTTAAGCAAGTTTGAGGCGATTCGACATACTTTCACTGTAATAAAAGAGGTGTAGGTTCAGGTTTTCAAAGCCTGGATATACACTGTAAGTCAACAAGTTGATGGAATATATACAGTATTCAGCTGTAAGTTACATGTAGTTAGCCCAGTTTGAAACTCAACTAAGCTTTACTTTCACAATTTCATCACCTTTGCAATCTATTGCATAGTTTGATTTGGGTAATTGCAATAAACAAATCAGGAAAAACAAATACTCCTTTTCTCACAAAGATATTTCTTTTCTACACCTGAAAGTTACAATTTAGTGTTGTACTCATTCTTTTTGGAATATGGTTTGTTGTTTCAAGATGCTAAATAACAAGTTTTAACAAATCTTTAACACCATGCTAAAATTGAGCCTAGCTGGTCCACAGCTCTATCCAATGGCAATGCATAGTGTGGTTGCATTAGCACTGGTTTACTAAGGCCTTGGTTTCTTTGTTCCAGCCGTGTATGGATGTGCAGCTTGCAAATTTATTTACGTGCTCATACAAGTTCCAAGATACCTCTCACCATATTGCCTGTGTGCATCCAATACGATGTGCAAATCATGTGATTTCCAGATCTTTCTTCTCAGTCAACCAAAAGTGTGACAGAAGGAAGGGGAAAGAACCTTCAGAGCAAATCAATATCTGATCAAATATAAAATCACTGTTCTTAAGATGTGGAGCCCATTGACCCCACTGACCCCACCAACCTTATTGGCTAGGATATTGAGGAACTCAAGTTTCGTGATGCAAAACAGAACATAAATACTCAACTACACATTTAAAAATGACAGAATAAATAATTTCACAAACATATTTAAACAGAAAATAAATGACCCTAAGATAAGTGCATCTTAGTTCTAATGCATCAATCTTACATGAACTCTTAAATTTCTTAATTTTCAGTAATATTTTTAATCAACGTTGATCCTTTATGCACAGAATTACTCCCTTTTTTGCTCTCTCCTTTTGACATGTTATAATTTTTAGCATTTTCTATCTTATCTTGTCATTTTTTAACTTTAGGCCAGCCATTGTAAAATTCTCACAATTTTTTTCAAGTTTTTGAATGGCATATTATGCAATTGGGAACCCATATGATATATAAGGCCAGATTGCAACCATCATTTTGATGCTGGCAGGACTGCAAACACAATGTTTGATGAGTTAGCTGAAAGGTGATGTAAGGCAACTTTTTGAAAGGCCTCTGATGAGTCCCTTGGCAGACATGAAACATACATATGTAAGGCTAGCCATTGTAAAATTCTCACACTTTTTTAACTTTTATCTTGACTTTTTCTTATTTCAAGTTTTACTATTATTATTTTTACTTTTATTATTATTATTACTATTATTATTATTATTATTATTATTATTATTATTATCATATTTGTCAAGTTTTTCATGTACACAATATGAAAAAGTGTACACTGACTAAAGTAGAAGAAAAGTGGCACTGCACTGCAGCCTCAACACAGGCACTTGCTGGCTCATATGCCAGCAAAATTCCATATTTTATCCGCAGACAGAATGCTGCCATTTTGCCCTGTAACACGAAAGTGTAGTGCTGGAAAGCAAAGAAAGAGCAAGGAAATTCACTGCTTGACAGGTTTTACTGCCAAGCTAGCACCATAAGAGGAGGTTGCTTGCTATGCAACAAGAACTGTACTTTTCTTGTTCCCCATAAAAGGTGGAAGCATTTTTTGACTGGAAAACATTGCATCACACTGTCTGTTAGCACTATTGCATTTTATTGTTCGTTTGGCCATCTTTCCACAATAATCAAGATCAACGCTTTTTTGGAGCCATATCCAGCCATTGGAATGCACCAAAAAATTAACAGCTACCATGGAAAAGAGGGATAGTAAAGACTTGACAGAAAGCTAACAGGGGTTTTAAAATGTTTTGAAGTAGGCGTCTGCACCTCAGAGCTGGAAATAACAGTCAGTCATCGGACTTTGTCCAACCAAATTTTGAATATGTCCAGCCAATTTCACATTTTGATCGGACATGATGTCTGGACATTTCACCGACACAATTTGACTTCTTCCCCAAAATGTATTGTCTATCCGTGAAAGTTGCCGACATAGATTGTTCGAGCTATATTTGAAAGGTATCTCATGAAGCAGAAGTGTTCAAATAAATCGCCCTATAATGCACTGCGTGAATCGCAATATGCTGTTAGCATTTCATATATGTACCCTCAAGTCTTGCACGGTAATGCCCTTTACAACGGCGAAGGCTGCTCAAGAAACGACATTAAAGTTTAATGTTGACCAGTGGCCTGTTCAAATCATTTATAAAACAAGTTTTATTTAATACCTACGTAACAATTTTAATAGTATTAGTTGCCATTAATCAGATGCGAGGTGAATGCGCAGGAAAACCAAAACAAACGCGTTTTGTCAATGAGTCACGTTGCAAATATTGTTATTATTGTTGCTACTTTCTGTTCTTTCAAGATTATGGAACTTTTTTCATTTGTGAAGACGAAGAAGAACCCAAGCAATTTTATAAAGTTTTTGCTTTTTGGTCAACTCTGAAAACCTTTGATATAAAAGAAGGTTCGCGCAAATGACAGATGACCAGGAGATAACAATCTGCACGTGAAGTTGAACTAGCCATGAATAAATTATAGCCCACGGTAGTGACCTGTAAAAGTGTTGTTAATAAAGTATAAACTTGTACTGGACAGAATATTTTCAGGGAAAGGATTGCTCTTTAAACTGTTTGCGAAATTCAAAATTGAATTTAAGATCGCCAACACTTGTAATGAATATTTCTTCAGGAAATAAAGTTGTGACCACCCGACCCAGCCAGACTGCACGTCGCCAAGTGTTTGTTTGTTGTTTATCTAAATTGCTTGAATTTACATCTTGTTCTCACAAACAACAGAGGTTAAAATAGTAATGAATAAACCACTCTGACCACAAACTACGGCCTTTTGGCGAATTACACAAAACTACTACACAACTCCTTTTTTGTGTGGGAAAATTTGTACTTTATCAAAATAATAAGGGCAGATTAAGTCACGTGCAAGACCACAAAATTAACCAGGTGATGTACCACAATTAACTTTCATTCCGATGTGAACCAAGGAAAAAAAGGGGTCACCCGTCGTTTTGTGATCAGTGAAAGGCAAAATACAAGAAATCTTTACCCTGCCGACTGTTTATTCAAAGCAGCTTCACACTGGTTTCATAAACAAATAAATCTATTTACCACAAAATTTGTCCTTTATATATTTGTGCGTTATATAGCGTGAGAACAGAAAACGCCGATTGGCTTCCACTAGACAACTATCCCCGTGAATAAAAGTGGGTTTAGCTTTGGTATTTTTGAATTTCGTTCAGCTACTATTTCTCAAGTTAACATGGATGTTCCACAAGATGTTGATGCCGATTTGGAGAATCTCAACAAATGTATTGCAACTGAGGAACACGAGATTTTAATTTCTTCTCTTCGAACAAAGTATTCAAGAATCCTGGCTAAGATTCAAGAGAAAGAAGTCGTCAATGGCATCACGCTTCAAAGAGATAGGTTAGGAGAAGCGCTTCTCCCAGAGGATATTCCTCTTTCAATGAAAACATCACAGCTTGTAGCGTATCAATCGCCTGGTAATGGGGACTGTTTGTTCAACTCTTGTTCACGTTTGTTGGTTGGTGATGATTCCCTAAGTAGCTGTCTCTGACTATTAACTGCAATAGAAATTGTGACAAACAGAGAATATTATGCAGAGCATCCAAAGATTGAAGAGGCTGTACATACTAATACGATGCGGTACTCTGAAAGTATGCTGTTCTCTTTGTGTCTGGCACAACTTGGTCCAAGCAACCTCAAGGATAAGGCAAATCATGTGACTGCAATTGTAGAAGAAGTTCAAGGTAAGTGCAAGTTGTGGCACAAGATTTTCTTTAAGACTTTGTCAGACCCAAAAAATACATTCGATGGCCTCCACGAAAAAAAAATGCATCGCGTTATTATAACTAACTATACGGTTTAGTAAGATGAAACGTGTTCACACCTTTTTATAGGGGCCACAGTCAAAAAAGAATGGGCAGGGATGTTTCACCTCATGGCTTTAGCCTCAGTAATGGGGAGACAGATTTTTTCTGTTTATCCAAATACGGCATCCTCAGTACGAATTCTGTTGCATGGTGTCATAGAACCAAGGGTTATTAGCCAAGTGAAGTCAATGCCAACCGTCTTCATAATGTGGTCCAGGGATGGCAACCTTGATGCGACAAAAGGAGTTTGGTTTCACCCCAACCACTTTATTCCACTCCTAGAAGTGGAAGGAGATACTATCAAGGAAGAAAAATTTAAAGACCGTGTCTCCACAACACAAGGAAAGATAACAAGCTTTTTTGGCCCAAACCAAAGCAAGAAAAGGACCCTAACCGAAGAAGACAGTCTTTCAACCTGCGATGGCGTAAAATCAGAGACCGAACCAGAGGCACCGAGAAAGATACAAAAGTCTGAAACTACAAAGGGAAGAAGGGTAACATGTTCCACAGTGGACAAATGGAAGAAGAATGATTTAGCCATTTTTGAGGCAGACACTTGGCTGATTTATGACGTTGATAAATGTGAAAAGGGAAAGTTTTGTTCAACGCTGAAATGCACTGTCTGTATCGAGTTTGAACAAGCAATAAGCAAAAGGCATAACTTTGCAAGATCATGGATCGATGGGTCAGTCAATTTCAAGCTTTCCAATGTTATTAACCATGCGAAATCAGAGGCGCATAATGAAGCCCTGGCTTTGTATAAGAGAAGATTGGGTCAAACTGCACCACCCTCAATGCCTACAGGAAACCAGCGACCTCTAGAGTTCAAACTGAGTAAAGAACAAGAAGCAGTCTTCAGGAAGAAGTTGACGTTTCATACTTTGTAATGAAAGAAGAAATGCCCCTCATCAAGTATGAGAACATCATTCAACTAGAGAAAAGGCATGGTGTTCAGCTAGGCTCCACACACAACAATCGTACCGCAGCATGAGAGTTCTTATCTTTTCAAGCTGAGGAACTCAAGCAACAGTTGTCAAAAGACATAGCCAAAACAAAGTTCTATAGTATCTTGTTTGATGGGACAACAGATAGCTCTATCACTAAACAAGAAGCCACTTTCGTCCTTTATTTTGATCCAGATGGAGAACCGACAGATAATATTAACCAAGAGCCAGAGATTGCAGTGAAGATGAGGTACCTCTCTTTACAATGTCTGTCAAGTTCCACTGCTCAAGGTATTGTTTATGGTATTAAGAACGCTCTTAGTGACCCATGTCTGAAAGACGTAACAGCCACAACACCACCAGGACATGTCAGACTAGGAGGAGATGGCTGCAGTACTAATACAGGAGAAAAGGGAGGAGTAAAAGCTATTCTGAAGAAGGAATATCTGTGGTTTCTATTTGTCTGGTGCATTGCTCATCGCTTGAAGTTGGCATTAAAAGATACTTTTAGTGGCACTTATTTTATAGAGATTGATGACTGCCTTTTGAAGCTCTACTATCTGTACGAGAAGAGTCCTAAAAGGCTGCGAAGTCTTCAAGAGCTGAGTAACATCTACAAAGATTCACTGGAGTTTGTGGAAGGATCAGTGAAACCAAAACGTGCGAGTGGGACAAGATGGATTATCCACAAACTTAACGCACTTAAAGTCCTCATAGATAAATTTGGTATTTTCATTCAGCATCTTGAGTCTTGTAGCAGTGACACATCTGTGAAAGCTGATGACCAAGCCAAACTCAAAGGATATTTAAGGAAATGGAAGTCAGGAAAACTGTTTATCTTCTCTTGCTTCTTCGTTGATCCCTTAGAGACAGCAGCGTGTCTTTCAGCTGCATTCCAGGAAACAAAAGTTGATGCTATGACTGTTTCCCTTGCCATGGCAAAAGCCAAGAAACATCTACTCACACTGAAGGAGAGAGAAGTTGACAAGCTAAAAACTGTCAGGTACTATCTGGCCAAGGTCAACGGTGGCTGTTTTCAGGGGGTGCAATTGCCGGGCTTAGATGGTGCAGTTGATCAGCTCAAGCAACATGGACATAAATTTGTTGATTTGATGACTGAGGCTATTGAAGAACGGTGCAAGGGGACTGACAACATGATGGCAATTGCCAAAGTTTTGAATTGCGAAGTGTGGACAAGAATATATTCTATTAGCGAAGAAATTGACCAAACCGTCTTGAAAGTGTCTGGCCAATTCCAGGATGCCTTGAAACAACATGGTTTTAGCTCAAGTGGTCCTGATGTGCTAGACGAATGGCATGACCTTGTAGAATACATGGTTGAATTCCTTGCGCCATCTTCACGAAGTTACCGCGCAACTTGGTACAAGCTTTTCCACCTCTCTATAGGATCAAATCGCTGGAGCAATATACTGCTTTTGATAAGACTACTGTTTTGCCTGCCTGTATCCAGTGCCATTGTCAAAAGATTCTTTGGTAGCCTAAAGAGAGTCAAAACAGGTAAAAGAGCAGCCGTAGGACAGAAAACCACAGAAGATATCTTGACAATCATGACTGAGGGGCCACCACTTGAAGAGTATGATGCCACTTCAGCTGTCCTGTCATGGTACTCGAGCAAGTCAAGAAGATTAAATCAGAAGGAAAGGAAGTACTACAAGAAGAGGGAATCAAGACGACCGAAAATCTACGAGCCACTCTCAGACTCTGAGTCTGAGCAGGAAGTTGCAGAGCACGATGAAAATGCCATTTTTTCCCAGAGTGAAGAGGAAGATGAACTCGAATCATTTTGAGAACTTTTCTGAGAACTTTTTTGAGACCTCTTTCTTCATTATAATTATTATTTGCAGTGAAACTACATTGCATTGATCTAAACTTTTTGTGCCGTTAGATGATGATAAAAAGAAAGTAAACTCATTGAGGGACTTTAAACATTGCTTTGTTTTTCCCAGCATATCAGTTTGCTATAAAGGACCGATATCAAACAAAATATAATTCAGAGGAGAGTTTCAGTTCAGTATCATAACGAAAAACTGTATTATGAAGTGGTCATCGTAGTTTAAGTCATCTAGTTAATCATGACTGATAATTAAAAAATATAATTGCAGTTTTGAATGCTCAGTATTGAAAATCATTATTCTTACTAATGAATTTATTATGCTAATTAATTATGCTAATTAATGGCCGGTCAAATTGTTAAGATGTCCGACCAAAATGAAGATTTGAAAGGACATATGTCCTGTTAAAGGAGAAAAATTATTTCCAGCACTGGCAGCTGGAAGAGTGGGCGACTATGACAAGGGTGAGGCCACAAGGCCCTTCATCCCAGGAGGTTCAGGGGCATGTCCCCCCTCCCCCAGAAAATTTTGAAAAGTACAATGTAGAAGAAAGGAAATGCCATTTTCAGCAGCTCAAAGTTAAATATTGATCTATCAGTGCAATGGATGCTTTGAGTGTCTCTTTAAAAGAGCCTACTTGTTATTGCATAAAAGCAGGGGTTTGATAACGGGCCAGGAACCGGCAAATTGACTGGCTGTGAGGATGCTTTTTTCCAGCTTGGTTTAACCATCTAGTGGAAAGTTTTTCTTATGAAAAAGTTTGGTTTAAATAGTTTTGCCCACCTATGAAAACCAGTTGCCCTCCTGCTGAGAAGGTTAATGAAACCCCTGATTGAGTATGAAGCTACTCTCCTGTCTTAAGGTGGCTGAACACAGTTTTTGATACTCGTGTTTCATTAACCCTTTTCTCTAAAACCCTTGATCTCTCGGTCGCCAAAAGTGGCAGCAAGCAAGTTAACAACACAAACTTTAGTTTTTTGATGGTTAAGCTGATGTGGGTGCCATTGCCATGGCAACATGAATAAAACTAAAAAGACTTTTAAAATCGGTTTTGTTTATTTGTAGAAAATCTAGTCATTAGATTTTCTTTATAATTTGCATGCAACAAACTTGTAACGATTCTCACAAGTTAACACCATTTTGCTAATAATTTAACAGAGAGATCTTTAATTATCCCTTGTTGAAGGTTCACTGGAATATCTAGAATTTCCTTTGTTAAAGTTCAATTATTTTCAATACTCCAGTTACTTATTTCCTAAAGTATTTTCCTGCCAAATTTCGTGAAATTCTAATGAGTGGTTTTCGAGAAATAGGCGTATTTCCGAGTACAATTTTTCATTCAATTGCACTACGTATGCACTGCATTTAACTGGGTTCTTTCAGTAACAAAGAAAAAGCTGAGAATTGCTGGGTTCTTTGCATCGTTTCCTTTGGTAACATATCTTTGTGATAAAAGACTAAAGCCATCAATACACCGCGTTCAGTTATAGAGAAAAAAAGCACAGCGCGTGTTTGGCCACCTTAAAGATTGATTGATAAGATGCAATGCTAAGCTTGTTTGTCACAAGCTGATTGCTATAACCAGAATAACCAGCGATATATAATCAAGTAGGCGGCGGATATCCGGTAGTTGCCCGCTTGTTTTGAAAACACTGGGCTAAATCAATAAATTCGTGTAGAAAAGCAGTACAGTAAAAGTTGCATACCAAATGTCTATACAAATTAGAGACATAATAGAATGGATAAATCACTAACATTAATACAATTTATCGACTTAAAGTTTACTTAAGACACCATTGACTCTCTGCACAAAGGGAAACACATCCACTAAAGCAAATCATTCAGCGAGTAAATCATGTTACCACCTCCTCAACAACTTTCATCAACAACCACTGACTCTATTCAATGCTAAATACCTTGAACTTTGACCTCAAATCAAATGCAACAGAGAATCTTCATACTGGGCAGCCTATTCATCCCAAATCACTGACTTACTAATTTATCAGCCTTTTTCATACGTAACAATTAATGAAACACGACGAAGAAAAATCAAAAATGGTGTTTTGTTAAATTGTTTTGGGAATGATTCGCACAGTTTTCAAAATAAGCCAGTGCTCAATCCAAGTCGCCAGCTACTTAAAGCATTTGCGCCAAGTACTTTTTTAATTCCAAAGTTTAATATTAAAATGCAGTTTTGTTTCCCCAATATGATCATGATCTGATCTTTGTGAGAATAGGAATAAACAGGTGTAAAACTAAACAGTGCAGCTATTGTACGTACACCTTTTAAACTTCAAAACAAGAGCAACTTGTGGCCAGCATTCTCCTGTCATTCAAACGTACATGTATCACATTTGCGAGCACATGCCCATTTTTCACCATGAAGCAGGGGCAACAGACTATGCTGCCTTGAATTGCCACTGTATAGAAGTCACCAAGGCAAACAGCTAACAAGCAGGTAAAGAAATATCATGTGCTGTTCCAGTTGTAAAAGTAACAACAAAACAGTCAGCTTTTTATTGACCTAGTTCTCTACATGTTACATGGAGAATACAAAGGCACTCTTTGTTGTGAAGTGTTACTCATCAAGGTCAGAAGGGGTTCCAATGTATTCTAAGCAACAGGATGAAAGGAATCTTAATGATAAAATCATTCAAACACCAAAGAGTTCAGATTTCAAGACAAATGAAAACTCTAAACATCAAAGCACAAACAAAACAAGACCACTCATTATGAAGTGATCATTCATGTAACTGACAGGAACTTAGATGTCACTAGAACTCACTCTAATCCTTTCACCACAATGGACTTGATTAATACCCAGCTCTTTCAATATGAAAACTAAAATGATCTTGGCAATGAACCTCTCTTCTTGAACTCTGCCATGGACAGTCCTAAGCCCAGCTGAAAAAGTAGGAATGTTAGAAATTGGGTTAGCACCGCTACCCTGTAAAAACTGTTACTACATGTAATGGGTGCGCGATCGTGTAGTCATCCAATTACAGGTATCCAATTACAACTTTTTGACTGGATAACTGCAATTGGACACTTACCTCATTCGCACATCAATTACGCGCACTTTAATGGCTTACTTCATGATGTTTCCTATAGTTTTTAAAACTTATGAAAAGTGCTCCTGGCTTTTTCGCTCAAATGAAGTTCTCAAGACTTGAGAACTCAGACCATACAATTCATACAGTACTCGTGCCCATAATTTTAAATCCACCTTGCCCTTTGAGCTTATCTGATTTTGAAATTACACACATGATTACTCCCTGAATTCTACTCCACTCAGTCTAATTACTATTTAACCCATTGACTCCTGCATGAAATTTCCCGTGACCCACCCCTAATTCCCTGGTGTTTTTGTGAAATATTTCAGAGCCGGCGAAAGCACAAAAATAAACCATATCCGCAGTAACCACAGACACAAGATCAGGTTTTGAGACATCGTTTACTTAAAGTTGAATAAATGACGGGTCAAAATATTAAAAAATATCAACAAAAAAAACTCAACTTGATCTGTAAAACTGATAATAAACAAGAAATTATATTTTTTTCTTTGCCACGCAACAAAAGCAGAGAAAATTGATTAGGCAAAAATGAGTTTATTTTTCACTTAGAGGACAAAACGAAACCGAATACAACAGGATTTCTACTCTTTTACTATAACGGATAACATTTGATAAAACACTGGAAAATAACGGCGAAAGACACATGTAAAAACCAATTTAAAAACAAGAAATCAGATAATTTCTTCGCGGCATGACAAAATAATACAGCGTAGCGAAAGAAAGCTGAAAGTTGTACATCAAAAAGGCAACAAAAACAAGCCAATTATTTTGAGATAAATTGTATTTCAAATGTGTTAATTTAGCCCCCACTTAGTTCTTTTCTAGGAGTTCTGTAGTAGCTGAATAAGACTCGAAAAAACATATTTGAACGAAGCGAATAAACTAAACAAACAAACCACGGGGGTCGTCACAAATTAAATATGCAGGAATCCAGTGTGCAAAAATACTGTTCACTTTTAAAGCCTAAAATTCACAAATAAAGGCAACCAAATGAAAGAAACGTGACAGGAAGCTAAATAACAATAAATTTTCATTCAAGATGAGGCAAAAAATCTTAACTTAAGGCATAACAATGTTCAAAATTTCGCAGACATGCTTTGCTGCATGACCACATGTTCAAATTAATTCTTCACGCTAAAGCAAAAGCTTGAGATTTTGCCGATGAGTTTTGCAGTTATTTTATCGGCCATGGCTTTACCAATTGTTCTAAAAATTAAACTCAACTTCGAAGCAATACTGTACATTACCATTTTTGTTTTCTTAAACCCAGGAAGCTGCTTTAAATCTGCGATCTGTATTCAAAACTCACTTGAACGCGCACCGATCGTCATGTTTTCATGGCAGTTCAAGGAAGGAAAAATTCTTCACCAGAAAGGTTTGAGGACTCTGAACACCTTCATCTTTCATTCTGAGGCCGCCTAAACATCAATTTACAGGGCTAAAAATTAACTTCAGTGCCTGGTCGCCACTCGGGCCAGTATGGCTGAACTCTTAGTGGCCCAGGCCAAAATGAAGTGGCCCTCAAATTTCCTCGACTAACATACAAAACATTTTTAAACCATTTTTACTTGAATGAATGACTCATGGCTTTTAACTTCGAACACTAACCATGGCCTTCCCTGTTTCCAACTGGTCTGAAATGACCGCTGTCTTTGGCTTTTCTCGCACAGTCGGTTACTCTCCAGAACATCGTCCTTGCTTTTGGCTTTTTCGGCGGCCGCTGTTCACATCCAGAGAGGTATTTCCACATTTTGTATTCCAAACTCGAGCAGTTTGCCGATATTCGTGTTTCCAAATGTACCGCACAGACCTCTGGGTAAGTCTGGAGTCACGTGTCAATAAAATCAAAATGGCGTCTACATATCGGAGCGATCTAAAAACTCGATCACGAACAGCTTTAAATTTTGCACTTTAGAACTAACTTTTACTACAGATTGATGAACTTAGAGTTCAGGAAAGAACAGAAAGAAAAGAAAGGTACTCCAAGGAAAGAGCATTTTATTTCATCTTTATTGTTATCCTTTGCGTACTTCTCAAATCATAGTCGCCCTTTGGGCAATCAAACCTCAATTCTTAGTGGCCCTGGGCTCTTTTTAATCGCCACTGGCGACCGTGCAACTGCCAAGTTTTAACCCTGAATTTATGTTTTTCCTTTCTATTTTAAAGTGCCACTGAAACGAAATTTTCGTATGTTAGATTTTTGCTTAGTAATAAAGTTTCCACCTTACTTGGAAACACTGCAGACTTTTTTTTCGCATACGGTAAGCAAAAACTGCTTTTTCAGCTGTTTGAAGTTGGCTGGTTAAGCCCAAAATTGGCGGCCATCTTGGTGCGGCCAAAACAGCCTAGTGACGTCACTGGTTGTATTACTCTCATGCCGCGCTGAAAATTTAGAGTGATTATGGGAGAAGAGAATACTGTTCGAAGCCCCCCAAAAAACATCTTAAGGTTACAGTATACCTTCGGGTCAGCAATTTTCTTCAAATTTGGATTTTTGGGTCAAAATAGTGGTCGAAGAATAATCTCTAATTTCTGAAAAAAAATTTTGAAAAAGGCTAAATATTGGCGGAGAAATGGCGGTTTTACGTTTTCACCGGAAGTAAAAGTTTACCTCTTGATTGACAGCCCTATAGCACGTATGCAATCAACCGAGACGATTTTCGCGGGAATTACCTACATGGATGTCACGAATTGACTACTCAGTTGATCAGCATTGTTGTTCTGACTACCCAGCATCTTTGGTATTAGGCGTGTCTCTATTAAGTTATAAGTAAACATAGACCACGTTTAAACCATGGACCAGTTCGAAAAAGCGAAAACAGCGAAGAACGAATGAAAATACATCAATGAGTGAAGAAGCGAAAGTTCGCCACGCGGATGAAGCTATAGTTATCGTATAAGGCGGGCAAATATTCGTGGTAAGAGAAAAGAAAGGTTCTGTAAAAATTTCGGAACTTGACAGCAATAACAGGGATGCTGACAGAGACTCTTCTGATGAGTCCGATATCGACGAATCGTCGGACTCATTGAGACCATCTGAAATATTATCCAGGCACAGTTGCCCACACACAGTTGCTCTCCGCGCTTTCTTTTGTTTGTTTCCTTCGCTCAGCCACTCTAGCGTTCGTATCCTTTTTAGTCTTCTCTATGTTGCCAGACCAGCTTCAAGAAAAACCGAGCTACAGAAAAATTATCTCTCTGCCTTCGGTTCCTTGAGCGCATTGCGAAACACAAGAGTTTTTTTAGAGATTCGCGCGTAAATTTCACCAGGAGGTTAACGGTAGTAAACTTTCCCCGCACTGATTGGCTTAGTTATCTGAGAACCCAGTTGAAGGCGTTTGTGGGTGGAGTTTGTTTGCAAAGCAGAAAATTTTTCTTAGCGCTGTTTTCTCGAATAAATTTTTTCACTTGAAGCAGACACCTTAAAGAGTTATAACTCAAAGGGAATTTGTTCAATTGCTCTTAAATTTGGACAGTGGCTAGTTTAACATATAAACTACAAAAGCGTGTCTGGGAATTGTAAATTTCGAAATACTTTTTCTTCGAGAGCGATTTTGGTACGATCACTCCACATTTTTTTAATCCTGTTTCGAAAATGTTCTATAACTTTTTACTGCAATTGAATATGCCAAAACGCAGACACGTTTTTTAAGCGCTTTGGGCTCTGAAACCGAGGAAAAAATTAAATTGGCGAAAAACGAAATTCGCTTTGACTTGTAGCTTTCGAAAGGTGATTCGGGCGCTCGCATTTAGTGGTCGTGAAAAATTCGACAATTCATTTTCTTTCAAAATTCTTGGTATAGTTTGATAGCCAGCCCCATAAGCTTTAATTTGATATAGGGGTTTAGGTATCTACAGCTTAAACTGCACGCGCTACATCGCTTGCGCGCGAGACACCCCTGAAGGTATACTGTAACCTTAAGGACATCTCAGAGCTGTAAAGCAGATAATAACAGTAGCCTTAGACATGAAGAGGTGGAGAGTCAATCCTGGGGCTTCTCAGTCTATTTAATTGGATATTTGCAGGATATTTTATGTAAGCAAGCAAAATGATCAGGACTCTTAGTAAAATGGCCACCACTCAATTAAACAATATCTACACTCATAAAGTAAAAAAGACATGAAAACAATAGAAAGTGGCTTTTGAAAATATTATCCGGACTACTGCTGCACGAATCGCAGCAACAACGCTTCAAGTTTCAAGTCGCTTCACTTCGAGGAAACTGGACACTTTGTGAGTTTCACCACGGACGGGATTGTGCTACAGTGACCTTTAGTTCAGTTGTATCTGCTACATCCTACAAGTTATCAAAACAGCAACAATTTAAGAAACCCTCTTCTTTTATATGAGGGAGCAAATTTAAACTATAAAGGTAAACTAAGCAGCTATGACCCTACAGGTATGTTTTCAGGAAATGAGAGAAAGCGTGACAATGTCAGCGGCGAAAGGTCATCTATGCAAATTAGTTCAAATTCTGTTTAATAAACCTTCGAAAGGAGTGTAAACTAGTGACATTTTAACAAATTGCTTTGAATTTGGATACTATTAAATGAAGATCATCGACATAAGTATGTGCTAAAGAACTCAAAGTAATCCATCGACCGTGAAATATTGCAATTGGGAGATACGTGTAAAAGAGAAGTGAAATTCCCGCTTTGTTTACACTGATAAATATGCAGCGATAAAGAAAAACCCTGCTGCGGATCACAATTTTCAAAGATACATTTTGTCTACCACAAGAACTCTCACTTATTAGCATCATAAAAAGATGCCCTCTGTGTGCAAAGAAGTACTTGACTCAAAGCTTGTGGACCGTTAATAACTTCGTGATTGTGCGGATGGCTGATGCGCTTATGGCTTTTACTGCGGTAAAGTTGCCGAAGATATATTCGAACCTTGTGTAATAGACCTTAGATAAACGTGAGAATCCAAATTTCAGAACTAGGCTGAAAACAGATGAGTACTCAAGATGTTCAAAAAGTAACTGAGCTGTTCTAATCTGTAGCATTTATTTTGGTGAATCTACACTCTTTGGTGCCCTCCAACGTTCATGATATGTATTTCCTGTCAAGACTGGACAGAAATTACAAGGTAGAAAACTAGCAGGTATCAACAATATGAAGAATAAACTTGAATAAATCAAGTGAAAACAAGAGAGAATCTATAGCGCTTCTTGCGTGAATACAACCAGTGACGTCACAAGGTCCTTCAACTCAGTTCCAGAGCCCAGACACAGTTTTGCTCCAAAAAGTCAATTTCAGCAGCTAAAAAAAGCACTTTCCCTCAGGATTTGACAGAAATAAAGTTCACCATTATTTTAAGCACGTTTGAAACTAAAAATTGGGCTAATAAAAGAGAGTACGAACATTTCATTTCAGTGGCACTTCAAGTGCCAAAGAAGTAATTTCTCTGTTTTAGGAATGAAAACAGGACCCTCGAAGTTTGTAGATTTGGCCCGCAACACGCCATGATTACCTGCACTTTTCGAGCACATGATTTTAAGTCAAAAAACCGTCTTTCTAGGACCCCTAAAGTCGTCTAAAAATATGCTCAGTAAGTCGACTTTGATTTGTTTATTTGTCCTTAACAACAATAGAACAATAGGAGAACTAAAACATCTTCAGGGAGGGTAGGGAAGGCAATTGTCCTCACATGCTTTTTCACGGCTGGTTACAGCCAGCACAGGGAATTGGGGGTGGGTTTTCACACGGCTGGTTACAGCCAGCACAGGAGTCAATGGGTTAACAATTAGATTATGAGCTCAAGATTTCTATGAGGTGATAACTAATTGGGCCAAAGGCCAAATACACTACCTTAAATTTTCTTCACCAAACCATATCAAATTGTTTTTGTACATTGTATTTAACTTTATTCTTTATACAAATTGCGTGGATTAAATTGTTGTAAGGAATTTCCTGTTGTGTACACACAAACCCTAAATCTCCTTTTACTTTTCTCGAGAATTTAATTATCCATTTGAATCTAAATGTTCTTTTGTGACTTCTCAAAAACAACAAAAGATCACTATTTCACAGACAACCTCCTCCTTTGGCTAGTGAAATTCCCTTAGTTACTAGCCATGTTAACTACCAAAATTATGGAAGCAAATTTCTTTCTCCAGTGCAAAAGATAAATTCATGCCATCTGACAGGGTGTGGAACAAAATACCAAATTAAGCAGAAATTTTCAGGGTAAAATGCAGAAAAATGTGTTGGTTGTGCGGAAAACACACTGGATTATGCGGAAATTTCGACATTTAACAGAATTGATCATAAAACTTTTCAAATGTACCAAACAACAGTGAAACGTAAAGCACTTCAAAGTCTTCCCAACAATTTTAAGTTCTTCAATAGAATGCACATCATTTTTGCCAACTTTGATATATCTTTGATCTTTTTATGGTACTTGTTGATGTATTTCTTAATTTACAGATTTTCCAAGTATTTTAGCTCATTTCGCCAGCAGAATTTGTTGTTACATTCATGGAACATCCATAGTTCAGTAACCACGCATTTTCCTCAGAACTAGTTTTCAGGCTCTTTGCCTAAAGTAGGTTGGAACATCTGGCTAGTGAAAACTACCATTTTATTAGCCATAACCCCACTGGTAACAAAAGTTAAGGTCAAGCCCTGGAAGACATCACTCCAAGTACAGGAAATTTGAAAGGATGGAGAATTTTTAAAATGACTCCTGTCATCCTTAGACCAATTTTTTTTCAAGAACTCATATTCAAAGCATTTAAGAATCGTAAACGCAGTGGTTATGTTGATCACCAGCAGGTCAGATCGATTGACCAAAACTTGTTTTTCTTCAAACTAAAGCTACTCATTTTAGGACAATGATGACAACTGTGAATGAAGTCAACAATGATAAACAAAGGTACCGGATGAATTTATTTTTCATAGCGTTTCGCTAGTTTGTTTCTACTGCCAAACTTGATGGGTAAATTGATACATAATCAATCTGCACGTAAGCTTATTATTGCTGTGGCTGCATACGTGTATGCAAACAAACAATTGCATCTGTATTTTTGTGTTTTAGTCCATTTTTTTGTAGTCCTCGATATTCACCTCTGAAAATTATACAAAAACAATTATGTGGCTCAGGCTCAGTGAACATTGGTAAATATTTCCAAGATGAAGTTGAGGTGAATATTCACCAATGTTCACTTTGCCTTTGGTGAATAATTGTTCATTATTACGCAGCATTTTAGTTTTTATAAGATTAAATTTGGAAATACAGTTAACGATAAAGATTAGCGAAAAAACTGAGCAACGACGTTTCGGTGTCATCCTGGCACCATTTTCAAGTTAAAAAATATTTGTGCGAAAAGTAAATTAATTTATACCATTGGTATAAATTAATTTACTTTTCGCACAAATATTTTTTAACTTGAAAATGGTGCCAGGATGACACCGAAACGTCGTTGCTCAGTTTTTTCGCTAATCTTTATCGTTAACTGTATTTTAGTTTTTAACCTTATAATCAACATTAATTAAACTGAAGTTTGATAACTTTGCACTTTCCATTCAGAAGAGTCTCTTTTGCACTGATAAGCAGAAAAATACGTTAGGGTCACCAGTGACAATGTTCGTAATCTCAAACATCAGAGCTTTTTTGTGACACAAATCTTGATATTATTTACAAAAGAACCTTGTTAACAAATTTGGGCGGGAAGAGGATTCAGGCGTAAAGAAAAGGCGAGATTGCAGGATTCACACAAAAAAAATAGAGAGAAAGTAATTCTGAAAACTGTAGTGGATGTTCTACATCATCCGAGACGGATACCCTTGCAGGGCTAATCCCAGAAAAGTTGGGTGGGGATGTGCGGCCCAGTTCCCAAAACCCTCATCCTATTTAGCCCTTGTAAAATAGGTACCAGGATCCTACCGGGATCCTACCAAGATTCCCAGCACTCACCGGGATCCCACCAGGATAATTCGTCTGTTTCATAATAAAAATTACGCCATGAAATTAAAGCAAAAACTATATTTAAACATGGAATGAGCTCTTAATAACCAGTAATATCACGCCACTGTCAAACTTGACTTGAGCGTCACTTCTCATGGAATGAAAACTTACAGCGAAGGCTAAACTGCAAAATCTGCAAATATAGGTGACAAATCAACTTTTCTGCATGGTTCTCAGTGATATAAAGCAAGATAGGCAAATATTTTTTGTTACTATGAATGAAACTGGTTGACGTTTCATGTAAAACCCCTGAAATATCACAGGAAAGTTTGGGGGGACACAACATGCTTTCTACATCAAGCATGATCTGCATTTGAGCCTGCTTTTGGCATTCTGAGCCTGGAAACGTATGTTGCTCACCAGAATAATAACTTCTTTTGCCAGAAAATAGAAAAAACTGGCAGTTTTGTTCAATTCAAGGTTTCTTTACAGAGTTGGCACTACTACTTATTATTGGCCTAGACAACGGAAAACAAAAAAGGTCCACTTTTCAAACATTTTGTCTACTTCTGTTTTAGTTCACTTAATCAATGGACCATTCAAAATTCCAGAGCAATTACCTGTAAAAAACACTCTTGAAAGTAATAGAAAACATAAAAGGGTTTAAGAACTGTTAGAAATGTCTGTGTTCATCAGAATGGCAGAACCTCTTCTCTTGTTGAAATTTCAGAATAGTTCACAACCCACTTGAAAGCTGCTGTCTTTGGCAAAATGTTTGTTAGATGAAACTAGAGCAAATCTAGAAGGACTTATGGTCTTGTGGTGTAATGGTTTAGCTTTTAAGAACCATTTCAAAATGTTTTTACTTAACTTCAAGAAGTGTAATGTCTGCAACGTAACGTCCAGAACAATGTTTGCTGCCATTATTTCGAAAATGTTGTTGTTTACCGGATGTTTTTTTTACCAAAGTGTTTCTATTGGATATCTAGCTGTGTGACAAGAATGGTTTTAAAATCTTTCATGTAGTTATTTTAGAAAAGAAAAAAAGATTGTTAAAACGTTGTAGACATTACATAACGTCCACGACGAAACTGATTTTTGATATATCTACCTTTTAAAAATGTTCAGGATGAAGTTTATATCACTTAGGCCATCCCCCTTTTTTTTCTCTGTTTAGCATCGTCCGTCCCACCCAGGTTTTCGCGTTTTCAAAGAAAAAAAAAAGTTACACAGAAGGAAATAAAGGCAATGACACATTATTTCAAACAATTGTCACTTTAATCTGAAACATAAGCAATTTTTTGCCTTACAGATTTTGTTTTTCCCTGTTCTCGTTTGATTTTAAAAACGACGTCAACTTTTTCCTTCCTCCATTGCTGCGATGTTGACTTTGTAACCACACCTTGTTGTTTCCAGGCTCTACGGATATTATGCCAAGGTACCGGGCCTCCTAGCCCCAGACTCCTTTTCCAATTTTGTTTTTTTTGTTTTTTTTGTTTTTTTTTCCTTTTCCGACCGACCAACCCAAAATCAGAAAACGCATTCGACAATAAACGAAAGAAAAGGGGGATGGCCTTATGTATTAACTCCAGTGAGGGACTTTTTCTGATACAAGTATTTGAAGTCCCTTATATTTTCCAAGTTTGATACAGCAAGTTAAAAAAATTTACTTCTTGCTTGTTGTTTGCTGTAAAAAAAAAAAATACTTACTCTGTGTACCTTAACTCGTCCACAATGTAGAACAAGGTATAATTTCATGTGCAACCTCTTTCCAAAAATCTGAATTTTCCCACAACTCATGCGGAATTGCCCTACGGTGAAGATTTCCACAATACAGTTTGTAGGACAATAATTTTACTTCAAAAATGTAAGGCCTAAAAAGACAGAAACAACCAGCAGCTAGTCTTCAAGTTTCATCGGCAAAACACTATCGCGCTATACCAAGTTATTTCGGAAACGGCCATGTTTTTCTTCAACGCGCATTTCAACATAGCCAGCCTAGCACCAAAAACAATATTAGGAGCAAAATTTAACATTTTCACAACAATAAAAGCGAATTATTACCCAATATAACATTGCACGAGGGTCAAATACAAACAAATACTGACCTTGACAAAAGAATAATCTCCAAAAGCGAGCTCCACGTGAATTCCTGTTTTCAACATCTCAAATTATTTCGTAGCCAGACAAACATCTCCTAGGCAGAGAAACAACTCGTTATTCTAAGTTTCGTCAATAAAAAAGGCAGAAAATATACTTTTACATAGTCTGGTGAGATAAAACGAGAGGAAATTGCTCTCCTCGTCATGAAACGAACTTCAGAATGTACTCCCCCAGAAACAGGATGAACAGTTGACGAGACAGCTGTGCCGTCGCTATGTCGAAATTCCGCTCCCGTTCCAATACCCTGCCAATAAATGCCTGTTCGCAGAACGCAAACACTTGAATGAACATACCTTAAACAGTATCCTCGGCTTTCACACTTCTAAAACTGATACAAAACATTCAACCAACATCATCTTCGATCTGCTTCATGACAGCTCGACAACTCGTGTACGTATGGCAGCATTGGGAGGGGCAGATCAAATTACTCAGTGGTGCCCGGTTTACATCGGGGAGGGGGTTGGGGAGGGGGGGTCCACAAGTACCAGGGTCTCGTTTCTCGAAAGCCCCGTGAACCTTTCGGGCCCGAAAAGCCATTTTTAGCTAATCTCTATCTAAGAGCAGAAACTTCTTGTATGAAATGAACCTCTGTTCGTATTAGAATATGTGAACACAATAGCTCAGCAATCATTAGGTTTGAGATTTTGAGGAACCAGAAACTACGAGGGACCGCATACGATAAACGCTCCCAACGTAGGATCTACAAGAGATCTGATCAGCCAAAAAATTGTATGAAGACAAACAATAGACTGCAAGACTGATACTACGTGAGAAACGTTTCGAGACACCAACATGACAAGAACCGTTAAAGTAGGATCGCAACAGTGGACAGCTGTTTCGCCCTTCTTGAGGCTCGTCAGCACTGTGTAGTGAAGATATGTAACGCCAGCCCAACAGCCAACGCACATAAATTGCAAAATGACCCGTTCACCATATCAAGTTCCGTACTTTGAACTCACTTGCACCCCGAAACACGCGTTGCCGCATCACGTGTTTCGGGGCGCAAGGAGACAAAGTGTCAAGATTGGTGTCTCGAAAAGCAAAAGAATAAATGTGGCTGGACAAGGCCAGCCTAAACATTTAAACATTCAACCGCATGGCTAGTGCCATGCTTTGCTATGGGCGAGAAACGGGATTGACCTATTAAACAAATTCTGGAAAATCAAGCACACTTACTTTTCTGGGATACGATATCAATTATTTTTACGATAACTGCAGAAATTCTCCCGCGCTCATCGGCTAATTTTTATCGTCAATAAGCGGACAGACACATGAATTTATAATTTAGGCGATGCGTCAGCGAGCGAGAGCGGACAAGTTGACAATTTGTTGTCGTAAAAACCAAACTGACGTCAGTTTTTCATGCGTATGTCCTGTTATTGACCATGAATTACGTCATAACATTGTCAAAATAGCTGTGGATCTACGAGGCGATAACCGAGTGGATCCGCAGACTATCGCCTCGTGGATCCACAGCTACTTTGACAATGTTATGACGTAATTCATGATCAATAACAGGACAGACACATGACAAACTGACATCAATTTGTTAAATTTTGTTGACTTTCGAAAGGAATGACGTTTTTAACCGCGCGGCCTAACTAGGCTGAGCGCGGTTTATTCGCACAGGTAAGAACAAAAGGGTTCTTTGTTTTAGCGCTTATTGCCGGTTTTCATGTTACAGAGTAAAGAGGGAAGTAAAGAAAATTTTAGATCTGGTTTTTGAACTTCTTGAGTTGTAGTCTTTTGTCGAACTGGTTGTAAACAGGCGGTGAAATGTGTATGAAGATGAATCAGCAGAATTAGCTGTTGTGGTATTTAAGTTGGGTTTTACGTTAATTTTTTGGGGGCGGCTTTTGTGGTTACTGGTCAGGTATATCATCAGATGTGAAGGTAAGATAGTCCGTCACGTTTTCGGGAACCTTTCGGAACAATCTTGGTGAAACCAAAATACCTAAAAATTTACTTGAGTCCTTTAACCTTCAAAACGCGAGTTGATTTATGAAAAGAACCAAAGTTGCTTAGCAACGAAGGTTATTGCGATTTGTTGCCGATTACAATTTTTCTGCAACAATGGCTTCCCCCTTTGTTGAAGCCGACAAAGAGTTTATTGAGTAACTACCCAGTGAGAAAAAAAAAAACACACACAAAAAGAAGTACAGACTACTGGACTAGCAGTTTTCAACATTGGGCAAAAACAAGAGGGGAAATTAAAATGAGCAACTTGAAAGCTACGAAGTGCCACAGCTGAACGAAGCGCTCGCCCAATTTTTTGCTGAGCTGAGGAAGGAAATGGTAAGGAGTACGAACCAGACTCGCTGAAGAGACAAGAGGTGGTGGTGGACCGCGAGTTAAACCTCGCCTGACAACTCCTAAAATGTTTGCGACTGGCAAGAAGAGATGTCCCGTTGCTTTTTTAAGAAGTACTTATATAAACGTGAAGACAACTGGGCCAGTGTACCTCGGTGTTATCGATAAGCCACAGACCACCGTGTAGTACAAAAAAATGCTCATGGATAAACACACTGTAAATAACATTATAAAAACAATGAAAGAAAATTCCCCTAAAAAGCTAACCAACCACAGAAATGCAAGAAAAACGGTTGTAAAAACGTTGAGGAGTTCTGGCACAGCTCCGCTAGCCACAGCTCCGAGCAAGGATTAGAACACTATGACTCCGGTGATGAAAGCGAGCAAAGAATTATGTCCAACATCATTGACAATGTCACAAATGCAAGACAAAAACTCCCAGCTCTCTCCTCAGTGCAGACAGGCCCCCGTCAAGTGTACAATTTCAGCCATTGCAATGTGACGCGCGACATCACTGATAGCCATTCTTCAAAATCAAGTTTCAGCCAGACCAAGCGAGGTTACAGGAGCATCTTTTGGCCAGATTCTAACTCTGATTAAGGTAATTCCTCTGAAATAAAAGTGACAATAGATTTTTGTTCAAACTTTGTCCACTAAATATTTGTCATATGATAACTTCAATTTTGAAATAAAAAAGGGGGGTGCCCATGCTCATTAAGGAGCAGTGAGGCATTGAAAATGCCCCATTTTGGCATTATTTAATGCTTATTGTAAAAACGCATTCCCAGTAATTGTAAAATCTTTGTGAGCCCAGACTCATAAGAAAACGCATTAAGCTACAGTCAATACATTGTGTCGGACACAAATAAACATTTTAAGTTTGATTCAGACAGAAAGCTAAATCCTTGATTAAAATTTGAACAAATTTCTTGACGTGGTTACCGACTGCAAAATAGAAAAGACCACAGTGTATCTGCTATTTTTCTTATTTATTAAATTTTCAGCAATAGAAATTAGATCAGTCTTTTCTCACGCGAAGCTTACGATTAGTTGATTACAATGACTGGAAAAAAATTGGGGTCCCCGTGCTCGTTGGTGAGCTAGAGCCATTTTTCAACTGAAAGAGCTCAATATCAAGGCAAATCTGTCATGTTTTCAATATGCGCGTGCACGAGCGCGCGCTAATGACGCCATAAATTATGCGCAGTAAGGATGCGCAATGCAAATGTGAGGAATGACCTTAAGCTGACTTTAGTTCAGAGTTTGATCACTGTTTTCGTTGACAGCAACCAAAAACTTGTCAATTTCTTTGCTGTATTTTTGAGAATAAAATGTTAATTGAATCGATTGGTCAGTTCAGATAATTCTTGTATGTCACGGCATTGAACGGGCTTCCTAGAAGGAGAAAGTCGCGCGTGAATGGGATTCCCTCGATACTCGATATAACAATTTTGTGTTTGAGAAAAACTCGGGCGTGGAAATCACATGATTATTGTGAAGTCATGGTTTCGAAAAGCTCCGTTTTCAAAATGTTTTCCGTCATCACTTAAACACAAAGCCAGTGTTTTCAAATTCCTCTAGTTTGAAGAGTGTTTTCCAAAAGCTCCGTTTTCGTGACGGCGGATTAGTGTGGACGGTGGGCCTAACCGTAGAAATAAAGCTGCATTAGTGTGGACGGGGCCGTAGGTCTGGCTGTGGCGGTCACTCTTATAACCAAGAGTTACACAATTAATAATATACATGAAAAGAAAATACTCCATTCTGATTGGCTGAGAGCAGTGCAGTTCAAGTGTAACACCAGTGCAAAAAGTGTAACACCAGTGCAAGTTACACATCGTAATTCTGGATTATGCTTGGCTGAAAGACAATAGATAATTTTCTAAGCCAGCGATATCACGCAAAATGATGAAGAACATTTTTGCGGAAACTTTGAAAAAAGTTTATTGAATGAGACAAAAATGGCCCCAAGAAAGATCTTCCAGCACTTCCTCCACGCGAATTTTTTCCTGTTTTATTTTATATTATTAATAAGTAACCATACGGCTTTTCTCATTCAATTTGAATTTGATTAGGACTTGAGAGTTTTTCAAAAAGCTCACTAGTGCAAATTAATTCCAAATCGAACTCGAAACCATGTGATTACCTATACAAACTTGTGAAAATTTGATCTATCTTTTTGTCTCTTTAAGAACACACACAGTTCAACAACGTCTGTAAACTGTATCTAAGTTGCAAGAACACTCTGTTAGCGCAGAAATTGGTACTTGCATCCATTTGAGATGATACGGTGCATCACTCTTGTCTCAATGCGTGTTCTCCGAGCCTCAATGCTTCAGATTTTCTGCGGTCAATTTTCTATCCAGTGCACTCTTGGAATAATGCGAAAAGCTCCAAGAATTCTCTAAGCGAGTTCTTATTCCTCAAAAAGCACCTCAAAAGATAGCCTTAAGTGAACTGTTGCTGAGAATATATATTTTACCTCGACACGATAAGTGTTTTAGACGTACAAAGATAATCCTGGTTTAAACTGGGGTCGTAGCATCATTTCCCAATCAAAAGCCCGCAAAGCGTGCGTATGCATGTGACAAATGCAATCAAAGAGATGAACCAGCAGTGACGATGAACTAATTTCTCCTTAGAGTATCAATACATTTTCCAGCAGATTGGTGATGGGAATAAAGAAATTCATTAACTTACAAATTCTACATGTCCTACCAAATTCTCATGAGCTTTTCGTGAACAACAACAACAACAACAACACTAGCTTTATTTGCATGACCATAAATACATACAGTGTTGCAAAAGCTTTCGTAGGCTAAACAGTAACGATTATCGTAATCACATAGTAATGTTATGATATAGCAATCAAGTTACACTCAAGGTTGAAAAAACTGTGTAGCACAAATGTTGAGAAAGAAATTCATTTAAAATCGGTTAGGACCCATTGGAAGTTGACGCGTACATAGAAATTGTCAACCACGCCACTTTGCTAAGTCGAGTCGACGCGACGGCCACCTTTCTCCAAACGAAGTTAGCTCTACGGATGCTAGACTTGGAGACTGAAATGCTACGTTTATAAGTTTTAACACGACAATAAAAAGTCAGTTTAAGTTTTTTTTTTTTGGCTCAATTTAGCCAAAGCATTTTTTCCGTCCGAAAACTAATAGCACTTTGAGCTTCGAATTCTCTCATAGCACACTGGTAATAGATTCTTAACTTTCGAATAGGTCCACGAATGATCGTAATCCGATTAGCGAATACGTACACAACAGTAAAAAAAAAAACAACAAAACAAAAAAAAAAAAATAACGAATACCTACACAACAGTAAAAAAAAACAAAAAACAACAAAACAAAACAAAAAAAACAGGTAACTGATTTCTCAGAGAAAACGCTGTGTGCTGAATGAAGCTCAACAGAATCAAGTGCAAAAATTTTTTTGTAATCTGCAGTATTAACAGTACAGACTGCGCTATGTCGGAAATATCTCAGAGTATTCTAGCTCCTAATATCCAATCATGACGCTATGTTTTGAATCCTGGAGTGTTCGGATTCTAATAGGATATTCCAGGTTATTTCAAGACAGGCGTCTTTGAATACCTCAGAATATTTGGCTATTATTAACATACGAACCAGCAAGGCATGCGAGCCACGACCCCTAATCCCAACAAAAAGGTTCAACCAGAAGCTAGCTCGGCTAAACGATTATTTAGACTATAAAATTTCTATTTAGAAAAATGTATATTTAGACTAAACGAAGTGCTAGTTAGGTTAATAGGAGTGTTATTTAGACTAACCAGCTAATCACCAAGCGTGCTACGCGAGCCAGAAATCCAATGGTTCTAAGGCTTACTGCATGCTAACTAAAGCAATTTTTTTGTCAGGGAGGGAGGGGGAGGGGAAAGGGAGAAGCGCTATTTAGGCTAACCGGAATGGCTTGTACGCAGGCCTCGCATATGAGTAACACTCTCGTATATTTGGATTTTAACGAGAAGGTAGTGTAAACAAAGCGGCGAGGGCGGATTTCTGCAACGCCCCAGTCAAAGTAAATGAGAACCCGAAAGAAAAAGCTGCTGGATGCTTATAGATCCGATGACTTTATTTCTTTTTCTAATTACTACATGCATACTTTACGTACGAGAACAACTTCGTAACTTTGGATATTTACTACCTTCCGATAAACTTAGTGATTTTCCACAGCAGAACTTTAAAAAAAAAAAAAAGTTTGCAAACTCGACTGACATAAAAACACTAAAATCAAACGTCCAAAATCGCTCAATAAGTCGTTTTCTCTCATAAATCACATACACAATTAAAACTGAGATAAGACTAAAAAACCTGCGACTGAAACTTAAAACGCTGTGAGCTTTTTCGAATTCGCATAAGTCAATCTGTAGAATTCACATTGTACATGGTTTCTTTGTTAATTTTCCCGATGAAAACCGCTGACCAAAGTTACAGCGGCTAAATAATCGTCCGCAGTGTGGCAACTCCTTCCATTGTCCGAGTCACAGGAGACTTGGTACTGAGTTACAAGGCTGTTGATAGGCGAGGTACTGGGTCTGAATGGAGGGCTTGCCGAAGCAGATACACGCGGTCGGACCATCACACTAACAGTCTGTGAAGCAGCACACGGGAAATTAGAATTCCTGTTGAAAACTGCCGGTCCAAACGTACCACTGGGTAGAAACATAGAAGTGCTGGCAGGAAACGGAGGGTAGACTGGGCTCCACGGTCTAAAATACTTTTGGCTTAGTGGCGGGAAAATGACTGGAGACGGCTGGAACATGGCCGGTGAGATGACGTCACTGTTGTATGGCAGCGTCTTTGAAGCAGGGAGGACTGGAGCGGGTTTGTTCTTGATCTCATGTTTGCGCCATCTTGCGCGACGGTTTTGGAACCAGACCTGTAAATAAAAGTCAAACAAGCTAGCATGAGTAAAATGGATGTGCACTGCACTGCAACACTATATCACCATATCAATACAATGACAAGCAAATAAATGACGTGAGAGACAAATAAGTTTCAATGCGCTACCGGCTTGGATGAAGGACCAAATGTCGACGTAATGATAGCGTGGGCAAAGAGAATTAACATTTTGATGATCAAAGGAAACTAGTTGTTTTTTTTTTCTCTTCGCAGAATATTTTTAATTAAAAGAAACAGAAAACATGTTCTCCATGTTTCTACCGAGTTATAGAAACACCCGTGGAAGTTTGGGCCGGAACTCGAAAAAGCTGTGGAAATGCTCGCCCGGCGGCTCATGTTCCCACGGCATTTGTCGTCCTTCTAAACGTCCACTCGTGTTTCTATTTATACAATTAGATTATGAGCTCGAGATTTCTATCGCCTGATAGTTGACGAGGGCACAGTCTGAGTCAACTACGACGCATAGAAAACAAAAGCGAACAATCTAACTGTTCTACTAGTCGTTTAAAACTTTATCTAAATCCTCTTCATAGACACTTCGAAAACGCAAAGAAGCGGCCGTCATTTTGTTAACAAGCGCACACTGCTACCCTACTTACTATCTACAACAGAATATAGATAGTGAGTAGCGTGGCCAATCAGAGAACGGCATTCGTGATAGAAAGCAAATAGATTTATACTAAAACTCGATAGAAACACGCTACGTGTTTTCTATTTCTTAACTGTCTGGGATCGACTTACTGTGCTGCACAACCATCCCAGAAGCAGAGCTCTTGCGCAACATCAACTTCAAATTCAAAATCAACCTGGTTGAATCAATTTCTTCCTCTAAATGATGATCGATGATGAATTTCAGATTGTATATACGAATCAATTAATTCCGTCTTACCTGAATTCTGTCCTCCCCGATACTGAGTTCTTTCGCAAGGTCCTCGCGTATTTGAATGCCTGGGAATTTCTCGTTTTCAAAAGAGTCCTCCAACCGATTCAGTTGTTCATCTGTAAACGCTGTGCGACGACGCCTTTGTCGCGATCTGTCACCTTAAAGAAAACAAATAGCGCTCGTCAGTTTCATTCGTAGACTACATGTTAATAAATACTCACAGCAAACAAAGGTAGTAGTCTTCTGACCTTCTCAGTACAATCTCCACGAGTACGTCCGCGAATGGCATAAACCTTCCGATCGATGTAAATGGCGAACAATTTGACATGGAGAACAGAAACGTTCCTCCCTAAACTAAACTGATCCCGCTCCAGCGATAAAACTACTTTTACGGCAGACTCCAGTTCGACCTCTTATAATTATTTTAACAATTCCAAGTTACAAGTGAATAGATGAAAGATTATATATTTGAAGTGTGGAGAAAGAGGTCATAGGTTCGAATCCCATTGAAGCCTGAATTTTTTTTCGGGCTTCAGTTTCACAACTGTTTAAGTTGTATACATAACTGCGATGATCAATAAGACACGGTTACTTACGTTCGGTTTCCGGAGCCGGTCTTTTGGAGCTTTTCCTTGAACTCATACTGGTTTTGAAAAAAATTCACGTTTAGAGGATGCTGGCAGCAAGAGATGTTCTCGAGACACAACTGAGAGTTAAATGAACAGCTGCGAGTTTCATTCGTTTATATAGCATTTGACGCGCTTCGTTTAATCGTGGGCGGCCAAACAAAGTTAAACAAACAATAAACTTGTTACTGACTTGATTAGTGAATTATTTCTCACCTCTTTTGTTAAGAACTTGTGAGTTTTTATTCATTGTTAGTATTTTTGCGTCAACTTGCTCCAAAAGCGAAGTAATTGTTGTCGATTATTTTCGTCAAATTTGCAAACCTAGCATTTATATCCCAAAACAAAATCTTAAACTTTACGAGAAGTGTATTTTAGTAGGCTACACCATATTGTCCATATTTATTAACCCTTTCTCCTATTCGTGATCAAGTAGTTTTTCTAATCTTGTTTAAACACTTAGAAATCAAATAATGTATGTAACAGAAGATAATCATAGATTACGCGTGCAGGATGCTAGTTCTATGCCAGAGTTGTCGACATAATTTGCCGATTTGCTTAATCACAAAGAAGCGAATTGGTATAACTTTGCTCATCTGTGCAGAAACGGTAACCTGATTTTCACACTGCCGCAACGAAATTAAAAAAAGCGCTCCGGATCGCAGGTTAGCAGAAGGTGCTTTAGTCAAAGTGAAGCACACACAGAGAACGTGGATGGATTCAGAAGAAGCAAAAAGAAACCTATGCTACCTAAGGGAAGTAAAGTGGCAGGAAATTCTCTTTCGCCACACATTTTATCGTTTTTCCGAAACATTTCATGGTAAATCTCGATAATTTGTTAGTCGATACAATTAGCGTTTTGCGTTCGTTTAAAACCGTCACAGCGTGCTTTGCTCAGAGCAAGTATCAAAAAAACTTATCCTTGCTCAGAGAGAATAAAACAAAAAAAGGCGTTCGTCCTATAAAATCGAAAAGTCGAAGCAACGCCGGTAGTGGTTCGAGGCCTGACCGAAATTTGCGTAAAACTTCAGTTCATCGAGTTAAAGTGAAGTTCTTTTTTATCAGGCTGTCGCGCGTCTTTTCATTATGGGAGGCACAACTTACAGACAAACAGACACAATTAACTTGTTACCTTGATAAGTGAATAAAGTTCTCACCTCTAGTGTTACGCATCCTGCGAGTTTATCTTTTGTTATACACTAACTCCACCTTATAACTCTACCCTATCTGAGCTAATAATTGCTTCCTGTTGTTGTTGTTTTTTTCTTTCAACCGGTTCAAACCCAGCAATTTCGATAACAATCATGTGAACGTATGCAAGTAAACCTTTGATTTGGAAACCATTCAAATTTATACTATCACGGTTCTCTTGATCTATATCGTGATCAAATGCTGTTCCGTGTTTCGATCTAACTGTAAAAAGAGGAGTAGAAGTTCAGTTGGGAGAACGAGAAGTGATTTAGAAAAACGGGCCGCAAGCGAATTCCAGGCCACAGCTTCCAACGACTTCGCTGGCTCTCTGTTTCTGTCAATTAGGAAATGACATTAAAGGCGCCATTTCTTCTATCATGTGTTCCAAACGAATCAAAGTTTAAAAAACTTAAACAAAGCCATGACTTAAATTTGTTGATATCGCGAGTTATTTCACCTCTGCGACTCATCCATAACGCTATCTCACTTCTTTGATATCACAATTTATTTCACACTGCCCTTCAGATTACGTCCGGCCATTGATACTTCCTTCTGACTCGTGCTTCTGGCGTTACTCGCTTTGAGGACTTCGAGGTAAATCATTAGAACGATTTAGATGATAACACCTAAGCTGAACTACTTGTTTCTATATAAAACTTGGAAAGGTTTTCACTATGCCCCCCGATTGTAACAACTGTTTTTCTTGCTCAGAGTTAGCGAGAGACAATCTGCTTGAAAGTGAAGAATGATCGTCGCAGTTAATTTTCCAATTTAAGCAACTGGAAAGAAGAAGCCTGAAAAAAATCAGGGCTTCAACGGGATTCGAACCCGTGACCTCCGCGATACCGGTGCGATGCTCTACCAACTGAGCTACGAAGCCACACATTGGGAGCGAGGTCAATTAATTGAGTTCATAAGTGATAAGACCATATCTTCTTCTTTCCAGTTGCTTAAATTGGAAAATTAACTGCGACGATCATTCTTCACTTTCACCTATAACCGCAGTTCATATATGAAATATTTCATATAAACTTTACAGACAATCTGCTTATTAGCAAGGGCATTTGCACAGGTAATGAATGGTTACTGGCTATAGATATGTATAATCAACAATTGACCAACCAAGATACTCAGGTAACTGAAAAATCGTTTAAGCCTGGGTGTTCACTAGCGACGCAAACACAAGCGCAAACACAATAATTCTTAATAAAAAATTAAAAACGATCTCTGGCTAGAAATGTTTATAGATATACGAGCTTTCGACTGTTAGGTCTACAGTCTTCTACGGGTATTCATCTTTACCCGTTGAAGACTGTAGATCTAACAGTCGAAAGCTCGTATATCTATAAACATTTTTAGCCAGAGATCGTTTTTAAATTTTTATTATGCTCAACCCTGGCTACGGTCCTTCAATATTTTTACAATAATTTTTATGTCACCGTGAAAACGGCCTTGACGCGGGCATAAGCACAAGCGCAAGTACAAGCACAAGGATCATTTTGTCTTTGCGTTTACGCTTGCGTTCACGCTGCAACAAGTGAAAACGAAATACCGCTCAGGCATAACACAAGCACAAGGATACTTACCACACGTGGTTATATTTGGCCAATGAAAACACTGGATCCAGATTACCTCGCGCCTAAACAGTTTTCCATAATGGGGAAGGTTCGGATAATTTTGCTTGTGCTTGTGCTTGCGTCGAATTTCGTTTTCACTTGGGTCATCCCTATTGGTTGCATTTGTTCTTGCGCTTGTGCTTGCGTCGCTAGTGAAAACTAGGCTTAAAGGAGTTCATCGCTTTATTTTGAGTTATCTTGGCCACATACAAAATTGTCTTTACTACGGTAGAAAAACACCAAAGAGATAAAGGAACAAGTTTAGGATGGAGAAGATTGACAAAGATAACAAACGACGAACTTGAAAAATTTAGGCTAAACTTTTCAAGATGGGCAGACCGTGACGTAGCTCCTTTGAATCAACAGATCAGAGCAACGTACCCCCTAATAAAGTTGAGCCTACAACAGGCGGCTTGAATATATTATTAACTAGGATATTTATCAAATGAGTACCCTTCCAAAGAAGGATATTTCTTCATCTTTGTAGTGACACACTGTATTTGCTCTTTAGTCCACGCTGCTGTGTGTCTGGCGACTGAAGGAGTATTGTACAAAATCTGGCTGCATTTTTCAATATACTCCTGAGAGCAAGTGACACCTACTAGATGGTCGCACAATCTTCGCAGCGTTTCCTTGGGTCGTTGAACTGTTTCGTGTCCCGGAATATCGATGACGTCATTTCCGTACCGTTCCCTGATACGCTTGTTGGGTTGGCCATAGAAAAGTAGAAATTAACTTTGTGCTCTAATAATTTCGTGTTGGTTATCTGTCAGAAAAGGAAATGAGAAAAAGAAAGTAAAATTGTGTATTATGCGACATGGATTAACAATAAAGCATTATGCGATATATATGCGACATGATTTGTAAAAGGAAAAAAAAAACAAGAATAAAAAGCAGCGATATTAAAGAATGACGTTTCGACGGCTCCATGTCATCATTCTCAAATCCAAATAAAATACATTACATGAGTTCATTATATAGTGAATGTACGTTTGAAGGTCTCAGTGCATATGATTAAGAGATAAAAAATAATCGATGAATAAAAATAATCGATGAATAAAAATACCAAGCACGGTGCGCTTGAACTGTCAAATAAAAAGTTTTGCCTTAATGGAGTCAGATTGAGTATTAAGTGTTGTTTTTTTTGTTTTTGATGAAGAGCATTTCATAAATTAAATAATCCAGTTTCGGACTGCATTTCTTGAGGATTGTAAATTGGTCACGGAGATCTTTGTTCCTCAGATTGTGTACGTCCCGCAGGTGTTTACCAATGACAGAATGGTTATGCTCATTAATGCTCTGAAATAGGTCAGTGTCGGCATGTATAGCCCACATAATCTGCGTCGCACAGATCACATTTGTATTCATAAACAACGCATTGTTCGTTAACAAGAGGTGGGTTGGGTTCCGTCACTTTGATCTCATCAGCAATTTTCTTGCTCCTAAACACTGGGCGCAAGTCGCTGTTAATTTTCTTGGCAAGATCGGAGAGCTGTCTTCGTACAAAGTCGGCTGATCGCTGATCTTTAAAGGTAAGAATAATCCAAACGGGCTTATTAACTTGAATATCAAGTGTTTGTTCTCGGTCTTGCGACTCAATGAATCTGGTGATTGTACAGTTAATGAGTCTCTCAGGGTACTTAAGCTCGAGAAAGATCTCTTTCAGGTTATCACATTTAGCAGCGAAAAGATCAGATGAAGATGAGAGTCTACGTGCATCACATTTAGCAGCGAAAAGATCAGATGAAGATAAGAGACTACGTGCGATCAAAGCAAAACATCTCCAACCCAAGGCGGGACGCGGAGATGTTTGTCTTTTGACGATCAGATAAAAATCGGCGCGATAGAAAATTTCTCCCAATACGCAGTGCGAGTCATGTCCAAAATTGCCTGGGGCAATCGGCCAAGCGGAGATCGGTTTCGAACATGCGCAGTAGCAGTCGCAGCAAGACGCAGTCTGGGAACACAGCGGTCAAACGTCGGGCATGCGCAAATGGGTGCATTTTTGGCAGCCGCGCACCAATTTTCCCGCGCAAAAATTGAAAGGAAAACATGGAAAATAACCGGTGTCACGCAAAATTTACGAAAAAAAATTGAAAAGTTCATAGAAATCTGTAAAAGGAAAAGAAAGTAGGTAAAAGGAAAACTTAAGACTTTTCAGGCACAAAGTTAATTAAGTTACCGGTATTCTGTTGATTTACCATTTTGTTTTAAACTTTACCAAAAAAGTTTATAAGTCTTGAAAACCAGTGTCATGCTACGAGCCGACGGCGTAGTATACATTTGTTTGTTTTTATTAATCACACGATGCGTGACGCCGGAAACGGACGACAAGCGGTGTGTAAAAGGAGAAAAAACTGGAGAAGAAAAAGACAATTGCACTGATTCGGCTTCGCTCAGACGAGCTGGAAAAATCTTGGCAAGGACTGGAGGATTCCGTCCGCATCCTGGATTTGTCTGGAGCACAGGAACGAGATGAATCGAACTACAAAGGATGTTCATGTCCATCGTCATGGAGGCCTGGCTGGCCAAAATACCGATCCCAAACCGCCTGTGCCAGGTCTTTGACCAGGTGGGAAAATCTTTTCTAAACTACAAACCTTGGACAAACTGGTGCACTAAATCCAAAGTCGAGGCGGAAAAAAAATTCAAGAAGCGCGGAAAATACAAACAGCGGAAAGGAAAGACCTGCAACAAGCAGAAGATAGAACAATTTTTAACTCTTATTTCTCTTAGCTCTCGTTGTCCAAGCTAAAACACAAACAAATACATAAATAACGAGGACAATGTCATTTATAGGATGCCGATGACCCACGAAAGGAACAAGGTTATGAAAATATTTTGGCTGCCTTTAGTTGCCCCATAGCTCGCACATGCGCAGACGTTTGACCGCTGTGTTCAACCTGGGTAATGAAACTCGTTCCCAAAGACCGCGATCTTTTTGGTCAGCGCCAAGAATGAGCCAGCATCAATCACAGCGGTTACTGTCTCTACGCATGCTCAGAAACTGTTATTGGAATTGAACTGTAAAGCACAACATTTAACAACAACAATAACAACATTTCTTAGTTCCTATACAGTCGAACCTCTCCATACGGACAGTTTCCTATGTACCGACAAAATTCTCATACATTTCCTCTAAAAAAACCTCTATAATACGGACCTTCTCTAAAACGGACAACGGACACTAAATCTTGTCCCCAGGGAGCAAATTCATACAAATTTAACCTCTTTATTACAGACTCCGGGGTTACACATTGACACGTTATCATTCAGCGATGCCAATACCAGAACACATCAAAATGTTAGTTTTCAAAACCTACAAACAATACAGACTTAAAAGTGACGTCATCATAGTGACCTCTCCAATTATCGGACACCTCTCTAATACGGACACTTCGTTCTGTCTCTTCGCTCTCCGTTTTAGAGAGGTTCGACTGTATCTAACGTTGCTGAACTGATTTTTTTTTTCTGTCATCATTCTCAATCTCAATAATTCCAGATTCCGCTTTCCTATTTCCCGACTTTCCCATATCATTTTGGTTTTTGGTTTTCGGTTTTGAGTTTCCGGTCTCCGGTTTTAGGGTGGGCCGTGACCGAGTGATGATGTTTTCTAACATTTCGCCAGACTCAGTCTGAATTATCATACAATTAAAAGAAGAAATTCATAATTCAAAAAACGTAGGGAAGGGTCTTTGGGTTTTTTTTTTTGGCTTTGCAGTTTCCTGATGCCCGAACAGGTGAATGGTTCTTCTTTGTTGCTCTGACGACCGGGCAACCCTCGAAAAATCAGCTTCCCAAACGTTTTACGGCGGTCAATTTTCGTTAATAGTTGATCGTATGTATCCTTTATATTTGGACAAGTTTCAAAAGAAAACCCCTCCCCTCCCTGGGCCGTCGAATTTTTGACCAGAAGTCCCCAGACTCCTGCCAGTCATTTGTCTCTCAACATGGACTGTCGAAAGTTTGTTTTGCTCTGCGCCGGGTTATTGTCGGTCGGTTTGGCTGAAAATAGGGAAACCAAAAGTCAGGATGATGACCATTATAAAGAAGGAGACTCCTACTTTTCAACACGTTACGAATCTCACCCACATACGTGTAGAAAACCTGGAAATTGCGAGGTACTGTATAACTCAGGCAGCGAGATCAAGTTATGCAAATGTTGTTATTCCAGCTGGACTTACAATAGCTTAGTTTTAACAGTAATACAAGCCCAAGTCTACTGAAATAAATGTATTTAGATTGAAGTAATGCTCCCTAATTTGAAAAATGTTTGCATTGTTTGCTGATTTGAAACTAGCCTTGTGGTCCGAAAGTCTTAGCACTTCAGGCTTATTAATAAATAAAGACAGAAGCATACATACTTCTGATTAATTTATAAGGCAAGTAATCTTAAATTATACTTATGGTTTATGAATAAGCTGATAGACTAAAACTATGCTTATGCTTAAAATTTTGGTGATCCAACTTTAGATTCTTGGAATAATTAACAATTCTTTAATTATTCTTTATTTAGCTCATTGATACAATTAATGAAAGCTTAATGAACCAGATGGTTTTCTTGTGAGCTCCCTGGGCAGACAATTAAATATCTAGATAGACAGCAGGTATAAATAAAAGAAAACACAGAAGTAGAAATTAATTAGGTGTACAAGATGTATGAACACTCATTGCAGAGGCATGGCAACCATATATGCATGTGTGTTCCTCCTGGAAATGCCCCAAGATATATTTAGTGTTGAAAAATGTCTTTAGTATAGGTAATCACACGGTTTCGAGTTTAATTTGGAATTAATTTGTGCAAGTGAGTTTTTTAAAAAGTTGAAATTGCACAAGCCGCTTTGGTGAGTGCAATTTCAGCTTTTTGGAAAACTCACAAGTGCAAATAAATTCCAAATTGGATGAGAAAAACTGTATGATTACTTATTAATAATAGAAACATGACAAAATTTGCGTGGAGGAAGTGCTGAAAGATCTTTTTTGAAGCCTTTTTTTCCCATTTCTGCACAAAATGTTCATCATCATTTTACATGGTATCATTGGCTTAGAAAATATCATATTGTCTTTCAGCCAATCACAATCCAGAATTACCATGTGTAATTTGCACTGGCGGTACACTTTTTGCACTGGTGTTATACTTGACCTGCACTGCTCTCACCCAATCAGGATCAAGTAATTTTTTCATGTACATTATTAATAATGAAATAAGCTGGTTTGACAGTCTCTAGTCTCTCCTATTAAACCCAATATCAATTATCCCAAACAACAAACAAACCCAAACAACAGAAGTTAGCAAATTTTATACTCAACACTTTCTTTGCTTGGATTTATGAAAGTGTTCCCAGGAAAATATGGGAAATGGCATTTCTGAGCTTCTTAAATTTATAAATTTCATGGAGACATGCCCCAAAACCCTGTTAATGGCTCTTGCCTTAATTACCTCTTAGGTGCATACTCCATGGAAATGTAGTGCTACATCCCAGCTTTGACTTTGATTTAGACCTCTTAAAATTATGTTAATCAACAAAATATTAAGAAATAAAACAAATATATTTAAAACACAATCATAATAATGCTATCTGCTATTTAACAATATCGTTTGTTGTAGGTGATTCGTGAAGTTAGCATTGGAGAATATTCATTGAGACACATCAATACAGAACATTTTAGTTACCAAGACATTTTTGCAGCATTTCAGCAAAATCAAACTCAATAAAGGCATTGGTCAAATTATTAGATATTAATTATACATGACTTAGTTAATTTGAACTGGAGGGGGAACATTTGGCTTTTGGTTGTTTTGTCTGGACCTCGCTGTGCTTGCAGGCCTATAATTGCCATGACCTCAAGCCAAATACATTGTTGATGCTAACCCATCCAGACCTCCTACTCCGTATAATTTTTGTGTAAGTCTTTATGTGAGTTTTGGATGTCTGGCTCTTGGTCTGGGCCCAGTTCTTCAAAGGCTGGATAGTGCTATCCACTGGATAAATCACTATCCAGTGGATAAGTGTTAACAAAACAAGCTATGCTGGCTGTTTTATCTGATGGATAGTGTTATCCAACCTTTGAACAATTAGGGCGTGACTTTTAAGAGATAAATTATGGATAAGAGGGCTAATAACAGAGCTATCTGCTTATTCAAACTACTGGTCAGGAGTGATTTTGATTATTCTTTTTCCTTTGACCCTAAACATTAATTTGCTGACAATAAATATATTCTTGTGACAGGATGTCAGCATTTGCCGTCTACATTACTTGATACGCTCATGCATGTTGGTTCATTATACTATAATAGTAATAATAATAATTAAAGCTTTATTTAAAACTGAAAGACCGATCAGCGAAGTCCGGGAGGAAGACGCTGGTATAAACCGATGATCAGTATCTATAAATTACATGGTAAAAAACAATAATCAAACAAACAATACCAAAAATTAAAAAAAAAAAATCTAAACACTATGTTTATGATCAGTCTTGTCTAAATCACTAAAAAATTTAAAAAGTTTAGTTTTAAAAATTTTAAGACTACCGCAGTTTCGATGTTTCTTTGGGAAGTCATTCCATTCCTTGGCAGCTGTGTACATGAATGTGGACTGGCCCATAGCAGTTTTAGTTCTAGGGAGATGAAGTTCTCTGTAATAATTAATAATTAATAATTAATACATATTCTTGTTTCATCCAGGAGGTAGATGGCAGAGCTCAGCAGCAGTGCTGGGGATATGAAGCAGGCTGTAACTCACCAGACAAGTGGTTCACAAAACCACACTGTGATGATAATATGTTTGGGAGACATTTTAGAACGTGAGTAGAATTTTTGTCAAATTTTTGTACATGTGTGTATAATAGTAATGTTTGATCAGTATCTGTGCAAACCAAATTGTGGCTATCTATTGTGTTTTAAGCTTGCGTGCTCAATTGCTCCTCAATAAACTTTGAATGCAAGTTGCTAAGTAGACTGCTGACCTGTGGTGTTCTGAGTACATTTAAATGGGGACTTGGGTGAAGGAAGATCAGCAAGCAAAAATTGTGCTCAAAGTCCTGCACAAAATATTTGAAAGATTGGGCACTGAAGACTTCTTCAGAGAAATTGACGCTGACCTGTGTCAATATGCATATGCCTTTCGCGAGAGTGGTGTTACTTCTAGTATCAACATGAAATATTGCCTGGAGCAAGACTTTCAGAGTCTTTCAGAGCGCAAAAGTTTGCATTACGGTCTGCTAAACTTCAAATGTTTGATGACCAATCATGCGACATTTGACACCCAAATGCAATTAGAGTATGTTTCAGCATCAAGTGTCCACGCTTATATGCAAGCGATGGTATGTTAAGAAATTTCTGAAAGTATTCACAAATCTTGTAAACAATAATCTTGGAAAATCTTCTGTAATCTTCAGGTGATTTTCAACCTTTGAAAGTGTTCAGATAATATTCACAAATCTTCATAAAGTTTCAGGTGATCTTTGGAAGTGTTTGGAAATCTCCTAATTACCTTTTGCTATCTTAGTTTGGAACTCAGAAGGTTTCAATCAAACTTCGATAACCTTTGAAATACCTCAGATAACCATCAGCAGTTTTCATGTGTCTTGGTACTAACTTTACAAATCTTTCTTGTAATTTGCTTTGATGAACATTACACTTGAACTGCACTGCCCTTGGCCAATCAGAATCAAGTATTTTTTCAAGTGTTTTATTAGATGGAGTTATGAGCTCAGGTTTGTCCTTCACAAGATAGCACAATAAGATTTCTTTTATTGATTACATTACTCTACAGTTCAGAGCTAAGGAAGCATTTTTCATTTACTTCAGACACTGTTATGGCAGTTGCTACATGTAGAAGTTTAACATGTTTTTTGGTTAACATTCATGGGAATAAACAAACAAACAAACAGAAGTACAGTTGTACGTTGTCTATTAATTATAAACTAGTTCTTTGGTTTTTGTTTTTGAGAAGGTACTTGGTGGGCGTGGGGTGTGCTTGTTCTTAGGAATTGTAATTCCTCAGTGCACTCTTACATGGCTAATAGTGTGATTAAAAATTAATGAAAAGGATTTTATGAGACATTTCTACTACTTTTGCACATTTAGTTTTTACTTACTACATTTGAGCGTAACGCAATGATAATAGTTTGATATTTAAAAATACACAACAACAACATCGAACTTTATTTGTACTCTCTCATGCTATGATACTAATTGTACCAAAATATTGATGATAGAAATTAGAGTACTGGCTGCCTGGAATAACCATAGGGGCTAACAGAGCTAGGCAGCCAGTTGACATTAGTGTTATTCTTAAATGAAAATAAATTGCAGGTCAGCAAGGTAGCACAAATGCACACATAATAAGAAAGGAAAAGAAGAGAAAAAAGGAGAGAGAGTCTGAAAAGTCTGAAATAATTAAATTTCTATATTGGTATAAAATATTAAAATAAGGGAAGCACACAATTAATAGCTATGAAAACTAATAGCACCTAATAACATATACAATCATGTTAAGTGGACTTTCTAAAAGTTTTTACACACATGTACTTCTTATTGTTGACCAGGATTGAGGACAAAGTTTACCAGTTCTGGAAGGAAGGTGATTTTGGTTATGTGAAATCTGTTCAGGATAACCTACAATTTGTATGTAAACCTAGGGAAAATGAGGTTAGAAGCTTAAACTTTGTGAATTTAAAGGCCTTTAATTATATTCGTGTATTTTTGATAAATACTGGCTCATGTCAGAGTTAGGAAGGATCACAAGGACATTGATAGTTACTAGGTATTTTCATCATGTGATTCCTTCACATGTGGTCTGTTTGCAAAAAGATTATCGTGAATGATGAATTATTTTACTTTGACACACAATTATAATAAGTGCATGCTTGGCTTAATGGTTGATTATTTGTACTGTATTGAATATTTTAGTACAACTGCAGTACATCTGGGGAGATCTTTATAATTGTACTTTATTTGGTGTTAGGTACTTAAAACAATGTAACAAGTATCCTATATGGTCGTGATAATAAATTTGTATAGTTATAGAATGAATATTTTCTTTGAGGACTGAAATATGGCTTAGTTAAGAAATATGCTAACTCTGAGAAAACAAGTTTAAACTTGGCCACAATGGTTGTAGTGTTTGACAATCAACTGTTAGCATAGCTAATTTTTTTAGATTAAATTAAAAAATTCTTTTGACTTTGTTTTTTTGTCTTCCATTTTGTGCCCACAACTTGTTGAAATTGTGTAACTGAACGTTGATTAACAGCATTGTAAAACATTTTATGTGTATTCACTTCTGAGCTGATGTGTTAATGAAACAAACAGTAATTAAAGAGGACATGTTTTTTTTAACTTCAATTCTTAGGTGGATAGTTCCTCACTTGTGTGCTCCAAACAGTTGACTTACTGTAAAGCTGAACACTTATACATGGATCTTAGGAACAACGAAAATCAGGATAGGTATATGTAAAGTTAACAGAGAACCTTCTTTAATGTAATGTTTCCTCTCTACTCCCTGGAGGCTATCTCTTCTGTGATGAAAAACATGGGTCAGATAACAGAAGTGCCGTGCATTCCAAATTGAAAGATATATTTGTCTGCTTTCTGGTTTGAACTAGCTACAGTGAACATGAAATTATCAGGATACATCTGTCAAAAGATCTAATGTAAGTTACTCTTAAACTCTTACATGCAAGTTGCAAGAGAATATATTTAACTTTTCATAACTTCTCAGCATAAAAATGTAAGAATGGTGAAGTTGAATTTTACATATTGAGGGCAATTTTCTCAGCAAGCCCATAATAACAACATGCAGAGCACTGTTAAGTGTTTAATATGTATTTTGATATTGATCAGTGTTATTTAACATGTTTTATAGGTCACAGTCAAATGTTTTTAAGCCTCAGAAAATTGGTGGGTTTTGTAACATAGATTCTAACACCCTCAGCGAAGATGGAAAATACAGAATGGAGCTTAGTTCATGGTAACAAAACCTCATATCATTTTAAGGTGGCTCCCTATAGTTTTACGATTGCATGCGCACATACATGTAGAATGAAAGCTCAAGTAATCTGCGTGTGCTCAGAGGAAAATGTCAGTGTTTTTCAATTTTTATGACGTCAATATGAGCACAGAAAAGCAAAACTGACAGTGAATTTTCTCACGTTTCCTTTGGTGAATTTTTTTAAAATTTGGCTCAGTTGTAACCACATACAATTCTTATAAATACCCTATTTTTGTTTAAATCTGTCAGAGCTAAACTAATACATTTAGAATAATGACAAATTATAGAATATTGGAAAAACCGTCTGAACAACCTTGACCAATTCAAAATATCAGGCAATATCATTTCCATGGCAAAGTTTAAGAAATTTTCACCAAAGGAAAGTATAAATATTAAGGAATTTAGGCCAAAATGAGGAATATATCTACCTGTCATCAGATGGGATGTTGCCATGGTAACAGCCTTGATCCAAAAATTGACAACCAAACAATAAGCGTTATTTTAACAGTACCCATACTGGTAAATCTCTACAGGGAAAACTTTAAGAGAAATTAACTAAGTTTCCTTTTCTAACTTGTGCTCTATAGGGAGGGTGTTCATAATAACTCTAGGGAGCCACCATAAATTTAACATTATCAAGCATAAGATGCAGTGTGTGATCACATTACCAAACATTAGGAAGAGAGTCAAAAAGAAGAAAAGAGTAATTTTGACCCCAGCTGTGATGAAACAATTAAGAGGGCTGTTATGATTAATCATTTTTATATTATTAATTTAAGAATAATCAATTATTTAGCACTTGATAACTTTGAGAACGATTAGAAAACAGTCCTAAGAAAATATGCACACTGGTTGGTTTAAAATTGTATTGCTATAACTCGATAGAAACACAGAACTAGCATCAGCTGTGGACGTAATGATGGTACAAGCAAAGAGAATTTACATTTTGATAATCAAAGTTAACAAGTTGTTTTCCTTTTTTCGTTGTGGTGTTTTCTAAAAGAAATAGAAAACATGTTCTCCATGTTTCTATCGAGTTAGAGAAACACTTGTGAAAGTTTGGGAGAACTCGAAAAAGCTGTGGAAACAAACTTCCACTTGTGTTTCTATAACTCGATAGAAACACGGTCCATGTTTTCTATTTTTTAAGTGTTAATTAAGGGGGAAAGAACTCTGGCTGGGGATAATTGTAAGAGTCCCACCAAAAATTTACAAAAGTCTACTGGTGTGTGACATGGGAACCTTGTACTTTAGTAACAAAGACCAACTAACATTTATTCACAAGTGATTTTCTGCATTGGACATCCACATGATGATTATCAATAATATTGAGTATTATTTGACTGATCTTTTATCTCCGTATTTAAGTTATAGACATTGAAATTTTGTTGTTGGTGTTATCTATTTCTTGGAATTTAGGGCAGCTTAAATAAGAGTTTTTGTACAAGGTATGCACAATAGTTCATGGTTGAAATTATATTTCTTTCATTAAAAGCATCAAAACAGTTTAAGTAGTTGTCTGAAAAATCAATCTGAGAAAAGATACGTAGAATATGATTTGAAATACTAGATCACATTCTCGTTCTGAAACTCTACAATTAAATAGAGGCTAATGTATATTTTTGCAGGTTAAATGAACTGGAGGACTTCTCCTCATTGCCTTTTAAACCAAACCAGGAGAAGCACTGTGATGTCACAGTGGAAAAACCAACATTCTTTATGAAACTGGATGCAGGTTTGTTTCACTTAACTGTGGTGCTGCAATTTGTAATTTACACCATGGGGAGAGCTGTAAATTCTGATTGATTATCAATGAGCAACCCTGTTCTTTTAATATTGGAGTCTTCCTAGAGTTTATGCACAGACCAAGCACGGTAATGTCTACACTGCGTTGACCTTGTGTCAGTCTTGCGTAGTATTAGTCCTCACACTCAGCAATTCTTAGTAATAAAAGTGCTTCACAAGTCATGATTACGATCATGATGTGTCAGACTAAAATTCAGTGATAATCCTTTTTGCCCCTCATTTTTGTTTGTGATTCCTATAAATCTTATGATGTAAATTTTTAGGTGGATTTGGACTCAACTTCCATGCACTCCAAACACCCACATTATTATGAGCTTCTCAATACAATTTTGTCACTTAGAGATCCTAAGATTTTTCTCAAGTGTTTCTTGAGATTTTTGTGCATGGAAATTTGGCTTATGACTGGTACAAATATGGAATTGGGAGTGAATAGTCAGGTTTGAGTGGGTGGGTCATTGTGTTGTATCCTTTGGTAAGACACCAACTCAAACAGTGCCTCTCTCCACCTTTAGGACTCTCAAAACCTTTCAAACATAAAATAGTATGTAAATCAATGAAAACCCTTCACAAATTATGTTTACGGAAATTAAACATTGGTCTGAACTAGGGAACTAATTGCAACCCAGGTCTGAAACAGGGCTTTGATTTAAGGGTCAGGTCATAAACAGGGTTTTGAATTTTTGGTCAGGTCATAAATAGGGTAGGGAGTATTGCATATTTTGGTCATAAATAGGGTAAGGGTTTTGAAAAGTGGGCTGCACACCCTCACCCAATTTTTCTGGGAGTACCCCCGGGGTAAAATATTGACCCCGTGTGTACATTAAAATATTACAAGTGCAAGCTATTTGTAAATAAAGATAATGAAAAGTGCCTTAGTTTATGGACATGTATGTATTTATACTTTTGATGACTTCCAGATAAAAAAAGAAGAAACTTGAGAATATTAAGTGTACAAATAGGGTTATTACGAAATGTTTATGAAGTTACTAATTAAGTTATTGATTGCACCTAACTGTGTGGTGGTCCAATGTACTTACCACATGTATACTTATTGCAGTTGTAAATATGTACCATCATTTCTGCGATTTCTTCAATCTGTATGTCACACAACATGTGAATGGATCCTTTGATACTGATGTAAATATTGTATTGTGGGAAGAGGTTTGTGCATTTAACTTCTTAATAAATGATTTTGTTTTAAGTAGTAAGTAAAATATTTTATTTCTAACTGCTACAGGGCTACAGGGAGTCTACACACATTTTTTATAGTTTGCACATATTTTTTTTATAACTAAAGAGAAGTCGGTGTAAGTGATGTCTTTAGCTTTTTTACAACTTATCTCATGTAAATAAAAACAAATTTGAGCATTCCCACAGGTAGCAAAGGTTAATCTAGGAGGGTCATGGCTTACCAAACTAAAGTATGAGAGACACGTTTTTAACTTTGCTACATATAGTTACTTAATAGCTACTATACATGTATAATTGAATGAAAGACAGAGTCGAGGGAGAGAGTTGTCAAGATTTCAACTTTTTTTATGATTTCTGGAGGATCAATATTATAAGTTGGAGTCTTCTAAATTTATTACTACTACTACTACTACTATTATTATTATTATTATTATTATTATTATTATTATTTTCACTTTTGGTCTAATTTGAGTGAATAAATTAACTTTAGCTGATCGGCTAGAAATTTTTATACTTCTTTCTACATTTGCTTCATTTGCTTTGCATTTGTTTGTTTTTTTGGGTTTGGTGTATTTTAGCATGCAAGAAGAAGTTTAGGGAATTTTGGAGCAACGTGGAAAGCATTTACATCCAACCCAGTGCTTTATCTTGGCAAAGAATATAAACACAAGCAGGTAATTTGAAGTGTGTAAACTATTACAAATTCTGTCATTCCTGACATTGCCAACAGAATTATTTGTTACCACTTTGATTGTTTGTTTTGTAGGTGTGTTTTAAAGAGGCAATCTTTGCCCTTCTCCCTAGAATGGTGTTTGGTTTGTACTATAACACACCTTTGGTGAGTTCAGGCTTGTTTTTGTTGTAGAATTTACTTTTTCTGTGACACTGCATGGGCCTTGAAGTCTGCAGAGGTATAGTAACTAGAATATTTGGCAACTTCGATGATTTGGCTTGGAAGTAACTGTGATTGGTTTGCCCTCATAATTTATGATACATGAACATAGACACCATGCATGAAAAATTGTTCTAACCAATAATTTTTCCTCAGAATTAGTAGAAATCTTTAAATATGCAATATTTCAGCCCCAAAAAGTTATGAAAGGGTGTTGATTTCAGTCATTTTTTATAAAGGCGTTTTTTTTCAAACTCATCATATCCTAACAGAAGAAAATTCAGAATGACAAGTTCTTGTGAAAGTGGCAACGCTGATACAGAGTTGCCAAGGGTGTATAATGTGGCTTTGTAAACTCCCTACACTGTATGTAGTAATTTTCAGTACTGTGTAGTCACGTGCATGTTTCCTTACCAGACTCCAGGTTGTTCTAAAAGTGGTCTTTTCAAGGCATTCTCAGAGTATGTGATGGGCAGACTTGGCATTATTCAGGAAAAAAAGTTGCAGGTATTGAGCAGGACTTTCTTTGTACAGTGGATATCTGGTGACAGTCCACTGCAGAAAATCCCAGGGTTTAAATAAATTGCAATCTAGCATGATATTAAAGACTACAACTACAGTATTAGCTAAATAATTCTAACTTGACTATATTGTTTATTTTGTTATTACTAGCTCTTATCAAGTGAGCAGGAGGCCTGTATGGGAGAATCTTTACCGAGGTCGTGAGTACAGACCAAGGTCAAGATTCTCCCATACAGACCGACTAAGCTTGGTTAATAAGATATTCATTATATGGCAAACAAGAACAGTTTAATTCATTTAATGTAACTGGTTTGTACTAGCTGACATTTTGCTTGTGAATGGCAATGAGCCAAACTTAATTCTGTTAAAGTTTGCTTGTCCTCTTTAATATCTTTCTCATCAAGCTTTTTGACACTTCCATAAATAAATATTTTTTGAAGAAAACAGTCAATATTTTTGCATTTTAGTTCCTTTTTCATCGCAAAATGTTACTAGTCTAGATGCCGGTTTAGATGGGAAAATCTAGACTGCTTTCAATATCGACTTCATCCAATCAAATTCGTGGATTCGGTAGTTCCCAATCCTTGTGAGACACAGCCATATAATAAAGTATAAAATTGTGCTTCTGCTCCTTTTTATGGTTGAACCCTGACATAGTTAGTGTTTATAATAGATGTACCTCAACACACATCAGCTGGCAACCATACATTCAACTTGTTAGGGTGCAGTATTAGACATTCCATACCATAAACAGTAGGATTACATGTACATGTAGTTCCAGTGGTGTGGGCCTTGAGTAGAGTGTAGACCTTGTGAAAGTGTATAGTTATCATAAATTCCATTTCTTAGAACAGCAGTGAGCCGATCCGTGTAACACTACTATCTAGAGGGACAAAGTTTAGGAAAATATTGAATGAGGAAGAGGTGAGAGTAATTTTAGAACTGTTTGTGGTGAGTTGTGTTGGCTTTAAAAGTTCGCTTTGCAGTCTTATCGTTATTAAGTAGAAGAATAAGGTGGCTTACACTGCAGGATAAGAATATGTCATCTTGAACTTTCCAGGTGCACGTGACCCAGTCATCATATCAAATTTTGTCCATGTGTTAACAAGAGCGACCCTCACAGTATTCAAGAATCTTTGAAAACCCAAGTTATTTCTTTCACTTAAAGTTGATAACAAACTGAACAATGAATTTTGTTTCTTTCCATGTTCCGGAAACTCAACTCACTGTTTCTCTTAAGGTTGAGCATATCAATTTTAATAATTGGGTGTGGATCTCAAGAAAAAAATATCTTCTTAATGTTTTGCTTTCTATCTTGAATAAACAGCTCAATTGTACAATGTGCATGTACCAGTTAATCCTAAATATATGGTTCATCATATCAGTGACTTATCTTGGGAAGGCGGAGTGCAAAGAATGCAAGACCCTTCATTTTGTAGAGTTTTTTGTTGAAAGAAATTTTGTTGTTCTCCTGGTAGATCAAAGTAGCACGTTTTATAAACACACATAATAAGGAGCATTTTGGTCAGTAAATGATGTTATTTATCTTTATTGTTGACAGATTATTCATGCCTTGGAAACATACCCTGGAGTGAAGTTGAATGTGTCACAATATTCTTGGTACTGCTTAAGCTTCTCTCATTGTTTTTGCCATATTCCATTTGTGCCTTTGTAAAACCGTTCGCCAAAACTTAGTTTAGACACTCGGTAGATCAGAGGAGCCAGGAGGCTCACCAGTGTTACCTCAAGAATTTTAAAAGCTATAACAGAGGTATTGTTATCCTTGTTACCGCTTAGAGAGAATGCTAGGACATTGTACACCTAAGGAAACCACTCCACCCCAAAACTTAAACAGGAATGTTATGACAACCACGAACGATGTGTGAACAAGTTTTTCATCAATGTAATGACTGATGTTATTCAAAAATGGAAACTTTTCACTTTGGTAAATAAGAACGCCATTTGTCGGTATTTCAGTCTAGAAAATCTGTTACTTGAGAATTTCAGTGATTCTGAAAACATTCTCACTACTCCAACGTTGTTAGCAAGTTAGACAAGTAAATAATCGGCTGTGAGTACGCTTTTGTACTCTGATAACAATATTAAATGACGTTATTGGTTATACCATAGTTAATGGACTATGGTTATACACGGGTTATATTAGGGTGTACTCCCCTATGTTTGATTAATGAAGGCGTATTTAAGGGGAGCGCCTCCACCTTGCTCCACTGAGAAACGCGTTTTACATCGTTTAATTATCGCATCTTCTCATGAGAGTACTCTTCAATACCTTTCGTGAAGTAGGCTTCATACACCATCAGAGGTGTGGCGGTTTAATGCTTAGGGGGCTGAACTCAGAATTAAGTTATCCTTGCTCGAACCCTGGTTGGGTTCAATTTTTTTGTGTGTTTGGGCAAGACACTTAACTGTCACAGTGCCTCTCACCATCCAGAAGAAAAAAGAACTGGGTACCGGCGAATACTCGTAGTCATTTTATGCTATTGTACCAACCTGATGGGCAAAATTAGCCTACTTTTAACAGACAGTACTGCTTTCAGCTTTATTCCATGTAAAATCATAGTTAAATGATCTTAAGGTTTGAAAGGTGTGACTTATGCCGACAACTGTTTCTCTTAATTTGGAATTTTCTGTTCTTCGTTCTCAGGGACATGCCTTTTCTTGAACAGCTCAAAGTGAGTTATTGTAAATTTTTTTTACAGATCTTGTTTATTGTTTGCAAGTATAGGGTTCGTAATTTGAGAGACGCTTACCATGTATCATGTTCTTCTTCTCCAGAGAAGTCACAACACAGACATATTTATAGGAATCCATGGAGCCGGGCTCTCTCATGCTCTCTTTCTACCAGACTGGGCAAATCTGTTTGAGTTGTAAGTAACATTAATTTTGTTACGACAGAACCGTTTACTTTATTTACATTCTGACGCCTGATGAAGACTAGCAGTGAGCAGTCGAAACATGGCATTCGACATTTCAGGGCCGGGTTGTCCAAAGTCCGATTATACTAACTCAGGCTTATTAGCGAATTTTGATTTCAGTTTTGTAACTTTTCGGCGAGGTTTTCTGTAAATTATATTGTTTGTAATTTTTCAAGGTAGAAACATCAACTCGGAAAAAAATTCCGAGTTCCAGATGGGATTTGAACCCACGACTCCCGAGTTGATGTTTCTGCCTTGAAAAATTTCTACCTTGAAAATGTCCTTGTAATACTCACTTTGGAGGGTGGTTGGTTGCATCTTTGATATGCCTTAACGTGACTGCGCAATGCAGTTAGTGAATTCGTATGCGCCAAGACATCATTTGGCTGTGTGACTGTGCGATGCGGTTCCAGTCTAAGACCCACATTTCACCCTTACTCACCATAGAGTCTCCAGTAGCTCAGTGGTTAGAGCATCCGACTAGATCACGGAGGGTCGTGGGTTCAAATCCCATCTGGAACTCGGAATTTTTTTTCCGAGTTGATGTTTCTACCTTGAAAAATTTCGTATAATACTTATATTGTTTGTCCCTCGGTTTTGAGTTTGAATAGTCTCACACTATACAAAACGTAAGAAGCGAAAACCATTTTTGTACAAGAAAAATCAAAACGTTGGTTATTCGAACAACCCGGCCCAGCTGACTACGTCGCATCACGACATCTACAAGGGGTAAGACTTTGTTATTACTACAGCACGGTTCGTACGGGTTACGGAAAACCTGGAAAGTTATGGAATTTTATGATACCATTTTCGAGGCCTAGAAAGTCATGAAATTGAAGTGTGGGTTATGGAAAGTCTTGGAAAAGCAATATACTTTCTGAGAGCAAAAAGGCAAAGAGATCAAAATTTGAAAAAATAACGGTCGAGTCAGAAAACCGGTCTTAATTCCAGTAAATAAACACTAGCACGCATTCTATGGGTCATAATGTGAGGAAATAACTTAAATAATAGATTGATTTGACGATACTTTGAGAACAACTGCTTAACATAGGTCATGAAAAACTCAGAAGGTCATGGAAAAGGACATGGAAAGTCATGGAATTTTAACAGCTCAAAAGTGTACGAACCTTGATTACAACCATCAAGAACAATCTTTTTCACGATGATACAACACTTGTTTAACGTTTTACTTTTGTAGTTAAGGGTCATTATTTAACTCTTCGAAAAATTTGGTGATAATTTTCGTGCATCGTCCTTGAAATCTTTTTTAAATTTGTAAATTCGTTCACGTTGTGTATTCTCATTCATTTTCTTGTGTGACTTACTATATCTAGATACAACTGCGGTGACATGAATTGTTATCGGGATTTAGCAAGACTAAGGTATAGAGAGTTACTGTTAGTTCGCAGATATTGTTATTATTTTTCTCGTTGAAACTTCTCTTACTGTATCTGAATTTTGATCGTATCCAGTAACAGCTAAAAGAAGGAAAGAACACTTCAGTTTCTTTCGAATGAGTGAGACGATCCTGGTCTGTGGCTTATGTTCTCTCTACGCCATCCGAGGAGCAGAATAACTTAATATATAACTGTAATTTAGACTTTTATACTTTTTTCAACATTCTCATTTATACTTTATCTTAGTGGCGTTCTTACAAACTAGAGAGTACATTTCAGACAGTTTGCATGTTTTTTCAGAGGCTTTGGTCAGTACCGTCAGGTCGAGAGCGCTGACCACTGTGGAAATAAAGGGTGCGTTCCTTTGGGGTGATCTGGATCAGGATAAGTCATCCAAGATCACTCGGATCATGGTGCATAAAAGGAACCGATGAATCCACTCTGGTCACGGATTCATCGGTTCCTTTGATGAACCATGATCCGAGTGATCTTGGATCCGCACTGATCCTGATCCAGATCACCTCAAAGGAACGCACCCAAATTGATTGTCTTGGATTGGCTGGTGTCTTGTGATCTTTCAGTGTGTAGATATGGGTGATATTGAACCACAAGGAACAGATACGTAACAACTGAGCTTGCATTTCTTTTAATTTACGTTTCAGGGGAGTATCTTACATAACGTGGGAAGACAATGATAAAATTGTTGAACATACTGAGGTAGGACACTACACGACTGTAGTAACCTTCTACTGAGTAGACTGGGTAGACCCTGAGTAATATCTTTCCTTTTATTCCTTAAGAAATATATGAAGGGTACAGTCCCCAATTCTTTCTCGTTTTTCCTTTTATTGAAATACTCATTCTTTTTTTAATTTTATTGAAAACCGCTTTTTGATACTAACGTTGAGGTTCACACTAACCAGTCATACTAATATACTGAGAAGTGTGTCGAGGACAAAAGTGGACCTCAGATCTGAGGGCTAATTCCGTTTTAGTTGGTGGAGGGGCTGGGGGTCTTTTTTCAGATGTTCTTGACGTCGACGGCATCTTACGCCAACATTTGTAAGTTTTCTTTGTCATAACAATTAATGTCTGTAGTGTTTACTCCTTCGGGAAGCCCACTCAAGACTAGTTCTGTAGCGCCATGCGTAAGTTTGTTTTGAACTGTAATTGTGACGAAAATAATGGATTTTGTGGAAGGTGAAACTATGTAGCATAAGATCTAGTGCTCAAATGATACCTGGAAATTTTCACTCCTTCCGCTGTAGCTGGAATTGTAACAATTATCTCAAGGTGTAAATTGTGTATAAATGAGCTAATTTGTTTTCTTTCCATTTAAAATCCATCTATTTTCCTAGGAGCTCCATCCACAATACAAAGATCATCCCAAGTTTAGGAACTACGCTTTTGATGTGCGTGAATTTATGAGGCTAGTGGAGAAGGCGGTGATTAAAGTTAGGCAGTCTATCGATGATTACAAAAAACATCATAGCAGCTGACACAAAGTAATTTAGCCGAGTTTGATGACGTTAAAGGATGTCTAGAAGTGTTGGTTCAACTGGGAGCAAGCTATGTGGAGTCCAGCCTCACAAGCCTTACCAGCTCAAACGATCTTACCCACACAGAGAGAGTATTCAAGAGTGACAGGACGTGAATATGTCACGTGAGAGGACCTATAGAGGTTTACAAAGGATCAGTTCTAGAGACTACAGCCACAAATACTATGACTGAAAGTACAGATCGGACGATAGTCCAGAGACAAATGACGCGTCAGGCTACAGTTGTGCCAGTTTCACCCGAAAGACCGAATCTCTAGCGAAGCTAATCAGTGAACTTCAAGGGCGGGGGAATGCTTCCTCCGGCAATAACGATCATACAAAAAGAAATACTGTTTTAAGCCGTGAAACAACATTAACAATTAGCCCTATATAGTCAAACCTACGGTTGGAACTCTCTTTTGGACACCTTTTTGTTCCGGACAGTTTCCCTGGTCGCGACGAAATGCCCATCCCCTGTCTAATACGGAAAACAGACACTAAATCTCGGCCCCAAATAATATTCATAAACGTTACCTATATCGTGAACGATTTGCATTGCACCTTAAAGACGTGCTTGGGTCAGTTTTGACTCCTGGGGAAGAAGACTTTGAACCACAAGTGGAGCCTAATAATACCGATACATCTCTAACAGAGGAATCGTTTGTAATATTTGTCCCACTAGCGTAAGCGATTTATTTTCTGACCGAGCTAGAGAAATGCCAGTTCTAGATATTAAAATGATATAGCACAGTTAAACCGTCCATTTTCGTATTCTCGGTATTGGACTGGAACTAGCTTGTAATGGAGGTTCATGCGGGGGAATATCATTAAAAAGAGATTAATGTCAGTTGCATTTGAAAAGACTCCCTGCATTAGCCTCAGTTACAAGCTAGTTCCAGTCCGATACCGAGAATACGAAAACGGTTTGATTTTGCGGCAGATATATTAAAGACTGTTTGCGTGTTCAGTTTCTTGATAGTATCTGATCGTGTGGTACCTGTTCTACAGATTAAATTGTTGCTTTTGTATAGAATCATGACTTTACACAGTTTTCATTGAACTTTGAACTCTATAAGCCAAATAGGAGTTTCAAGAATTAGTGCAATGTACATGTGTTTTTATCCCTTATTTGTTCTCTTCTTTTGTTTTCTTTTTTAAATTACAAAAGAAGAGAATAAATTAGGGATAAAAATGTTTGCCTAATGCACTAACTCTTGAAACTCCAATATGGCGTATTGCTCACTTTCATCACTTTGAAGACCCCAAAATAGCTTTTGGCATAGTTCAGAGCAAAAAAGTTGTGTATGTAGAGAGGTAAAAATCTTTTAAACCTAGCCACGCTTTCACTATTAGAAATGTCGAGCATTTCTTAAAAGGTTGTACAGAATAGCGGGTTTCCATTTCGTGTCGCTTGTTTTCTCCCAAGGGTCCTGTAAAGGTCCTCATGGAGGAGAAAAGGCTGGTTTTGTTTGTAGTAATCTTTTCATAGGACATGATGACGTGACTGGACCAAATGTTACTTAGTGGCTCTAAGTATATTAGAAGCATACATTTGATAAGTCTTTGAAGTTCTTTTGATGAGAGATGATCGTTTAAATAAAGACAACTATTTAATTTCGCTGTACATTTACTAGTCCGTGTTTTACTAGTCCAGTCCAGTCCAGTCGTCGAAAATTGTTGACAATAGACAGCAATAGATGATTAATGAATGATACACCATCATCAATTCAGCTCCTTCAAAGTAGAGATTGATTGCAGTTTACCGTCAATAGTGATACCGTCAATTGATTGCAGTTTACCGTTAATAGTGTACAAGATAGCCGTCAGTTTTCATGAATCCACTGAGAAAAATATGGCGTGTTATGTTACCCAGGTCCCGCAGGTCATGATATTCAATGCGAAACGTAACGCAGTCTATCGCAGTATTCCCTAAATTTTGTCGACGAGTGAAATGCGGCTGGTCGGAATAGGTTTTTCTGTTGCATCCCGTTACAAATCCTGGAGATTAACCAAGTTACACTGTGGATCCACTAAGGCACTTGACTTTATTTTCTCCCGCTTGAGTTCAGTTCATGTTCATGTAAGCACACCGCCAGTGTTCGATTCCAAAGTTGGATTTACCGACTACGAGAAAGAGCGGAGAGAATTCCACATCGACGTTCCTAAATACTTTAATTTTGCCAACGTGCTGAACGAATGGGCGCAAAAGGAAAAGGTACGAACATAAACATAAACACATGTCATGTTGTGTCGATCCAGGGCTACGTTATGTTGATTTTAAAGCAAATGCCCTCCAATAGTAGATTAGATAGTGTGACTATTATGGTAGTTGCTGTTTAATAACCTCTAACTGAAAGTTGATCGTTAGCAGAGTTAGAGCATATTGGAATACAGTACTTAGCCGCAATCGGCTTTTGATCTGTGCTAGGCGAGAATGCTGTTTAAATCCTAGCCTCATCATGAATGCTGCTTAAATCCTAGCCTCATCATGAATGCTGCTGTCGCGAATATTTCGCAAGTGTGGAGCCGTTCGCGTACTAGCCTGCGATCAGGCTTTTTGCGAAGTAAGAAATTATGCAGATTACAAACCTAGGATCAGTTTTCAATTCTAAATGTTTCTGAGAAGATTTGCGTCACTGAATCACTGATTTTGGTTCGGAAATTTACTCGAGCTTGTTAGTGCGTTCCTTGCGTGACATCGCTGTCACGTTTTTATCTCAATCCCAGATCTCGAAGGAGGAAAACACTTATGGGCCAACTTTTGTCTCTGGGTTGAAACGAGTCTTCGTGCAAGAGCATTCGTATCAGAATGTGTTTCACCTGCAAGGAACTCATTTTCATATGATAATGACAGGTTTTGTATGGGGACTCGTCAAAAAGTGGCAAACGGTAACACGGATATGGCTCACGTTTACGCGTATAAACCCTTTGCATAAAGTTAAATTTGAATGGCAATACCTATACATCCTACGCCTCAAATTCATGTGAAAAATCCTTTGTCTGGAAACATAATTACAAGGCCCAAAGTATTGTTATTCAAATTTAGGCGCCATTTAAGCAAAGGTTCTATTAGCACTCGTCTTCTACAGGGAACGAGATAACGAGTCAAGTTCGAGACCCATTCGAATTCTCAAGGATTTTGGACAGAATTCGCTGATAATTTTCCTTGATTAAACTGCGTTGATTAATTGCCAATCTATCGTTTTAAATACAAGTTGTTTGTTCAGGTGGTTGGTTCGTAGCTTGTTCGAGGCGTTCGGTTAATTGGAGCAGCGCGAAAAACCGTCAGAAAAGAGGCGAGTAGACAGAGAACGCCGTTCTCTCGCTTTCCCTACACTTCTCTTCTCTCCCCTCCCTCTTTTGCTTCTGTTCTACAACTAAACGAACGCCTGGAAAAGGCTATTGATTCAAGGAAAGTTCAGACCAGATAAAGACAATGTTGGTTCCTTAAGTTTGTCGTCACTCCTGGAAAACTAGTAAGAGCAGCAAAAAAGTACCACTCTACTCTTACTCAGTTCCTGAGCTGACTGACTAAAACCGATTGAGGACCAAAGACAACTTTCAGACGAACGGATTTATAGAAATTCCCCTTTACATTCTTTTTCATAGTTATTTTCTTTCGACAATGAATCACAGTTTGTCAAGCTTTTTCTTTATTGTAATTCACTCATTAGACAGGCGAGAGAAAGGATGGAAACCCGGCGTTTTGGTGGGTAGATGACAAAGGGAAAGAAATAAAATGGTCTTTTCAACAACTCATTGAACACAGCAGAAGGTGAGCTATCAAATGCCTATTGTTCTACCTCCTCACGTTGCCTCACCTCATCTCGCCCCGCCTTACCTAACTTACCCCACTTTACCTGTCCTCTTTACGAAAGTGCAAATTAAGTAGTATTGACTTGATCCTTGTTCTGGGGAGAGTTTGTTATGTTTGAAGTGCAAGGGGAAGAGGGTTGGGTATTGCGGCTAGGACATCAAATTGACCGGTTAGGTGGATGGTTTATTTCTTTTCCTGATTTTTTTAAAGGACAGCAAATATTCTCACGGGAGCTTGTGAAGTTCAGAGGGGAGATCGCGTCATGGTCATATTACCGAGACTGCCAGAATGGTGGCTAATCAACATCGCTTGCTTACGAACAGGTAACAGAATTGAGACCACTCAATTCAGTTGTCTTTGAGAGAACGCCTACTTTTCGTACCTAATCTTTCCTTTTTGGTGGCATGTCAGGCGAGTTTGGTAGAGTCATGGTTGGTATTTTGGCAAAAATGTAGTCGAGCCAAAACATCTGTGAGGAGACCATGTGAACCTGATATGCCACCAGAGCGTACCAAAAAAGGTACGATTTAGATATTTACCGTGCTCTAATTCCACTTAAATTCTGGAGATTTATTAGATTTACGTTTGGTGATCCAATTTTGTTAGTACTTTGGCATGCGCTAGATTTTTTATCTCATGCACAATTCCGATGGCTCTCAACTCAGTCCCCGCCAACGCTACACTGGAGAAATTTGAAAACGGAGCTTTTCGAAAACGCTCTTCAAACCAGAGGAATTTGAAAACGCCGACTTCGCGTTTTAGTGTGGGCAGAAAAAATTTTGAAAACGGAGCTTTTCGAAAACGATGACGTCACGGCAATCACGTGATTTCCCTGCCAGAGTTTTCTTCAAACACAATTCTAATATGTCCAGGGATTCTTGCGTTTTCAAATTTCTCCAACGTATTGTGGACGGAAAACATTTCATGCGTCTTCGGAGTGAAAACGCCGTTTCCAAATTTCTCCGGCGTCGTGTGGACGAGGCGTGAAATTGCGTGCACATTTTTCCGAAGGACAAAAGGACATGATGTATTCCCCCTTTCTGGCCTTTGTTAACAAAAATGAAGAACCCTGTTATATTACGTAGTGCTTGACCGTTATCGCTTTTGCATAAGGATATCGGTAACTCTGATCATTCAATCTTGTCAGGTACTGTCATCAGTCCTGGATCAATTCAATTGCGAGCCAAGGACATCAAGTCGCGACTGCTGGCTTCCAAAGCGACTTGTATTATTGCTGATTCTGAAAGTGCTGAGTTTGTAGACGAGGTAACTAGTTATTGTTGTAGTTTTAGAGTGACACCCCGCCGAATAGCTTGTAAAAACTCTAACAAAAGCCCGCTTAATTTGTTATCCGCTACAGCCAGTCGGGCTTGGTCGATCTTGAACCCTGGCTGATACTTAAAACCAACCGTTACTCTAATTCGGTCAAAGGCTGTCTTTCGGAGGTTCGAAAGTTAAAAACCAGTTGCGCTCATTTATATAATATATATATAAAAAATGAGCCAAACATGACCAAGCTGTTTGAGCATAGAATTGTCCAAGCTTGTCACATGAATTAACGTGAGAAATTTCAGGTTCGTTGGAAAAAAATGTCAGAAAGGACACAAACAAGTCGTTAAAGTGACAAGCACAGAGGTTTTGAACAAGAACAGCTGCTAGTGGGCATGGATGGTTTTGAATTCTATCAAGTAGATCAACACGCTGTGAAACAAAGGTGCATCCGTTTAATATCGCTTACTTTTACACGTCAGTAACGGGGCGTGTGACGTCTCCAATAGTAGACTTTGAATTATTTTTCGTTCATTTGCAGGTTGCTAACTTTTCACCACATTTGAAAACCAAGTTACTTGTAAGCGAAGAGCAGGAAACTAAAGAAAGGTATGGTCAATCGTCTCATATAAAGTGCTTTATATTGATAATTACTTACATGCCTAAAAAAATTCTCTCTCTATACAGTGTTACGCCATTTTTTGCCAAATGAAAGCGATTTTGTGGTCTTTCTTCCTTAAGTTACGATAATCAAGGATACTTGTGAAACACGCAATTTCTGTTTCAGTTTGTTCCCCAGCTCATCCTGTTATTTGGGGTTTTACCCCGGGGGTTTTTGCACTTCTTTTGAGGCTCCTTCCGCACTACACCCGAGAAATTTGAAAACGCAGCAGTTACCGGTCATTTTGGATTTGCGTTTGAAGAAAACTGGGACAGAAAAATCACATGACTGTCCTGACCTCATCGTTTTCGTAAAGCTCCGTTTTCGTGACAAATTTAGAAGTGTGGACGGTACGCCAAACTGTAGAAATATAGCTGCGTTTTCAGATTTCTCTGGCGTAGTGTGGAAGGGGCCTTAGACTTGTAATTCCCACATTTCTGAATCAACATATGTTTTGTTTTGTACTCAGGAAAGGCTGGCTTCCTTTCAAAGAACTGTACAAACGAGCCTCGCCAGAGCAAGAGGTTGGTTTTAAGTACTCTTTCAGGATAGCTAGTCATAGGCAAATATAGTTGTCCTGAATAAGTGACTCAGCTTTACCTTGAGAAATCAGAGATCCCAAGGCGTGTGGCTTGGCTAACAAGCTGGACGAATCTCATAGCCAACTGATAAAGTTGATCCCCATGATCCAGTTAAATACACCAATTCGTACTGTACGGACATGATATTTAATGGAAATGAAGCTCCCTCGCTTAATGCTATTTTAGAGATCCTCTGATAGAGGTAAGATAACGAGAACGTGTAGGTGTACGACTTTTCCATTCTACGTCGTTTTCAGAGTCCTGGATATTCCCAGTTTTATTTACTTTTGGCACAGTCTATTGGCGATACTTTGATCCCTTTTTGACAAGGCAGTACGTATTACTTTCTTCTCCAAACAGAAAAAAACAACAAAGCAAAACAAAGAAAACAAACAGACTCTGGAAGATTTACAAAATACTTATTAACTGGCCTTATTAACTTATTAACGTTTCAGTGTTTTCTATCACGCAGTGTGCAAAAACACTCAGTAGTGAGCCAATGACAGTTTTCTTTACGAGTGGAACAACAGGACTTCCCAAGATGGCAGAACACACACACGCCAGCTGTGGACTGGGCCACATTATCACTGGAAAGTAAGCTCCAGTAAAGTCTAGTTTACGCGTACGGCTTCCCCTTCCCCAACTAACTGTCCTTGTTTACTAAATATTTTTTTTGAGAGAGAATTTAAGTGAACTCCAGTCTTGGCTGGGGAACTGATTAGTGGGTCCCAGAAACACTGGAAACAGCGTTTCTGAGTGTTTTACATTTTGAAAATTTCCTAAGTGGGGGCATACCTCCATACCCCACCCAGCAAGAGTTTGAGTTTGAGTTTTATATAGGAACAGAGAATGTTTGAAAAGCCGCAGAAACTGTAATCGCCATTCAGTAACCCAAAACCTAATTCAAAACTCTACCTCCAACTTTACTCAAACTTGAAACTTGAATACAGAGTTATGAAATTGACAATCCCATCCTCTTTAGAACGATGTTTGTCCCCGAACTAGTTAACTGATTAGCATTCGTACAAAAATTCAAGCACAAACAGCAACATTTTAGCAGCTTTTAAAGTACTCTGTTGCATTATATAGCAAGAGTTTGATTTTAATTGCATATCATTACTTTAATGCTGTCTTAAGTTGTAAAATAACAAGCAGAGAAAGACCATAATCAGATGAACCTTTTATAAATGAGACAGTTTTAATACAATCTTAACTGACAGCTGCATCTAAAGTATAGCCATCTAAATGCAAAATAGACAATCAGCATTATACAGCGTTATCGAACTTGGTAAGTACATTTTGCTATTAATGCTTTAAAAACCCAAAACATCATCACCATTCGTCGTCATTAGTTTCATCAGCACTGGTGTCACTGGAGAGGGGGGGGGGGGGGGGGGACAGATTCTGGTGTAAGGATTCAAGGGTGGGCTATGTTTAATCATGCACTTACGAGGGTGGGCTACTGAAAATGCTTTCACGATAGATTTGATTTTACCAGCCCATCCCCTCCCCCCGAACTTTATTATAAAAAAAAACTGTCTTCGTTCTGCAGGTACTGGTTAGACAACGTACCTGACGATGTCCACTGGAACATTTCAGACACGGGCTGGGGAAAATCTGCGTACAGCAGCGTCTTCGGCCCGTGGAGTCAAGGCGCCTGCGTATTCGTGTACCACAAGGCGCGTTTTGAACCGGTGGCTATCTTGGATGCTTTGCAAAAGTACCCTGTCAGCACGTTCTGCTCAGCACCTACAGCCTATCGAATGATGATCCAAGAAGATCTCCGTAGCTATAAATTTCCAAAGTTAAGACACTGTCTTAGCGCTGGAGAACCTTTGAATCCAGAGGTGTTTGATGTGTGGAGAGAAGGAACTGGGCTGGAGATTAGAGAGGGATATGGTCAGACGGAGACAGTAAGTTAAGAGGAAGTCTAGACAAGCATGGCTCATAGTGAAGTTATTCGGTTACGAGGCTTTTGATTAGTACTTCTCCATATAAACTTAGAAATAACGTCATGAGTGTCGTGTTTACTGGTTGATAACTGTGCGCTGTCTTCGTTAGGATCAATGCAAGTTACAGTTGATCGATCGATCGATCGCTCGGTTGTACAGTAGGTCAGTCAGTCAGATATTTAATCAATCAACTTCGAAACACATTATCTTAATCAACTTCTACTGTTACTTGCGTCACATAAACAGAGTATAACAGACATTATAAAAGTGGTCTTACAGATACAACTAACCCACTTATCAGCGAAATTACCTAATTACCTTACAAAATTGGTCTACATTACAATTATTATCTTAAATGTTGAAACAAGTCCTTCGTTGAAAGCCGCTTGCTAGGATTGTTTTGAGAAATGCAGTACAATGATGTTTGCAAATTAAAGTTTTTTAATCGAGATGAGAACGTCTATTTCAGGGAGTGCCATTTAGCACTTTTCAAGGTCTGCTTTCTTGACATTTCTGATGCAGGTGTCCTTTATCTCTAATTATAGACGCTTATGTGTGGGTCATTTCGTTGTATTGAAAACCGTCCTGGATCGATGGGGAAACCCGCCCCTGGGTATAACTTGAAGGTTGGTATTTCCGAGCATTTTTGTAATTCGCAAAGCATAATAGTTTGTTCCCGAACTCAGCATTTAATCAGGCGCAGTTTTTACTCTATTAATCGCCGCATACCGGGACGACATAGTGTAGTGCTATTCTCCGTCGTGCAAGTCAGGGGGTATTATAACAATCTGGGAGTTTATCATAAACTTCTGTTCTATTATATCTTATGCAGATCGTAGATGGACAAGGTAATGAGTGCCCCGTGGGAGTGGAGGGTGAAATTGTCGTGGATCTGTCGCCGGTCAGACCTGTGGGACTCTTTACTCGTTACGTGGTGGGTTACAAATGACAATTTCTTCCCTTTTCTTTTTCTTTTTCTAGTTTTCATTGTTGGCATTTTAAGATGTACATATTTACTCATTTTTGTACAGGATGATGGCGATAGAACATCCTCCGTGCTTCACGATAATTTGTACTGGACAGGTAAAATAATCCAATTTAATCCGATAACAGCACTGGACTGGGATAACACTCACCAGCAATCTTTATAAATCAGTCTTTTCTGCCACTGACATACTCATTTTATTACTGATTCTACACATTCTACAAATTTTCACATTTATGACAGGCGATCGAGCTACGCGAGACAAAGATGGCTACTTATATTTTGTGGGTCGATCTGATGACGTCATACTCTCAGCTGGGTTTGTACCTAACAGATGTTTTAGGAAATATTTCTTTTTTCAAACATTATTCTTGGTGCATGTAGTTAGCTAAAGCTATTCATATTTTGTTTTGCTCTTGAATAAAATTAATATCATGTTTGTTTTAGATCTTGTAATTCGATTCCAGTTTGCAAACGGTAATCTGTCTGTAAGAAAACTTGCTTTAACCCTGATGTTTCCAGGTATCGTATTGGTCCATTTGAGGTAGAAAGTGCCTTGATTGAACACCACGCAGTCGCAGAGGCTGCTGTTGTTAGTAGCCCTGATGCTGTCAGGGGAGAGGTTAGTTAGGTGTTACAAGTACAAATCGTGAGGATAATTATGGGAGAAAACATAAATTGAAAACATTGGTACTGATACGACTGTCGATTATGTCACGGCTGTGCACTGAGAAGGGAAACTTAGGTTACCAAATCGGACCATCGAGCGCATTCTGCTCCCTTGTTTGTTTTCAAGTCAACTCATTTCAAGTGTCTAAATTTGTTTTTCATTATCACTACCAATTGTTGCCCCTGATGTTTCTCAGTTTATTTGTACCAAATAGTCGAGTACACAGATATGGCACAAGAACAGCCAGTAGTTATCGATCACACCATTGTCGCATAAATTTTAAGCAATTTACTATGCTCTGTTAAGGCCCTAAAATTTGGAATTCTCTACCAGTATCCATAACTAGTTCAAAAAGGCTCTCCAGCCTTAAGGTAAAACCGATGAAACAATGGTGAATTGGTCATGCTGCGCACGCAAAACTATAAAAGCCTCGTAGTTTTTTGAAGGTTTCCTCGCCGCCTTGTTGTTTGTTATTATTATATTTTATTATTATTTGCGGTGTGGCAAATAATAAAAAAATGATGATGATATTAAATATCCTGTAATTTTTTAAGCTTTTTTTTCTGGTTTATTATTCTCACTAGGTGGTGAAAGCCTTCGTTATTCTCTCGCCGCATTTCTCTGGAGACAAAGAGTCGTTAGTGAAGGAATTAAAAGATCACGTCAAAGAAACAACAGCATCATATAAGTATCCGAGAAAGGTATATCAGTAATCTTGTTCAAAGGGCAATATGTATCTTGAAACAATCACTGAGGAAATAAAATAAAATAAAATAAATGTAAACATTCTAACTCTCCCGGTTGATCACAGTCTGACCAACGTTACTCTGACGCACCACAGAAATTAAAATGCCAAGCTAGAAGCACTATAGATGATTTGCAGCCAGTTCCGAGGGATTCAAATGACATAACCTGTCGGCCATGTTGGATGACACAAGCAAAAGAAGGAAGTATCTTTTGTTAATGTCATTCAATATAGCGGCGATGACGTCATGTGAAAACCAAGTAATTTTTTTAACCACCTTGATAAAGCAACATATATTTTACTGATATAAATAAACCCGTTCTCTAATTGAACTTATGTTTCATGTTTTATGCAAGGAATAAGGGTATTACATAACTCTTTATTTACATATCATTGCAGATTGAGTTTGTAGAAAGTTTACCCAAGACAGTCAGTGGCAAGATTCGTAGAGTGGAACTTAGACAGCAGGAATGGTCCACTCTTACTTAGAAAATTCAATAACTCTGTCAAATACTTTTAACAATTTCATGGAATTTTAGTGGTTCACAAATAAAAAAAGAGCAAAGAAAGAAGCAGCAGATGTTTATTTATTATAAACCGGAAAATTTCAATGGTAATGATCCAGGTAATTGTAAGAATATGCGCGTGCTTTTATCAAGAGATGACGTCTTCTCGGCGACTTTTCAAGCTTTTTGATACACCGTAAAGCAATATATTAGAGACAATTAATTCAGCAAACAGTATCGCTTTTTGTGTCCGAAATGTCCAACGCACGCCCGCCCAGATTTGAACTGAACGGCTTTAATTACACACGAATGTTGCTTTCAAAGCGGTCCATGTTGGGAAAAACTGTATCCTCGGTCTTGAGCACGAGGATACAGATACTCAAGACCTCGGGCACAGTCTTTTTTCCAATACAAACCTCCTGGCCGGCAAATAACATTTATTTATTCTGACAGCCTTCAGTTGAAAAGCTTTTCGTGTTCTCATGTATGTCGTTGAAGTTTTACAAGAGACTTGTGCTGTCCATTTAACGAGAGAGTTTTAACATGCATAATTATTCAAACGCACCGTCCCCTTCAAATACAGTATGACTTCAAAAATTCTGAGAAAATATCCAAATTATTAAATATTACATTACTATTTCACATGTCCGTAAACATTGTACCCTTCTTGGGTCAGTAAAGGAGACAAATTCTATTGGTCAAAATTTGGGACATCAAATCTGGCTTTTTGACTTCCTAAATGTCTGTTTTCTTCATTCTTAAACTGTCTCCATGAGTTTTTGTTGTGCACTTCTCTTGAATCTTTCCGTGGGGAAAACTTACTTAGGGCGGAAAGCCACAATTCTCAAGCATGGCTCAAAGCCTAATTTGCATAAAATCCGAAAGCAATCAGTTTTTCAGCGATATACTAAAACATTCTCAAATTTGGCAACAATATGAAACGTAATGACCTTAACTTAAGTGCTAGATATTTAAGTCACGTGATCAGTTATCTCTATTTGATTGGATTAATAGAGAATTGAAAATGGGGTGCTGAAATGGCAGTTAATGAATATATATTGAAATGTTACTGCAATTATATTGTTTTCCTCTCTGTGATTCTGGTTGGAATTATTTGCGGATCCAGACCTTGAGCTAAGTGGGAAGGCGGGGGGAGCGGGGGGGGGGGGGGAGGTTGGGCGGGCCTGGTTGGGAAGGATTTACAGTTTAAGAGATGATAAGCAAGACAGGCCACTTGACATAATTTGTCACTAAATGCAAAAACTTACAGATATTGGACGTGTCCTTGAGCTAAAGATAACACAAATCAAATTTTACTATGCCAGAAATGGAAGAATTGTTATTTTACATATGTATCTTGTATGTTGATGAGTAATGAAAGTTTTCGGATCAGCTTTCCCATTGGATAATAAAGTCATTTAATTTGGGTTCATAGTCCAATTTTTTAAAACATGAGATCACTGGATGATGTTATTCAAGAGTTTTCAGAGGTTTAGCTTAGCCATCATGGTATATGAATGAATGAATAAATAAATAAATAAATAAATAAATAAATAAATAACTTCTGTCCTGAATGTATTTAGCACTGTTGTGCTAATTGGGGACACTGTAACTAAATTAACAAATATTTTTAGATGAGCAACTATATCATGCTATACAAATATGGTAGGCGCACGTGTAATTTTTTGAGGCGTTTTTGTTTCTGTTTTATTTCAGTTTTCTACATTCTGACACCTGTTTTTAATAAAACAATTATTCCACCCGCGCTTGTTGGATATGAGATGATTTAAGCCAACGCAGGTTCGCGGAATAATTTTTAATTATCGATGTATCTTTTTTGGTTTTGAAATGCAGAAATGAAATCTCCAGGGATTTTGTTTCAAAATGAGCTTTAAAAGAATGGGAGTCTAGACGTTAGGTGGTTAATAATTTGCATTTCAGTATAATAAAAGATTATTGATAAATTTGTTTGCCAGTCTTCCTTGGCCAATTACAATGAAGTTCTTTTCTCAGTTATATTGTGAAAGATAAGGAAGGATTCCAAATACCAAGTACTGCTTTCTCAAGAAATAATTCAAATCTAGACTACAAGTTTTGAAATATAAACACTCTCAATGAAAACGCAGTTAATATTGAGATGGACACAACTTGCTCATTCCTGCGAATGCATCTGCTAATATACCGTAAACTTCCGATAGTAACGACTCTCATTACTTTCGGAATCAGTAGCCTTTGGGGTTGGTACTATCGGGGGCTCGTTATTATCGGGGAGCAAAAACCGTTATATGAAGTTGGTGCGACTGAGCTCTTTTAACAAAATAAAAGACGGAAATTCGTAAAACAGTTCTTTTAACATCAAACTAAGTTCTTCGTTCCAGTTTAAATCCATGTCCCTGCCGCATGGGTCGGCTACTAGACCGTGTTGTCAGTGGTCGCAGCTGCAAAGCTGGTCAGATACTGTAAACTGTTTCAGTCATAACGCACTGCTATGTTAATCTGCTGTAACAATATCTTAGTGTGTCGGTCGAGTTTTCAATTTAAATTTGAAGAAACGTTCCTTTTAGTACGCTCCTATTGAAAATGGTACAGAGTTGTCAATTTTAATTTAAATAAAAGTTCCTATTAAAACGTTCCTGTTACTTGGTGAAATTCTACGGGTTTTGTTAAAACACGGCGCAAAATAAACTGATGAAGCACGAATTGACATTTAACAACACTTCGTGGCACAAGCGATACCTACCCTTGTTGTGGCGTGCCTTAAATCAAGTGACCGTTGGGTAACTTTCACCTAACTAGTGACTGAAAAAGTAGACACACCACTTAGCCTTGGTCTCACTATTTTCGGTGGGGGAAAAGGGTGGGCTCGCTTCCTTTCGGAGGGCTCGCTACTTTCGGAAGTTTACGGTAGTGATACATATGGTTATAAGGCATGCTCTACAGCACGACCGAAACAATGGAATAATTAAATTACCATTAAATATAAGCAGACATCAAGTGCATTATTTGTAAACTCAGGCCACGGCATCTCTTTGAGGACGCATTTGATTTGAACTACAGGGTTTATTTCATAGCACGGTTTAATATTTTCATTCGCATTTTTATTGTGTTTAATATTTTATTCTATCCTGCTATTTTTCATTAGTATTGAAAAGTGCCATGGACAATTAGTGGAGTAAGGCGCTCTATGAATGAATTTTATTTTTTAATTTTTTAAATTTCAATTTTAATTGAATTTTAAAGGTGAAATTTAATTGTAATTTTATTGATTGGTCAACGGTCGTCCAAAGAAATATTACGTTGCATTCTTTCCTTAGGGATTAGTTACCTGGGAACAATTCAGTAAGAATTACTACTGGGCGTTCTTCCTCGGGAGAGAGGCCATACCAATTAAAAGAAACTAAAATTCATTCATGACGAAATTTAGATAACTATAGAATAAGAATGAATTTTCATTTACATCACTACGATACAATCAAGCACATTTTATGATTCTGAACTGATTCCGTATTTACTATTGGTCAAAGTTCATCTCCCTCTAAATGACATGCAAGTTGAGTTTCTCATCTTCCTCGACTTGATGAATTTAAAGCAAGTGCTGCACTGAAATTCTTCAGATCCCACAACAATTTCCACATTCCGTGCAGTTTTGCTTTTGGTTAATCCCTCCTTTCTTTGATCTTGTGTGGTAAAACTTTCAGATTGAACCGTTAAGGTAACAATTCTTGGTGTTTTTCTTTCTTTAATTTTCTCCATTATGCAGTAGTTTTTACCTCCTCGAACAGTGTTTGCCATCTGCGGGTAGTTAAGTTGTTGTAACTTAGTTTGCTAATAACAATAACACGTTTCAGCAAAGAAATGTCGCAATTTGCAAGTCAGCAAATGACACACAATTTCGATGTGAAAACTTGGAATTTTGTAAGTTAGTAAATCCCAAGAAAGGATAAACGGTGTCGTTCATAAGCTTGGTCGACGTTTTTGTACTTACTATGACGTTCTCTTTATAAGGTCATTACATAACTTGGTGATTACTGGGTCCACTGAGCATGGGAACTACTCACTGGTCAATCACGTCAGTGACAGGTTGAAGAAAGGTCAGAAAGAGAACCAAGTTTTATAAATAGCTTAATCGTGGCAAGATGTTAGTACGAAAACAAAAACTCATCAGCCTACATTTTTGAAGCCCCTTGAACTTTCCACGTTTAACGAGCCTTGCGTGACTTGTCACACAACAGTGAACCTCTGTCAGTTTTGTGATGAGATTTATCTCGTTATGGCGTTTTAAACATTGTAGGAATGTTCATACGTAACACCAGTTATAACGAGAAAGGTGGATATAAACAGTGCACAAACTTTGTGATAAGTTTAGGGTCAATTTCCAAAAAAATTGCTGTCATGGGTGATGGATTGAAACTGCAATGAACACGTACAGCGGGTGCTGACATTCCCCCGTGCTCCGTGGGCGCTCGTTTAATTTATTCCGTTTTTTTTCGCGGGTCGAGCTTAGACTTGAATCAACTTGAAAGTATAATTGAGTTTGCAAGTCTATACTGGAAGGTAGGGTTATTCTTGTCTATTGTCGGATGTCTTTTGTCATCGTGCATTTAGGTTAAATATGTTGGGTTTTGGTCCGTTTGTGGTGTGCGATTTTTGAAAATGGCTTCTCTGCCGTGCATCGTCAGATCGTGGATTGTTTATGTGCTGTGATTTTCACAAATGCTTTTGTTTTCGTGGATTCCTTAAAATCAATTTCCTCTCTAGCCATAAGAATTGCTTATCCGCTGTCCAAAGTTGTAGTCAAACCCTCAAGGCCATTTACCACTTTGATGTCGGTCCCTCTTGCTCTCGTGTCGGAGCCTTCTTGAGATCGGCTGGTGGTTGAAGTCGTGACTGCTAGTGATCGTTTTGCATAGAAGTAAAGACCAGTGAAGCGTGGTGAAGAGACACAAGATTTTAATCTTTCATTTTTGGTATCAAATTTCGTTGTTCTTTGTGTTAGATGGTGAAAGTCGTTTTGCGAAACAGAAGATCAGAGTTTAACGCGTGTTTTATAATCCACAGACTGCAAGATGTTCATGATTTCTTTAAGACATCATGGATCATGTTCTAAGCAAACACACCCAAATTGTAAGGGAGGAACTCAAAAATCAGAGTGCCAGTGGCATGTGTCGTGCAGACGGTTTTTGTGTGTGATGAAATTTTTATGCAGATCAAACAACAAAACATGGTTCAGAGTGGTTTGAGTACACTATGAGATATTTCAGATTTGCCTTTTGGGAAATGCAAATTAAAAGAAAAAATGAATTAAATTTAGATAAATTTGTGAAATATGATATTTGCATTTTAATAGAACACAGGAAATTACTGCATTGTGATTGGTTGAGAGCAGACAATTTTTGCATTAATTTTTTCTTTGCACTGTAGAACAAATTATGCATGTACAATCATAATTTATTTGGTCAGGTAATTAATGAGTAAAGCTGTGGAATGCTCCAGCAAATAAGGGTTTACACCTCTCATGACATTTGAAAATTCTTTCATGTTTTACATGGCTAAAGGCTTGTTTAATTTTTAGATTATGTTCAAATATAGCCCCCAATGTAAATCCCTACTGTTACTTGGATTTAAAAAATTGCCAGTTTAAATTATCATTGATGAGGTTTTCACATATGGGAAACAAATTTGAGAACCAAGCTTTTAACAGTGGTTACTAGCTGGCTAAGGTTCAGGCTATGATTTTAGCTGCCTACTGTTGTTTTTTGATGAGTTCTATAGTGCTATATATTTTCTGTGATTACCTCCAACATCGCCTGACAAAGAATTTCAAGGTATTTGTTTGAAATACGAGGAACCCCGAATAATGACAAAAGTGTGATTTAAATTTGCTGTATATTACCAGGGGTACCCATATTTCAAAAAATTTTTTTTTTCATGTTTTTGCATGGTGTACCTTCTGGGCAGATGAGAAAATATTAAAATAAATGGTAAAAGAAAACACTTAAATTTAATTAAGATATGGTATAAGCAACTTCACTGGAATTTGACCCCTCCCTTCTCAGAGTTGATGTGTCAGTTTAGAAGGAAAAGTGTCACTATTGCAAGTTTAATTCCATGTACAAAGGCTTCAAGCTGTTTTAATAGCAATATATATATTGACATCAATAGTAGAACTAGATGATTTAATAAATTAAATAAAGGAATACATGTTAATAAAGTACAGTTTGCACAGGCCTTGAAAAATATCCTTGAAAATTTACCATCTCCTTGAAAACTGGAAATTCAGATTTCTTTGAATTCTTACCAGCCATCGTTGAATTTTGTTGGCAAGTTTTGGAATATTTGAGACTAGAGGATAAAGAAAGCTATATTGGCAGTCAGGCCACATTAAAGAACCACTTTATTTTTCATGCAAAGAATTGATGGTTGCAATTTCTTACAGAAAACTAATGCTGGTGTGAAACTCTTGTAGTAGTTGTGCTGGCAAATCCATAGGTTTGACTTCTTTTGGTTTGAGAGTTTTCTGAATATCTTGTGCCACTGACTTTTACAAAACCTTTCCATTATTCGTACTAAATTCAGTAACTTATGGTGCAAGAAGTAAAGATGTTACAAATATAGAGCATTTTTACCAGAGGACTTATACATATGATCTATGTCTTGATATACTACCACATTGTGTTGAGCTAACTTGAACAGAAATGTTCCACTACTGCTAATGAGCCTTTTACAACAGTTGGACCTGTAGCTTATAATTCCTAGAGTTTTAGCTACAGCTCTGTGAATTCAGAACTGGAAATAGCATGTTTTAAGTAGTGAGAACACAAGTTTTCAGGGCAATGACATGTAAGGTTGAGACTGAAACAATGATTTGAATATTTCAAAAATTAGATGGTTTTGTAAGGAAGCAAGGAAGCTTTGCCCTCCAGGAACCTTTTCTGTTATTAGTCACATACAAAAGGAAGCTGCCGACGTATAACTATTGGAGATCGAAAGAGGGGTGAAATATCAGGAAGAAGGGAAAATTCTACACTCTTAAACTGAAAGGCAAAGGCTTAGAACAGTTTGAAAACTTGCAAAATTACAAGGATTTGTATGGAAAACCACTGGAATGTGAATGGTGGGAAAAGTATTTTCTTCCCACACAAATTCTTCTTATTTCCAACGTCTATAAAAAAAACTCCATCATAAAGGATATCAACATTTGCATGTAAGCTTATTTGTAAATGTTCTTTCCATTTCTGCATTACCAATGGCTATATCAGTGTGTTCTTGAGAAACATATTACATGGTCAACTGTTGCAAAAGACCTATTAAAACTGCATATCAAGTAGAACTAACACATGTTTGGAGTAAAACGGTTGATGCAATGACTTACCGTTAGTAAAAGATGAATTTACAGTTTGGTATCTCTTCATTTTGACATTTTTTATTGACCTTTGGTAATTTATGTTAATTTATTCAGAAACATATAATGGGCCTATCATCCCCCTTGTTAATAAACTGACAAAGTGTGGGTGGACTGTTGGTATTTTGTGCAATTTTTGTTCCCAAGATATACACTATAATAAACAATTTGATGAAATATGGGCTGTACATGTACATTCAAGGAGCCTGCCTCCCGAACACTTATGTGATAAATTACTCAGAACTTATCTCCTTTACATTTACTTTGTAAATTAAATCCCCTGCATCATATCTTTCCTTTTGTAATCAAATATAATATCTTATTTATTACTTTTTGTCAATTTTTCTCATTATCACTTGTACATTATATATAGTGTAGTTTTGCTTTTTGAATCCTTTTATGCAATGACCCAAGATTGAGAAACCTACAAAAACCATCCAACAATTTGGTGGGGTGTGCAAATAGTGCACCAGATGCAATGAACAAATGAACACTTTTATGGTAATTTTTCAGGGGCTGCAACCTAATGGATTGTCAAGACAACCATCGCTACCACCCTTACTCCCCTCCTGGAGATGCTCGGCAGGAGAGATATATTGGTAGGGAATGGCAAAGGCAAACTCATAGTCCTCCATATGCTGCTGCACGCAGGGGAGGAAGGAGAAGCAGGTACCCAACTGGTCGAAGAGGAACTGGAAATTTTCCACGATCTATCAACAGAGAAGAGGTGTATCGTAGTCATCCATCCCACAGACCAGTAAGATCTAGCGATGGACACATAGATCCAAGATATGATGGGCCACATCGAAGACCATCTCCACATTGGTACCAAGGTAGATCAATGCATTATGGCCCACCTCGCCCACCAACCCACTATTACTATCAAAGGAACATCAGGTTACGTTATAGAGAAGCTGGATATGGCCCCCCTGGGTCACTCAGGTTGCATCCGAAGAGTACAAGACCAACTGGTACACATCCTACAGGTCTTGTGGTCTTGTAGTATCTTTTCAAAAGAATACAGTGGTAGGGCTGAAAGTCACAGGCTCATTAATGTTCGTTTTACTCATTCAAGATTATTGATTTTTTTTATATTTTGGCACTCACAGAAAACAACAGAAAAGTTCTTAAATTATAACCAACTGGAGTCAAAGATTTTCTTTGCAACTGGTTGAGTAGCTGTATTACATGTACATGTATCTCCCAACAAGTTTATATCATTATAGTAATTGATCCATTTGTGGTAATTATTCCATCTGTGGTTCTCCTGTATCATTATTTTCATGTTTGTCTTGTTATATGTCCTTTAAATTGTTAACGCTCATTTGTTACATTGTAAGAACTGTTTTTGTGATAGAATTTAAGTGGTTTTGTTGTATCTCCAGTTCTTAAGTTACATGGCTAAGTACAGTCTGTGTAGAAAAGAAAAAGAAATAGTAGCAAGTATGTTTGTTAAGTTGTTCATTTGGTAGTCATAGATCGAGTGTGGTACAACATGTTTTTTCTTAATTTCAAATTTCTATTTTATTGTTTTTTTGTTACATTATTTTGGTTGTATTGGGTCTGTGCCTGTTTTCTGCCCTGTCATTGTGTTAACATTACACATCATGAAAAAACATGATGCATTCAGGTAGACCAGGATTAAAGGTAAAAATAATATTCTTGCAACCCTCCAACTATGAAGCAAAACGTAAATCCTCTAAAGCTCTTCTTTAACTGCTTTCCTGTTGTAAGTACACCTGTACATACATGGTAAATAGAGTAATGTAAGTGCTCTATACTTAGTTATGTATTGTGTAATCATATCAGTAATAAAACTCTTGTGTCTGTTTCATTCTTTGTGCTGCTGAATTCCTTAATTGGCAAATATTCTTATAGTTTTTAGTAAAGGTGTTTGATTAGTACACTGGAAAAATCTGTTTTGGATCAACATTTTACAACAACAAATTAAAACAAGCCAAGCAACGCAAATAATTTTGTGATTGTCTTTAACTTTATTAACTGAGTTTTTCTTTTATGGATCACGCAAGGAAGACTTTTGTTACAGCATATCCAAATTTGCTAACCAAATCGTGTTTCAGTGGCCACATAAGTTTTAAAGTCTTTCTCGTGCTTTCTTGTCAAATTCTTGACAAAAAGCCACAAACACATAGTGATGTTCTTCACCCAGCAACACTTTGAATGTGACTCTTTTCTTCCCAGAAATCACTTGATCTTGTGTCCTTTCGTGATTCAGTTACCAAATTTGAATATATGCTGTGAAAATAACTTTCCATGTACAGAATTTGATAATGTTTAAGAAAGTCACAATTATTTGTGTCACTTGGCTTTCTTGAAATTTTTGTTGTAAGATATCGATCCAGAACAGATTTGTCCAGTGTACTGAGTAAAATTCTGTTTCTGTTTAACAATTTGCAAAAGTGTCTGGAAATGAAATTGAAGCATTCCTGTCATTGAATCTTTAGGCTCGTCATTTTCAAATCCAAAATCTTTATCATCAAGCACGCCATCAGGAAGTCCTCACTTTACCAAGAACTCAATAACAAAGGTGTCAGATTCTTCACGCTCATCTCCAACAAGTACTAGTGTAACATGCAAACACGTGCATCCAAACTCAGCTGGCACTAGTGGTCAGCCTTCAGGGGACAAACAAATTACTTCTGATGTCAAGAATCCGTCAATCGTCAAAGTTGCACCATTTAGTCATCAGCCATCACCTAACTTTACAAAATCCTCTGTGACCTCAAGCTTATTGTCTGTGCCACTGAACAGCACTACTATCGAAACAAATTCTCAGGTCAAACCTGAAGGTCAAATGGTCTTGAACTTGCCCAGTAAAACAACTGGTTATCAAGAAAGCACTGGAAGTGATACTTGCCTGGCTCCAGAGGGTGGCTTAATGACAGTTTTTGCTCCCACTGCAGATGGTCAGATGCGACCCATTTGCACAACAATTTGTAGTTGTGAACTAAGGAAACGCTCTCTGAAATATGCTGACAAAGGAAAAACAAAGGGTGACTCTATTGTTATAGACTCTGATGAGGAAGAAGAGAAAAAGAATAATGTCGTTGTTGACTCTGTCAATAAACAAGGTATTGTGTGGCAGGGTAATATCCTTATTTGGTTGCAATTTGGGCCTAATGCTAACTTTGGTTTGAACAATAAAATCTGGTCTGTTGTTTAGATGTTTTACCAAATGGTAACAGTGATATACTTTTTGTTCCGTGAAGATGTCTTCTGTTCAATAAAAGCAAGCTGTGACCTCTTTTGTTTTGTTTTTGTTTGATATCATGATAAAACAATCTTTGTTTTGTTTGTTATAGGTGATGAAAAACTTTCAGAAGGCAGTATTCCTGTTACAGATCAATCAAGTGTCAAGGACGAATCAGTACGTTCAACAGTCATAGAGTTCTAGGACGTTTGTTGACCCCTTTTCTGCAAGTTCTTTTCCAGTCTTTATGAGAAGAGAACATTTATTGATGAGTCCTTCTAACAGCAGTGAATTTTAAGAAAGGAAAAACATGGTACAGACAGCAACTGTAAAGCCAAAGTCAAGATTTGTTTTTGTTTCTTGTAGTTTTGGCTGTGGTTTTTTGAATGTTTATTAATAAGACGTAGCAGGTTTTTCCTTTCTCAATTAGCATACCTTTCATTTTGTCACAATCATTTTGTGGGATAGTATTCATTTGCCTTGTAACTCTTAAGTTTGAAGTCAATATCAATTAAATCAACTGTTTTTTTTCTTTTTCCTTTTTCAAATCAGTTATTGTATGTTGTAATGTGTTTTTTTTTTTCAGAGTTGCCAGGAATCACCAAGAAAAAGTATGAACAGAATTTGTGGTTTAATTTTACATTTTATTTCGCAATTCATTAAACTCTTTGGCTGTTTTTAGCTAATCTTTCAGTATTTTAACGTGAGTTTTAAGTTTTTAAGTCTTTTCTTACCACTGAAAAGATGAATCTTTATAGCTGGATTTCTCTTTGTTAGGAGCAAAAATGAGTACAGAAAATGTCTCGTTAACAAGGTAAGTCTCTCTAGATATGCTGTATGTAAAGTAATGTACAACACTAAGTGCTGAAAAAAAAAAGAGATTTAAAAAACATGTTCATTGTTTCTACCTATATAATAGTCACATCTAACCTTTTGTTATTACTGTGATGTCTGACATATACAGTGCAAGTGACTAAAAGATTGTCCTAAAACAAACAGTTGGTAAATAAAAGGTACATGCTGTAGATAACCTGTGTACATCTGGTATCTTTCAATGGTAGAACCACACTGTATAATACAAGATTCACTGTGGGAAATTAAATTTGTTTAGAAACACTGCTATTTCACAGTAACTACTCACTTATGTTTAATTCATGAATGGGCAAATTTACACTCAGCGGAGCCTTTCTCTTTTGCCATTGGTGTTTTCTTCTCCAATCAGCTTAGGGAAGAAAGAATATAGCTGAAATCACATGTCTGCTATTCAGTTAAACTGCATGTATTATTGTTGCACAAAGAACAATGTTGCCATGTTTTCAAATGGCTGAGTATTTTTCCTGTCATCAACAGCTCATCTCTAGGAGACCAATCTGCACCAGTTGTAGCTGCTGAAGCATCAAGTACATGTACTATTACAGAATCTGTTGCCGACACAGTTTCAAGGGTTGTGGATGGGTTGCGGCAGAGTCTTGGTGAGGGATGCAGCAGCAGTACGTCGTCGGACTCATTGTCCATAGTTAGTGCACATATTACAGGTATAATTAAACAATAACAGTCTGAGTGTGTTATGTCATTCCAACTGGCATGCATATATGTATATGGCTGTGTGGGTTTTGTGGTGAACAATACTTCAATTTTCCTTCTTGAGTTGTTACTTCTTTGGTTAATTAAAAGCTGTGTTATACCAGATACACATAAGTTAAATTTGTTATGAGAATTGTCTCAGCAAACTTAAGAACAGTCTTAAACTGGAAATTATTCAGCCATGACCTATACCTTCTGGAATGTTCCATTTTTCATGTGATTTAGAAACCTTGTAATAATACTAGACCATACTACATTTAATTCTTTCCGAACGTTTCTGGAATCTCGAGTTGTACTTGATTAAGAGCTTGAGTTTTGTCCATAGGAGAGCTCTGGAAACGTAATGAAGCTTAGTGCTGCATAGTAATGTAATCTGAGTACTTACCGTGTGAATAAACCAGTTTGTCATTGTTACTGGCAATCCTGAGTTCTGTCAGGAGACAACCCTGCTCTGTGTCGAAACTTGTATCAGTTATACACAAACTTAGGCTGGTGGTGAGAATTTTTATCTCTGATACAACAAAGACAGGAACAGGCTAATTGCAATATATTGAAATTGTCACACGAGAACAAACGAATAAAGAATCTCTTAAAGCCTTGGCACCATGTTAGAATTTTAATATGTGGAAAATTGGCCTATTCTGAATATCAGTTACATTGCTAAATTGACTGCATTGTCTGAGATATGTAGAGTCAAGTTTGGTGGTGGTGGTTTTTTTTAATGAACCCCATTTGAACAGTACATTGGTTTATTGAGTACAGTGAAACCTGTATTTAGTGGACACCCTTGGGACCCTCACCGGTGTCCGCTTAATACAGGGTGTCCATTCGAAACAGGCTCTAGTACGTGTATGTTGTGCAATGACAGTGAATTATTAACTCTTTTGTAACACACTGTAAGATCAAACAAAGGAGAATGTCCAGTCAGTCATTGCATCAATCTGGAATAATCACTTAGCTTTAAAACGACATCGCTGAACAATGTTAAAGGAGTCTCGGGTAGACTTTTAGAAGTAAAAAGCTCTTGAAGTGTCCGCTTATTGCAGGTTTTGTGTACAAAATCGCTTAATATTGGTGTTGGCGTCTGCTTAACAGAGGTGTCCACTGAATGCAGGTTTATTTTACTGTAAATATGGGAGGAACATTTTGGAACTTAAGCTGGTGTCCACTTAATAGAGGGTGTCCACTTAATATGGGGTCGGCTTAATACAGGTTTCACTGTAATGTTGTACTAACTTCTTACTTGCAGATGAAGGCACAATCCTAAGAGATCCACAAATCCTGCATGGAATATTGAGTATATGTAAAGAAACATCTAGGTAAGTTACTAAGAAATTATTCCTGTTGTCTTGTGTTAAAAAGATTCTCTGGTTGGTTTTATGTACTGTTTTTGTATTTGTTCATTCATTTCTCCATTCATTGATTTATTCATTTCTAACATCATCATGTCTGTTCTAAATAACACATTTATTTAAGGTACATATTGTTAAAACTGGCCCTGACCCTGGGGGAAAGGAACTAGCCCTTCGCGGTTTCCCAAATATAATTAACAATAATTATTATTATTTGAGCCCACATTGGATACGAGGCCATAAGTAACAAATGAGGCGCATTTCTTAAGTAAATACATTTTTTTAAAATGCAACTGTTGGTTGGGGGTGGGGGTGGGGGGGGGGGGGGGAAGACAGTGCACTGTTTACGTATTTGCGTATGCTCTCAGGTGGGTGGCTTGATGCTGTTATTGCCACGCTCTCTGAGTTTTTCAAATCAAAGCAGGATTTCTGACTCTTTGTCTGTTATGTCTGATTATCTTTAAATTCTTTTTTTCAGTCCGTGGAAGAAGTTTAAGACGTCTCCCAGGAATTTGTTTACAGCAGCAAAGGACTGCAATATTCAAAAAGTTCTTTCTCTGCTTGGTGAGTTCTATTTTCCAAGTAAACCACGTGAACATTTTGTAGTGGTCCCAGCCAGAAGTCGATAAGCCCCCAACACGAAGTCAAAAACACTGTCTATTTCTCAGCGTGAACGGGGGCTAATCGACTTGCGGACTAAACGATTGGTAACCTCTTATTTCATTTCGTCTGTAATAACATTTTTTGGCTTAAACCACTTATCTTTTTCGCTGCCACGGAGGCATATATCTCGATGGATAAATGGTAAATAACGTCAATTTTCATAATTATTGACGCTCCAAAAGTATGCCAAAATGCAATGTGTTTTGGCAATTGCCAAAGTTAACGACTCTCCAATACCATGTTCCTAAATAACTACATTGACTTGTCATTAAAAAAAAGACCAAAATAGCGATTGGAAAAGTCTTCTAGATCCGTTTGTTTGTTTTAAAATGATTTTTTTTTGTCACTTTAAGTAATTGTTTTCTTGTCTGTTCTTTTTTTGCAGCTGAGGGATGTGATCCAAACCAGCAATTGTTGAAAGCGAAAGGAAAGACAGCTATGCATGCAGCTGCTGCAGGAGGCTATGTCGATATAATGGCTTGCTTGAGACTGGTAAATCAGTAGAATATTACAATTTAACTCCGATATAACAGGCAAATCAAGTTTGTAAAACCAGCTGTTTCTGAGGAATCGAATTGCAAGAATTGTACACATGTGCGGTTATAACGACTTTTGATAACGACATCAGGACAAACAGGGACAGATTTAAATTCCACGCACTTTCTTACACTAGACCCCTTACGAAAGAACATTGTCGCATTTTGTCAGAATTTCATTTTTGACACAAATTTGTTTTTCTTGTGATCGCTACAATCACTTCGTTCACGGAAAAAAAGTTCAGGTTTCCATATCTGATATGGTGCGATCATTGTGATCGCTACAGAAAAAGTTGAACGATCCTTACGATCTGGAGTTTCCATACGATCGCCTCGCTTCCCTTTACAGCGCTGTATTGAAGAATCTGTGCAAAGCATTCCTTGTGCAAAAACTGCACAGGCCACGTGGCGTGACAAGTAGCGGCGTCGATCACTCAGACATCGTATTTTTAAAGAAGGTCGTACGCCGCCCTCAGCTACGAGGTGAAAGACATTTTTTCTTCAACTAATTCAACTTTCTTTCGAAAAAATGCTCTCTCTTTTATGTGGATCTTCTGCTACGATTTTAGGACTTCTTACATTGTATTTTTTGACGGAGTCAAAGTTTTTTCTGTTTTTCACGGATTAACCTGCGTAGCAAGCGTTTCCGTGGGGTTTGGAAGCAAAGAAAGACCGAGGAACGGTATTTTCGGTGTGCTCCCGAACCCCACAGAAACGCTTGCTACGCAGGCTATTCACGGATATACTGTTTTGATTTTCAGGCGGGATGTGACTTAAACCTTGTGGACTATGAAAATAGAACACCACTTGTAAGTATATGTAGATTCCGACATGTATTTGTTTGACGAGAAAGCGTGAAATATTTGTGATTGATCACTTAACTGAGTGATTAATTAATTCATTAATTAGATCTAATTGAGTAAGTAATTAATTTGTTACTTTCTCTGTTCTTCTATGTAACAATCCCTTGGCCTTTTGGATGATAGTTTGATGCAGTGAATAATCACAAAGTGAAAGCTGTAGAATACCTCATAGATTGCGGAGCAGCCCTTGGAATCAAGGTACAAGTTCAATGATGTTGTGACATTGAATTACATGATGTTTGCGCTGGTCATTTGCTGCCCTGCCCTCCCCCCCCCCCCCCCCCCCCCAGTGAGCATAATGATAAGTGAGTGCAGGAATAATAAAAGTTTGTCCATTTTATTTAGTAATACTTTTCCATTCTTGTCGTCACAGGTCAATCTTGTTTCCCAACGGATTCTTGTCGTTTTGTCAACTGCTTTTGTTAAACCATTAGCACCGGTTTTCTGATAATTTTTCAGATATGTTTTTATTGTTTTGTTTCCTCATAAGCGAAAAGGTATTGTTTTGGCATCAATGTTGTGTTTTACGTACAATCAGAGTAACGTTCCTAAATAACTATGCAAAAATGTTTAACGCGGGCAAAAAACTGGTGAACACTTACCGCTAAAATGATCGTCACGGACACAAAAGGAAATTAAAATGTAAAATATCAAGTTTTGATGACTGAACTGCTTCTAAACTGCTTCTAAACTGCAGGACATTAAAACAACGCAGTGTGGACAAATGCGAAGTGATTCCTTTCGGTGTAATATTGCAATGTAAACTTGTCATAGCATAGAAAATCCGCCAAAATTCAACTTCTGCCTCTTACGAAAATAGAATGACCTTGAATTGCTCGTTTATCGGTAATATTTTGCACAGCAAACCTGCGGTAAGGAGTTCTATGTATAACTGTAGTTATTATATGAGTGAGAAAATTTTTTATTGTTACTGGCTTAGAACAGGCCAAATCATCCTTGATTTTTATCTTGCACTAACGCGCGCGCAGTCGTAATTTTTTTCAGTCATATGATAAATGATTGGTCGGATGGAAGCTCGAACAATTTAGGATTTACACTACTCGTGACATTTGAAAATTCATTCGAAATATCACTCACAGTGTAACTGCTTAATTGCACTCGCATTCATACCTACGGTTACCTAAAATCCAGGTTCAAATTTCTCAGCACGCCAATCATTGAGGAAACGAAACTCTATTTCGCCTTGTTGAACCTGCTACTGACGAGATACGTGTAATACATTTTTGCAGGACACTGGAGGTATGACTTGTTTTCATCTGGCCACCCGCCATGGGCACACTGATCTGATCAAACTGTTGCTCAAAACAGGAAAGTTCGGTATCGACCAAAAGGTATGTTAAGAGTTAAACCAAAAGGTATGTTACAAGTTTAATGATATACATGAAAAATTACTCGATTCTGATTGGCTGAGAACAATGCAGTTCAAGTTTAACACCAGTGCAAAAAGTGTAACACCGGTGCAAAAGGTGTAACACCAGTGCAAATTACACATCGCAATTCTGAATTATGATTGGCTGAAAGGCAATAGGAAATTTTCTAAGCCGATGATATTACATAAAATGATAATGAAAATTTTGTGCTGAAACTTTGAAAAACGTTTTCTCGATTGACAAAAAAATGGTTCAAGAAAGATCTTCAGGCACTTCCTCCACGCGAATTTTCTCATGTTTATATTATTAATAAGTAATCATACGATTTTTCTCGCTCAATTTGGGTTTAATTTGCACTTGTAAATTTTTCAAAAAGCTGAAATTAATTCCAAATTGAACTCGAAACCGTATGATTACCTATACAAACCAAAAGGTATATTAAAAGTTAAACCAAAAGGTAGTTAAAAGTTAAACCAAAAGGTGTGTTAAAAGTTAAACCAAAAGGTAGTTACAAGTTAAACCAAAAGGGGAAAAATAAGCGTCGATATAAAAAACCCTTTACTTCACAAAAATTGCAACTAAGCTAAGATTCCGTTAGGGGGATTGTTAGGCTCGATTACCAGCCGCTGTGCGGGAAAGGAGCCGGCACTCCTCCCCCAAACTCTTCTCGGGGAGGAACGTAGACCGGACACGAGGGAGCTGCGGAAATCGAGCCTAGGGGATTGTAAGCTAACACCAGACACAGCTGCAAACTATTTACGCAAATTTAGAAACTACACATTTTCATCATTTAGTGATCTTAATCCGGTCAACCGTTGTGACCACCAGCCCTCAAGTGGTTGGTCAGATGAAGTTCAGGGAATGGATTGATGGCAGTGGTGTGACTAGTATGCAGACCATATGCCTACATCTCCAATTGTTCGTTACAAAATAGAGAGGTGCCATTCACTTGAAAGTGAAAATAAACCTAGCCTATATATAAAGTAACTGTGAGTACAGGTTTTTGTCATAGACAGTAATCTCAAAATGTGTACCACATTTTTGTTATCAGGACGATGGAGGCTGGACCCCCATCATGTGGGCAGCTGAGGATAAACAGTATGACGCCACTCAATTGTTGATTGAACAAGGAGCCAATGTTCATATTAGAGACGAAGTACGACTGGAGTGTTTTGTCCTTTTTTGTATAAATTCTGTTTTCTTAGATTCCGTAATGTCTTACTTACTATGGTTAACCGTTTGACTTTTCACGACACTTAGGAGCTTAACGTTGCCCTTCACTGGGCAGCCCTATCTGGTAATTTTGAAGTCTGCAAACTCCTCCTAGATGAGCATACTGACATCAACAGTCAAAATAAACGAATGGATACAGCACTGTAAGTAATCTACAGTCACAAGGATTTCTTTCGTCTCGTTTATGAAACATGTAACCATCTTCATCGTATATTTGTGTTTGTATCACTGTTTGTTTGAGAGGAACACATTAATAACGCAAAATGTGATGCGGAACCAAAGTGACGTGGCATACATTTTGACACAATTAGTGAACGCGAAATGAGCGCTTTAACAACTGATTGGACTACGGCACAAGTTTGTGAACCAGTTATACAGCTCAGCCGGTATCTCAGTGAAAACTTTAGGGAGGAGCAAAGGCTGGTGAAGCTGTAAACTATGTTCAGCTTCTTTTGCGAGAGTCATAACCAGCCAACCTACTGCCATCGTAAGAAATTTGATTTCAATTCAGTTTTCGTCCTGGTTTTTAATGCTCGAGTTTGACAGTTTATTTTTGCCATTTCAGACACATTGCTGCAAGAGAAGATCGTTACGAATGTGTCCAGTGAGTACCGCGTTTTTTGTCGTGGTCACCAAACCCGTAGAGACTTACCCAGAGAACTAAAAACCTCTAATCTTGCTTTCTAATGAGAATCGTTAAATGCTAATGCGAAGAATATTGAAAAACACACGCGCCAAAGAGGGATTGTGGGTAAAAATCATTTAGACATTACAAACCAGCATGTGCACAAAATGAAATCTGAAACGATGTTATACTTGGGTGGGTGTGCTCTTTACTGTTCCTCGCACTAGCTATTAATGATTATCATATTAGGTCATCATTTTTAGAGCGGTTTTCAGTTAAGTGTCGTAAAACCAAAACCAAAGTAATTACTCTAGCCAATCACAAAGGACGCACGCAATGCAGTGAACCAATCAAAACTCGAAGTAATTACATGTAGTTGACGCAAAGCGCGGGAAAACGCGTGCGAACGAGTCATGATTGGTTTTGGTTTTGGTTTTGCTTCTGATTGGATGAACAGTAGCGCGAATTTTTTAAGCCAATCGTGTTGCATAGTAGATGCGAAACCAATTACTTTACGACACTCAAATGAAAACCGCTCTAACAACTTTATTGTGAGCTCGGATTTCTTTTAGGTGATAGTTAATGAGGTCGAAGGCGGAATCAACTATGAACTCAGAAATCTCGAGCGAATAATCTAATTGTTTTAGTAAGATTCTAGCTAAATTTCCTTCAAATAACGATTTCCAATCCTTTCTCAACGAAGTATTAAACTTCATTCTTCATCAAAATCATGAAACTTGCAGTTGTGCACGCGCGCTCATCAGTTCGCTGAAACATTTTGAGCTTTTTAAGTCGCATGACGGTCAATGTCCTTTCCTTAGTGTTCTTGAGGACTGATTCGAGATATTTGTCTTTGTTTTTTTCCGGAAGATTTGAAAGTACAAGAGATTTCTTATATTGGGGTGAGGGAGGAAGATGCTCGCTAGTTATATCGGGAGACTTTCTGTATGAACAGAATGTTTCGTGATTATCTTTGGATTCTAGAGAGATTGCGAGACTGTGGTATCGTTGTTGTACTGTAGAGCAGACGCTATCATTAGTAAATGTTTCCTTTGCTCATCACTTACTCGTGCTCTCAAGCCTGGGTGCCTTATCTGTTACGGAGCTGTACTTATTGAGCCGCACAAAATGTTTGCAGGTTGTTCTTGGGTCGTGGAGCCAACATTCACGTCAGAAACGAAGACGGTCAAACGCCTTTCGAGGTAGTACTGCTGGTTGTGTTTGATAAACTAACATTTATCCAGGGTTGTTACAGGTTAGGGAGAAGGTGAAAATAAACCGGCTGTTAATTTCATTTTTTTTCCCAACAAATCTGAAACTCTATTCATTGCGGAATTTGGCGCTTTTGCTCCCCCAAATGGTATGAAATTTTCGAGTGAAGCTGGTTTCATGGGTGATTCAATCTCTACATTTTTTCACATATCCATTGTGAATAACGTTTTTGTTATTCGCTAGGTCGCTGAACCAGATTCAAGAGGTAAACATTTGTTGAAGTCAAAGCTCGATCTGGAATTATGTCAGGAATCCATTAGGCCGCGCATTCTACATAGGTACAAAGAAATGTGTGAATTTGCTCTAAAATAGCCTTCCATCATTTTGGTTCTGTAATGGACCCTTTGTATGGTCACATGATACAGTCTCCTCCATGCTGGATTGAATAGTGCGACAAAGTCAAGCTTTACCTTTCTTCGTGTTTGATGTCTCAGAGCACTGGTTTTCATCACTGCGGATTTTGTACCATGTGAGCGGTTGATAGAAAGGGTCCATTTTATTATTAAATGTATATAATTTGTACTTTACCTCATTCTCTTGCTTGTTGCTTAGTAGTTTATTTACTTGTGTGTTTGCCATTGATTCAAAATTGTTATTGAGGTATTATCGAGGTGTTTTCGTCTTTGAGCTCTATTTCCTCATGTAACGGTATTTATTTTGGCCACACAGTGATATTTCCCGTGGGCAGGAAAACGTTTCAATATCTTGCATAAACGAGGTGTGTATACTTAGAAATTATCTATTTATTTATTTATTTATTTATTTATTTACTTGGTAAATCTCAGTGTATTTTTAGCAACTGTAGAACCACCAGTAAAGAGATAATTATGGCCTGGAATAAGAGTACAGAGTGCGCAAACATTTTATGAGGCTATTCTGAGTACAGGAGGTGGTGGATGGAACATGGGAGGGAATATGTTTAACCAGATACTTTGAATTTCCGAATAAAATGCTTACGAAAACTTCACTAGTCTTTCTGCTCAATAGAATTGGTAAAACCTGTATTTTGCGGACACTCACGGACACCCCCAAATGTCGTCATGAGGAGCCTAATTCAGATTATCTCGAAAATTTTTATACAGACGAGGTCCGCAGGCTACAGCTAACTTTTATAGCTACATTTTTGTCACGTAAAGCAAGTCACCAACGCTTTTTTTTCGGTGTTGTAGTTTATCAAACTTCATTTCCACTGATATCTGATTTTAAAAATACTGTAGTTGTAGTCAGGCATAGTAATAAAATCTTAAAAGTTGTTGTCACTGACTCAAAAATCTTAAAAGAGACGTTTCGGCTAAAATACTATAACCTTCTTCAGTGATGAAATGAATGTTAATGGCGTCTAAATGTAAATGAGATGTTTATAAGAATGTGAGGAACTCGCTAGGGATTAATTTAGCATTTTGTAAATGTCTGGAATATGCGCGTGGTCATTAATTGAGTTCGGTTCGATCAAGACCTGTCAACTGGTGTCGTGTATAAAATCAATTGTAAAAACTGTGAAAAACTTTACATCGGTCAAACATCCAGAGCACTGAGATCCAGAACAAAAGAACATAAAAGAGCCGTCCTCACATGTGACAAGAACTCTCTTTTGGCGCAACACTGTATGAAAAACGACCACGAATTTGATTTTAATAATGTCAAGGTCATAGACCGCTGTCCCTTGTGGTCGCGTAGATTGTTCTTGGAAGCGTGGCATTCCATTCGCGAACCGAACTCAATTAATGACCACGCGCATATTCCAGGCATTTGCAAAATGCTAAATTAATCCCTAGCGAGTTCCTCACATTCTTATAAACATTCATTTACATTTAGACGCCATTAACATTCATTTCATCAGTGAAGAAGGTTATAGTATTTTAGCCGAAACGTCTATTTTAAGATTTTTAAGTCAGTGACAACAACTTTTAAGATTTTTTGATATCTGATTTACTCCTCTCCAACTCCTTGTTACCTTCGGCAAGTGATTTTGTCGCTCTTTTGAAAAAGCTTCTTTGTTGGCGTGAACGCTCACGTGAGCTTAGTTTCGACCAAGTCTCTAGTCTTCTCATGGCCGTGAACCATTCACGATAGAGCTTAAAAAAACTGTTTGTCTAAAGGTCTTTCTGATTGTACTTTGGTTTTGTGTTCACGCAGGTTGATGACGAGTCCTTCCCGGAATTTGTATTCATAAAGGAATGCTGCGAAATATATAACGGGACGATAAACTGGAGTGTTTCAAAATTTGAGGTAGTTTGAGATGAGAAAAATAAAAAGGGAAGATAGAAAAACAGTTTCTTTTGTTCCCTCAGATATCTTGAGCTGTAAACATCGTTTTTTTGTAGGGTTGTCAGTGTCAAAAAGACTGTCGCAGTGGTACAGCTTGCAGCTGTGCTCAAAGCAGTGAACGGCATAGTATTTGGTACAACGAGGTATGTCAACAGTCATCGAGTTCAGGTTTCACTTACTTCTTTCTCAAGTGCCTATTATTTGCATGTGTCCTTAATAGGCCAATTCCGATATATTAAAATTCTAACTTGGCTCTGAGGCTTAGGGGAATAAAACAAAAGAAATTAATTATTCATCCCTCATCCTCGATTTAATTTTTTTGTTTTATTCCCCTAAGCCTCGGAGCCAAGTTAGAATTTTAATATATCGGAATTGGCCTATTAAAACTGACACAAATTAGTATTTTTTTTATTTGTTAACAGTCAAACCTCTTTGCAACGGCCACCTTAGGGACAGATGAAAGTGGCCGTTGTAGAGAGGTGGCCGTTATGGGGAGGTAGGGGTGTAATATGACGCTTGCTTTTTCGAGGGGTACAATATTTTACATTTAAAAAAATGATGACTGTGGCATATAAATACCTAACACAATAAAAATATGTCAATAAAACAGAAACCGAACAGGAACAGACACCAACGACGCGCGGTACGGATCAAATTTCCTGACCTTTTACAATAGAACACGGGGTTTAGTAAACACCATTCGTCAGTCGTTGATTAACTGGGCGTTGTTGACAGGTTATTTTGGTAGTTTGGGACGCGCTTTAGTGGCCGTTGCTGTTGTAGAGAGGCTAAAATAAGAATGAGTGTATGGACCGTCCGCCGTTGTGGAGAGCTGGCCGTTAGTGGAGTTCAACTGTATTTCTTGTTCGGAGTGTTTCTATTGTTTTAAGGCTTTTTCATGGAAAACAAGAAGCAAAGGAATTCGCGACAAGTGTATCATGATCATTGAAGTAGTGTATACGGGTTGATTAAATACGCAGTCTTTTAACCATACGTTTTCCGTTCATTATAGGATGGTGTTTTAATGGGTGACATGCAGAAGTATGACAGACCTCTTCTTTTTGAGTGTAACAGAATGTGTAAGTGCTGGTCGTACTGCAGGAACAGAGTTGTTCAGAGAGGAATGCGGTATCCATTACAACTGTACAAAACCTACAGGAAAGGTTTGTTGATTTACTGCTCGACTGTTATCTTATCTCTGCGGTAAATTTGGCGAGCAGGGATGGCGGCGCACTGGCATTGGTGAGAGCGCTCGCCTCCCACCACTGTGGCCCGGCTTGATTCCGACCCGGTGCCATAAGTGGGTTGAGTTTGTTGTTGGTTCTCGCCTTGCTCCGAGGGTTTTTTTACCGGGTTCTCCGGTTTTCCTCCCTCCACGAAAACCAACACTCCAAATTCCATTTCGACCAGGATAGAGAACCCACGGGAAAATCAGTTAAGGCTGAGGTGGCTTCCTCTCTAAATATTGTTTATTATTTATTTAATTATTTATTTATTTATCTTTTATTTATTTATTATTTAATCGAAATCGAACGATTTGGGGTTTGTGTTATATAGAACCAGCTTCAAAATAAGTTTTAAATACACTACGCATTTATTGTCAACAGGCAAATTCGATAATTCACTTCAGTGTGCGAAGTCATAAGTTGTTCTTGTAATATATAAAACACGAGAGACATTGTTTCATCGGGATATCCAAACACCGAGAAGAGAGTTGAAAATACGATGCGCAGCAGAGTATTTTTGACGAAATTCGAGTTGTTCGAGTGGCCCATGAAACACTGGAGTGTTTGATATATCTTCTCAATCGAAACAAAAATTGAAGAGTAAACGGAGAAGTAAGATCGTCAAAACCTATGGTAATTAAGACCGGGTATCGAAACCTCCTTCACGATTGTGATTTTCTTTGTTTTAGCTTGATGAATAAATAATGAGTTTGAGAAGTATCGTGCAAAGTTCACCTCGGTAATTGCCAGCACGTGTGTATTGTAGGTTGGGGTGTACGAAGTCTTGCAGAAATTCCAAAAGGAAGTTTTGTCTGTGAATACACGGGCGAGTTAATATCTGACACCGAAGCAGACGCTCGAGCCGATGACTCTTACCTGTTCGACTTGGACTGTAAGGTATGAACGAGGCCGCAGACAACTACCACACTGTCTTCCTGATGATGTGTCAGTATAGTATTAGCTGGAAGGGCAGGGGTGGCTGTTGTCTTTTTCCGTTCCTGCTGTTATTTGATTGGATCATGAAAAGGGTCAGTGATGGGGCAAAAATTGGCATTCGGTGGATTGCGAGATACCTGCTGCCCGATCTTCACTTTGTCGACGTTATTGGTTTGCTTTGTGCAAATGCGGGGTAAGAACAACAGAACTGGCAGGCCGAGCAACGCAGCAGCAACAAAAGCAAAACAAGGCTGGGTAAAGTTCAGTGAAAGTTATAATAAACGGGCACCGGGCTCAATTAGTCCTAATTGGTCTCATATTTTCTGTAAAACAACCTTAATGTGGACACTTGAGTTGGTTAGTGAGTGTCCGCTAAATACAGCGGATTTTACTGTTTCTATTAGCTAGAAAGAATCGTGGAAATCGTACTTACTCTAGGAGTCCTGCAACTGTCAGTTGCATGGCTTAGTCTTTTTTTTTCCGACGTCTTTATCTCTATTGATTAAAAAACAGTAACATACAAAATACAACATATAGCAGACAACGTTTGGGAACGATTCAAATTTAAGCAAGTGCTTGTCAAGTTTGAAACGTTTCTTGATTTTCCGAGGAGTCCGTTATCACAATGCAGGGACTAAGATCTCACGTTAGAGGGTGAATGATTAATCGCGTTGTTTGTTTATCTCAAGTTTTCCTTTTATTTGTAGGAAAGTGCCCAGGAGTTGTACTGCATTGATGCCAAGAATTACGGGAACATTAGCAGATTTATTAATCACTCCTGTGAACCAAACATCTTTCCCATACGCGTATTCATCCATCATAGAGTGAGTTCCGTGGCTGTGCGTGTAATGTATAATAACGAGGTCGACCGCAATGTGCATCTGGCGTTAGTCAGTTAACAAATTAAACCATTGTCGATGTTTCTTTCCACCGTTCCGGGTAAAAATAGGCGGTCAATACACATTCCAAAGAAGTGCACTGTGTTGTGACGTGTTGTGTACCTGGGGAACTGTTGAGGTTGAATCCTGTCTAATAGACTTTACTCACGTGACTCTTTCATAGAAGTCGTGAATACCAGAGGTACGTTTTGATTGGATAGCAACTGAGAAAAAAAGAGCCTCGATTGCTTCTACGAAGATTTGCCAAGAAGACATTTCTTCTCTTGATTGTTTAAAGTCAATTTTGAACTTTTTGTATTCCTTCGGTGTTTAAGTGTCTTGATTTTGTTTAATTGACTTTTAATATTTTAATTCAATGTTATTTGTTTTTGTAGCTTTTAGCTGTTTTCTTTTTTTTTTCAGGACATTAGATTTCCGAGAATTGCTTTCTTTGCCACGAAGGAGATTAAAGTACACGACGAGGTTTGGTAAGCACAGATTAAGAAGAATGTACTCTCTTGGTCGTGTAACCACAACCAAGCATATATTGGCTACGTACTTTCAGTTTTGTTCTTTTTGAAAATTACAGTATTCGAAGTTCTCATTTCAGGAATTTTTTTTCCTGTAACTGTGTGGAAACAACTCACCCTGGGGGGTGATGTTGTAAGTACCTCCTAGGGGTTCTTTTCAAAATTTCCGACGAGCACCCCCGTCCTTTTTATGTGGGATTGCCCCTTCCCGGAACTCAGGAAAGTTATCATTTGCCAGTTTCGCTTTGAACAAATCCCAGTGTGCCTAGTATATAGGAATAGTGTAATGATCATGATTATGTTATGTCCACTATACTGCATACAGTAATCTTGAACATTTCTTGTCTTTATAGTTTTAACTACGGAGACAGGTTCTGGTCAGTTAAAAAGAAGGAGTTTTACTGTGAATGTCGCACGCCAACCTGCAAGTATCGAAATCCTCACAGTTAACCTCTCCACAAGGCAGTGGTTCTCTTTTGTCTTTCTTTGTGTTCCTGTTTCCTCTGGTCATTCGCTACTTCAGTAACTGAAGAGAACAAACTCAAAAGTGTTTTTTTTCCACGTACGCTTTTTAACTGATATGACAATGTTGCGCTTTTGCTCCGTCGAGCATTCGCTATCTCACTGAGTGACGATGTTGTCATAGATATTCAGGTGCGAAAGTACTGGTTTCCTAAACTCCTGTACAATGTGACCTCAATATAATGAACAAACTCTGTTCGCCAAATTTCTTTTGTATTGTATATTTATATCGGTGCTTTTCCTCTTTCCGGTAATTCAACAAAGTCCCTAAGGCAATCATTCTATTTTGGAAAAGCTTAAAATGTGCACAGACACCAACCACGTTGATTTGTAAGCTGTTTGATCTGAAATATCGCCAGGTATTGGTGGAATCATTGCCACTAGGATGTTCCTTGACTTGTTTAGTCACTTGTTAGACTGACTCAGAAATTCTGACGATATAAGAGGCACTTTCTCGTGATATGTGCTGAAGGGTATATTTATACTCAATATCTTTAGAAATTAGTGCATTCCTGAGATTGTTCGTTACGACAGAGCTACTTTGTGCGAGGGTCTGTCTATAGTTAAAGGGACACAGTCAGTTGGCGTACATGCGCATTAGATACCATTTCATAGCTAATTTGCATATCACAGCGACGCGATCCATACTGTTTTTAACCAAATATGATAAAAATAATATCAATAACATGAGTAAAAGCATACTCAAAACGGTCAGCGCGGTCCCAAAGCTGACTGTGTCCCTTTAAGAGCCTTTTTAATCTCTTCCCTTTAACTTATATCTGCTATTATTGTAACGTTGGCGTTCATATGAAATTAAGGTATTATAATATATATTATGTATATTTTTAAATGATGCATATTTCATTCATCTCTTTGAATACATGTACACCTTGTATGTCAGTGTGTTGAGTAGGTTCCTGACTCTGTACTGTGCGTGACTGCATCGTTTCTAAATGAGTTCCCTGTTTCAAATACTTGCATTATCGCGCCAGGGAAACGTCAGAAACGAAGCTTGTTTTCTCGTTTTCCTGTTCTCAGAAATAACCTTACCAAGCAGGTTTCTTATTTATCGCGTTTTGCGATTGAAGAAGTGCGGTTTAAAGGGAGGAACGAAAAGCTCAATTTAGATAAAAAATTCAACTTCGACAGAAACCAGAGATTGATTTTTTTATTGACTCAACTTTCAGTCTTTTAAAAGAACGTTTTCTATTTTAAGAAAAGTCTGATTCGAAAGTTTATTTATTCACTGGATTTAACCCTCATATCAGCAACAACCAACCATTTATTTTCTCAAGAGTGATCAAGAAATCAATTCTCCTTATAGTATCAGAGATAAATTAGAGAATTAAGAAGATCATTAAGCACAGGGAATGTTTTTCATGTATCATTCGCAGAACCGACTTTGAGCGAAATGTGTCTTAAGGGTCGAGTTTGAGAATAATGGGGTTACTGGTACTGTTGTGTACGAGAAGTTATATAATATGTCTATCTCAGAGATTATTTCTGTGCGTTTAGTGTACAAACGTACTTTTCTTTTGTTTTATCATCATTTAATATCATCTTTTATTTTTTTTACTTAAACCTTTCCTATCCATAATCGCAATTGGTTTAAGCTGATGGCGATGCACGAGATATTCCGCGAAAATTTTATCATCTCTATTTTGTAAACAAATTATCGCTGCTGTGTCGCGTGTTTTGTTTTTTTTTGTTGTACTTACTGTGTGCTTTTAGAATGAACATTTATACTGTAGTAGGTTGTGATTGTTATATTAGTCACTGAATTTCTTCGAAGGCTTTATTTGTATTTAGAAGACTGTTTTCTTTCAAGATCTGAGTGTGTTCAGAGTGCCTTGTCTCTTTCTGTTTATGCATATTTATAACCCCAACGAAGTACATGTTATTGAAATAAAATTCTTATTCGAGAAGTTTGAACTGGTTTTTGCTATGGTAACGGGTCGATCTACGATGTTAGACTCCGGACATTTTGTGTAAGAGGTATATGTTTAGCAGCACTAGTTTATTAAAGGCACTTGATCATTCTATAGACAATTCAAATTATTTGGTTTAAGTTCTTATTAAGATTAACTGTATTGAACAATGTCAATGGAAAACGAGTCTAAAATGCCCCATTTACACGTCAAGCTTATGCTTATCGCATGTATGAACACCCTTCTGCCTACGCCCTCCCTCGATTTACATTGTATACTTGAAAGCAGCGTTTAAACTGGGTTTAACTTGTCAAGATAGATCAAGATACTGCCAAGAAAATCCTCAATCAGATATCTTTTAGTAGGACTACCTTCCAACCAGACAGTCGCGCTGTAAACCAAAGGCTATTATTTCTTCTCCCCAAAGTATTGGGTGAACACGTTTATATATAACATTTAATTTGACCAGCATTGTGAATATAATATTTCTAAATGGGAGTTTTCTTCCGAATCGAGACCCAGTCAGACTTTTTATGTGCCTTTTTTTACACTTGGAGAATAAATATTTTGCGTATTTCTGACAATGACATTTTGGTTTAAAAGATTGAAACTACATTAATAATTGCTTTTTTGAACGTTGCTGCCTAAGTACTTCACATTTAAGGCAAACTTGTAACTCTACTTTTTAAATGTTTCGCGACAGACGGATATTTCATCGGGAATTTTTGTCGCAGCTTTCTCGGCTGTAATATCTTCCGTAGCCGAAATTTTCAAATGTCCTTCAAACAGTCGCGTGAAATTTAATCAAGACCCCTTTAGTAAGTCAATGGTCGTTAGAGATCGGCGTCAGTTTTGGGATGAAAGGCAAACACATCAAGTGTCAAGTCCTTAGGTTTTCTCTAAATTGCATTAATTTGCGAATAAAAGTGTAGAACAACGGAAGTCAAAAGCAATTATATTTACACCTCGAGAATATTCAGCTGCATTGAAAAACAAATATTCGGGTAAACCAAAAAACATTGGGATCTCGTTTAATTAAATTAGAGATTCATAACAGAGAACCCAGTTTTACTGTTTGAAGTCCACAGCACACGTATCACTTAAGTTGTATCTCTCAGACATGAAATTAACAACCCTAGACTTCGTCCTTTTACCAGGGTTAGCGGTTATTGTCATCATTGGATTAATACGAAACTCGCTCATCTTAATAGTTGTGAAGAAGAAGCGCTGCATGCATACTACAACAAACGTCTTCCTTGCCAATCTCGCTTTGGCCGATCTATTAACGTTGCTATGGTGCATTTCAGGCCTTGCACTAAAGGGATCCATCACACACCCGGGCGGTGTGCTGGGAGATGTCCTATGCAAATTCATAACCATGAATCACATGGCAGGAATATCACTTCTTGTCGCCGGGCTGACACTAACTCTTGTCTCTGTTGAACGGTATAATGCGCTTGTAAACCCTCTGAATGTGAACTTACGGCTCACTTTAGGAAATGTCAAGTATGCCATCGCTGTCATGTGGATATCTGGTTTCGTCTTTGTGTTGCCACTCTTCGTCGTAGAGTACTGGGACGGTACACGCCGTACCTGCGTAATGGCCTGGACGAAACCATAGTCAACCATTTATTTGTCATTTCTAACATTGGTGGTAACGGCAACGTTTATCGTCGTTTGCTTCTGTTATTTCAACATCATCAGAGGGTTATATTTTACAAAGCAAATCTGCGCAGAGAATTTATCATGTTCTTCTCGCGAGGACATCCAAGCCAAGCGTAAAATCGTCAAGCTTTTCATTACTATTACTGTTATCTTTATGGCATGCTTCTTTCCTTTTGTTATTGCTACAGTCTTAGACATTTCTACAAAAGCTGTGTTTTATAAAATTTCGCTATTTTTAGTCTACTGCAATTGTTGTGTAAATCCCATTTGCTACGTACTTCAAAGCACCAACTACAGAAGGGCATTCAAGGAAACTATCAGAAAGAGATCGACCACAAATCAAACAGACCAAGCAATATAACTATACTTTTAAAAAGGAGCTGTCAGCTAATTTAAACACAGATAACAGGACGTATAACGTGCTCAGGAGGTTTGGTAACATCAAATGGTACTCAGTCCGCTGAAGTGAACGGAACCATTAGGGAGAGAGAATAAACAGTGTGAATAATGAAAAAAGATTACAAGAGCGAACAAAATGCGAGATTAATACTTACATTTGAACAGCATTTATGGGAGGGTTAAAGGTTCCAACCTTTTATTTTGTACTTGCAGAGCGTTATTCGATAAACAATTTCTAATCAACAACGCTAGAACCATAGTAGGAATGGTTGTGTAACCCGGCAAACTTCAAAGGAGAAAACAACTACGCCGATATTGATAAATGGAGGCTCTTGTTTTGTGCTCATACACTATGTACGTTAATTATTTAACCTAAACTGTTCTATCGGTTAGTTGCTTAGACAGAAGTAAACATCTGTTGTATGTTTTCCACAGTCAAAGTCAAAACAGCGAACAAAAACAAAACAAAGCACTTTGTCGGGATTCGTAACCATTCCCCTCTATCATAGGCTATGATGGAACTGAGTATTCATGTGGTCGTAGTGTAACTCTTCGCCGAGTTAGAAAAAAAAATTCACAGACCAAGTTTTTTCTTCTCGGGACCAATGTTGTCGGGAACAAGAATTAATGGACCTAGTAAGTTTCGATCCATCTGTTGTTAAGCAAATTAAGCCGGTCTGTTTGAGGTCCATCTGTCGGTTTTGATTATATCGCGAATAAGTTGTTTGAAACGTGCCGGTAGTTGTTGATGCTGTTGCGGGATCCTACAGCCCTACAACATCTGCGTTGCCCATAATCTATAACTGCGTTACGACACTTACTGACCAACGTTAAAGACAGGGACGAACCCAATGACAGATAGGAAGTGGTTTACAAGATCAGATGCTCCGACTGCCAGGCTTCCTACATCGGTAAGACCTTATCTCGAGCCTTACTGAACACAAACAAACGACGAGAAATGATGATGCCAATGATTATACTTTTGAAGATCATCAACTGACAAATCATAGAATTGACTAGGCCTCTGCTCGATGCTTAACCTACAGTACAAAACATTTTCAACGACTGACTCTGGAAAGCTGGTACACTAACTTAGAACAAACTCCCCTCAACAGAGGTCGAGAACTACCGGCACCTTACAAACGACTTTTTCACGATAGAGGAGGTCAAGGCAAAACTGGAATGAAGTATATTTACTGGAAGTGTTCAGTTTAAGGTAATTCCTCTGAAATAAAAGTGACAATAGATTTTTGTTCAAACTTTGTCCACTGAATATTTATCATATGATAACTTCAATTTTGAAATAAAAAAGGGGGGTGCCCATGCTCATTAAGGAGCAGTGAGGCATTGAAAATGCCCCATTTTGGCATTATTTAATACTTATTATAAGAACGCATTCCCAGTAATTGTAACATTTTTGTGAGCCCGGGCTCATAAGAACGCGCATTAAACTAAAGTCAATATATTGTGTTGGACACAAATAAACGTTTTAAGTTTGATTCAGACAGAAAGCTAAATCCTTGGTTAAAAATTTGAACCAAATTTCTTGACGTGGTTACCGACTGCCAAATAGAAAAGACCACCGTGTATCTGCTATTTTTCTTATTTATTCAATTTTCAGCAATAGAAATTAGATCAGTCTTTTCTCACGCAAAGCTTATGATTAGTTGACTACAATGAGTGGAAAAAAAATTGGGGTGCCCGGCTCGTTGGTGAGCTAGAGCCATTTTTCGGCTGACAGAGCACAATATCAAGGCAAATCCGTCATGTTTTCCATGTGCGCGTGCACGAGCGCGCGCTAATGACGCCATAAATTATGCGCAGTAAGGATGCGCAATGCAAATGTGAGGAATGACCTTAAACGCTAGCGAAGACATGATCCATTCAAGGGGTTTCCTATTTTAAACTGACTGCCGAGCTAACTGCACAACTGAGTTTCTGTGTTTGGTCGAACTCTCGTTGTGTTCAAGTCTGTTCAAGACTGAGAGACAAGCGAAAATTAACAAGCTTACGATTTTGTTCGAGAGTCTTCGGGGCCTTTTCAATTCCGTCCAGTCTCACTCACTTGTTGATCTACGAGCTGAGGTATTATCTTTACCGAAAGAAAAAAAATGAAAAGAATAGTTTACATTTATCATTAGGTTCAAGGTAACTTTTCATTAACTTTCACAACACGACACATTCGTACGGTTGTCAGTGAAATGCTGCTAAAAGAAATTGTGATTCATTGCCTTGATTTTCTAAAGAGGTTTCAAAATACAGTGTAGTGTCTTTTGTCATGCGTCACACATATGAAACATCATCCTCATAACCGGACACAAGGTTCTCTTTAATTTAAGTATTCCACAAGATACGACAGAAGCAAACAACCAAATGACACAACAGAGATCAAATGTAGTTAACAAGAGGATGGACATAAGTTTTGCTTATAGTTTTGATTGGCTTCACAATTTAATCTATCTCTACAATATAAGTACATTGCCAAGCAAACAGGTTATAAGAACAAAGAGGATCAACCCAATTCTTAAATGGATGACGATTGCTTTGCGGCTGATGAAGAAACGCTTACTTGTAGACACCGATGCTCAAACAGGAAATAGAAAAACATCACATGAAAAACCTCCAGAACCTCCGACATCTATTTGCCCAAGAAATAAGACACTAATTTATTACGGCAGGAAAAATACGCAGTTTACAAAAGAGTGTTCTTTCTTCTTTGGTTTATTAAATTCACTTAGATACAAATAAATGCTAGTTTTCATGGTTAAGACGAATTTCATTGAATATTGATAACACCTAGAAATCTCAGTATTGATGAATTTTCTGCATTAACGAAATCATGCGTTTTTATGATTGTGGTATTTCAATCGACATAAACCATTTTTTTTTTTCATTTCCGTTAGGAGAAGTCATTAAGAGACAGCATTCATAAACTAGAAATAAGTGAACTTTGCAATTTAACTGTAGAGTAAACAATCAACCTAAGCGCAAGTGAAGTTTTTCGCTAATTTACCAATGGGTGTCATCAACGCTGAAACGACAGACAACTAAAACGAATGGCAATCAACCTTCCTGTGCACGACATGCTAATGAATTGAACTAAAATTGTTCGTCAGTGGTGTTTGTCGTCTGGCGATGGCAATGAAATCAGTAATCATTTCAGTTTAATTGATAGAGGCAAAATACAAGAAACCTGTTTCCAAGGTAAGTCTAAAATTGTTTTCTACTTGACCTGAGTCAAATAACATGCAATTTTTCTGAAGTCTGGGTGCCTTAAAGCAAAGAGAAATACAATGTTTGATTTAGTCGAACAGAACGAGCACTTCGTACCAGCCTCGAGGCAGGTGCCTGCAGTTTTCATATTAATAACACAATAATCGACAGCATAGAGCTAGAAGTTGAACGGAAACGGGACAGTTAGCAGTTGTCCGATGTTCTTATTACTTATTTTAGCTGTGGTTGAGGTTGAACGAGGATGGGCTAAATTAGGTTGAAATGGAAGAGGGAAGAATAAGATAAGTTTTGTTTATTCAAAAACTAGTTGTTGAGCAAGAAGTAGCTAGAAAGAAAGCAACAATAATAACAATTCTAAGTTCACAACAAGTGCATGTGATTATTTCGAGCCATGCTTGCCAAATGTCACAAAAGAGTATTTCGAATATCCCAGAAAAGGTACGGTAATTGTAACCCTAACCTTCGCATTTCATAGGGGGCGGTTTCTTGTGTCAATACTTTATCATGTTTCTTTTTTAATTTCATCCTACGTGTTGCCCTACATTTTTATTTAAATAAAATATATTTCGTAACTTTGATTAAGAGGTGCAGCTTTATTAGCGCTTTTGAAAAACTATTAATTAGAATCAAGTTTAATTTGTCACATATATTTTTTGCTGCACCTAGCTATAGATTATTATTCACTGTCGGAATATAAATACATATGAACTGATATGAAAAAGGCAATGTAAACAAGAGTTGCCAGTTGCTAGGTAAATTCTAAGTAACTCTAGTGAAATCAACATAGATACTGACAAGTTTAAGTGACGTAGATCACTCAGCCGTGAACTTGCATCAATGTGAAGTGACAGCTTCCACCGGATTTTTAATCTCGCTATACAAAGCAATGACAGATACAAAATTTCGTATTCGAAATCGTAATTTAAAAGTTCCTTGCCTTAAGTTACATATCTTTATTGCTTCACTTCGTTATCATTGATACAAAGGGTATTAAGTTATCGAAAATAGAGATCTGCCTTTTCCAACCGGATCGTCAATCTGTGAACCGTTAAGGTCCACTATTGTGCCTGTTGTGAGTATTTAAAGAGAGTTCAGTTAGGATAGGTAACTGAGAAAATCCCACGATGACTTGATAATACCCGAGAAAAAATTCAATCCTCTCGGTTAAATTTTGGGAAAATATCGGTTATTGCCGGTTTTTGGTACTCACTGAAACATCGGTCATATTCAGAGTTAGCAGCTAATGCTTTCAGCACATTGTTCGAAACATAAGCTCTCTCGATTAGCACTGGTTTGTGCCCTTAGAGCAAATGCCGAGTTGAAAATATTGTTTAAATAAATAATAATACAAAAAATACCCAGTCACGGGAGACAATTATCCACCAGCCAACTTCGGAAGCAATCGTCAGTCGGGTATTCTCGGAGGTAAAGGTCAACTTGAACTGAACGAACAATTATTGCATTCGACCTAGACCAATCAGAATTAAGCAATATCAGCACTTTGTATCACAAAACAGAAATAGAGGAAATAGGTTGTTAGACTGTAAAACGTTTTTTTCACCCACCTTGCTGGTGGGAAGACAGAAGTTAGAAACATCTGCCCGTGTAATTCCTCTAAGCCTGCTTAAAATAATCCATAATCTTGAATATTATATTTTAATTCCTCTTACCCCCACCGAAATCTATCCCAAATAATTCATAAAATGGTTTTGAAATAAATTTAATAGGTTCACGGGGCCAGACACCTTAGTGCGCAATTTATGTTCTGACGAATGTTCTGACGTAGTTAAGGTTGGCTGTGATTGGTCAATTTCTGCGAAAATCCTTAAGGCCTCATTCTTTCAATACGAAAACTTGGCTCTCACAGCTACACGTGCATTCTATTTCCTTGAAGGATAAGAAACCAGTATTCACCAGGTGAGTGGAGTATATGTTGAAACATATATCGTCGTGTCGAACGTTCAATCAAAGGGGTGGCGGCAGCTCAACAGTTGCTTCACACGTCGCACTATTGTCGTGCGGAACTTAACTGCATTAAGTTCGACTCTAGCGCTAGGGTCGATAACTGATTTAAACGTCGCACTATACCCGCGCGGAACTCAGTTCTAGTTCACTTCAATTTTGTTCGACATTTAACTATTCTATCGAACTCAGTGGCAATTATATCTCAGCTCTATTCTCTTCCAGAAGTGGCGCTACATTCTGATCGGTGAAAAATCAAAATAAGAAGGTCATACATAGGCACTGAGTTCGACACAAATGCAGCTCGAATTTTGGAATCAAAGTCGCACCAAAGTCAATCTCCTGGGCGTTCTGGTATATATTGGGAATCAATTTGGCTATACTAAACGATCTCTTACTCAGTCTCACATTGCTATATTGTACAACTAAACGCGCACCTCAGTGTCACTTTTTATGTTATCTAAAATCGTTAATTGTTGAGCTGTAGGTGAGAGTTTTGATATCTTTGCAAAGTAGAATTTTAGTCATAACGATTTGCCTGTAAATGGCGATGTAAACACGAATAATGGAACCAATCAAAGGAATTTTCGGAGCTGTGGCAATTAATAACCCCAAAGATACTTCAATGTGAGCAATATTATGGCTCCGCATAAAATTCGTGCGCCAATGTGTTTATGGACTGTCTTGTCAGTTGAGGGCATAAAAGGATACGTCCGCCCTGAACGGAAATAAAACAAAATAAACTGTGATAACCATTAGGGAATTGAAGTTGACCCTTTCTGGCGGTATATCCTGAACAAAACAACTCGATGGCATGAACGACATCTCCTCGATCGCGCTCAATAGTTATAGGAATAGCTAGTCGTGAGGATATGTTCAGGTGCAATCTCAATGACATCAAGAGACGGATACACGTTTTTATGGTGTTTTAATAGCCTTGCTAGCTGAAAAATAATTTGATTCAGCAGAGATGCTGTGTTACTTTACTAGAAATCAATCCTTCATTTTGTTTTCGTTTCTGCTAATATTCTGCCATTTCGGCATGTAAGTCTAGATGCATTTATAAAAATTTAATGACACAATTCAAACGATAATGGTTTTTGGCAAACAGTCCACTACAAAGACTCCAAGAAAGTTATTAACACAGCTTTATTGATATTACACAATATATTTGACCTTTCTTTACAATGCAGCTGAGATATCAGTTTGTTGTTGATATTCATTATCTTGACTGTCAACAGTGTTCCGCATTTTACTAATGAGGAAGGAGTAAGGTGGATATAAAGTATATATGTTCTTATTGCACGATTATCAGACTCTCAGGACCAGTCAGTTTATACCTCATGATTTCGCCTGCAACGATTTTCAAGTTGTAAGTGAACTAATAAAAATAAACGCATATATTGCTTTACGAGGAAACGTGATACCTCAATAACTAAATGGCTAAAAAAAAAGAGGGCAATAAAATATGACAACTACAATATCGTAACCGTGAATGTGTTGACAAGTATTTTTGTCAGTTGTGGAAAAGGCCTCTATGCTACTTATATTCTGTGAAGTATCGTTTTGAGTCTACATAGCAAGATCATGGGATAGACTAATTGTTCTGTTTGGAATCTCAGGGACTTAAGAAGTTAAAACCAATAATGACCTCACTGATAGATCATCGTCTCTTACCAGTATGTAATTTTTGGTAGAACACATCGATCGATCAGACTGAAATTTTCTCTGGCATCCATCCAAGTACACATATCTTTGTGTCTTTTTCGAGTCTTCTAAAAATATCCCGTCCTCTTTCGAGTAAACTGGTTCCAAAAGTACCTTGGACCCCCTTGAAAGAAGCGGAAAATTTCACAGTCCTAAAGTGCGACCTCCAGTGAAGTTAAGGATTCCGAAAATAGCGAGTTGATTATCGGTATTCATGAATCGGAAGAACGCACAATCTTTGAACCACCATCTTGTGGAAACTGAGCGGGCCCCGTCCTCATTATAGCTATGCCGGAGAAGTTTTGAAAACGACGTTTTCCCTCCGAAAACGCATCCAATGTTTTCAGTCCACACTACGTATACGCCGGGGAAATTTGAAAACGCAACAATCACTGCCGGCAGAAAGGCTTGATTGGACCCTTGAGAGCTAGGGTTAATCACATGGTTATCAAGACGTCATCTGTTTTCAAAATGCTTTTTGATCAAACTAAAACGCAAAAGCCAGCGTTTTCAAATTCCTCCGGTTTTCGACCCGGATTAGATTGGACAGTAGGCCTAACAGTATAAATAAAACTGCGTTTTGACATTTTTCCTGTGTAGTGTGGACACGGCGAGAGACTGCCTCCAGATTGTAAAAGACGCACAAGGATCTCTTCAAATTTCTTTTTTAAAGCAAAAATTACGTAATAATTACCTCTGGGTGTTGATGTATGTTTGATATGTGCAAGTTTTTCTTATGTAAGCTCAGTCCATATATATTATGTGTGTTTTAACAAACCATAGAAACTAGCGACTTTCCGAAAGTGCAGCGTGATACTAGTCGCATGTTGCGGATGACTTCCGTTACTAGTATCATTACAGTGAATGACGGAAATACTGAACCATAAAACAAAATAATCAACAAAATTTCGTTACACAACGTTGGTCACTTTATCAAGCTTAGCTCATACTGTCTTGCTATATATCTGTTTCATTTTACAAAAATATCGCTGTTAGCATCCCCAAAACAAGAAAAAATATTCAGATTATACTGGGATTATAACGAACAAGTTTACTTTGTGACCGTTGCAGTGACCTCGACTCTCGTATTTACTCTGATATTCCGGTCAAACATGACCGCTGAAACGACACTCGTTATGGCCCCGAACTCATTAGTTTATTTTCCAGTAGTGAGTAATTAGTTATATACACGACAATGACTGCATAGAAAATCTAAAAAAGGGGCAGTCCTTGCACTTTCAATAACAATTTCCATTTGAAAAGACATTGTCGTTCTGGATCAAGGCGTCAAGTACACAAAAGATCTTGCAAAACTTTACCGACCCATAGTAAGAACTTCTTTTTTATTCGCCAATTTAGAGCCGGTGCTTAGCTTCCTAGTGACTAAACTCTCACCAGAAGAATTTTCTTTGTGTAAAAACTGACCGAGCCCACTTGGTTAATATTAACATAAGTATTATATCATTTTAGACTTGCACAATCCTTGGGATTTTCGCAACGTGATACCACTGGCCATGAAAATACTAGGGCTTTATTCACTGCTGCTGATGCATTGGAGTATGTACGAAACAGCGGAAACCTTTCCCTGTGGTGATGTTTGTGAGTGTTCAAGCAATCATGAAGGCATCGTAGCCAATTGTAGTCGGCGAAACCTGTCGCATCTACCGGCTCGACTGCCAGATGAGATTCAATATCTGTAAGTTTGAAGTTTGTATCTCTCTGATTAAGTTGAGCTAGTTCATCTCAGTATCAGTATTTCGTCTTGGGGTGCTGGGCTAAACAACTACATTGAACTTGTTGAAGCCTCTAGTTTATACTGCAGTGCACGTGAGAGACACCTTTATTTCTCCTTCGATTTTGCCCTTGATTATGGATTTATGAAGTGAAACATCAGAGAATGCCGTCAGGTTGTGTTACAGTTCTAGAGCGCAGTTCAGAGGTCCTGTATTACTCATGTGAACTATCATTGGAACTGCCTGCCGTTCAAAGTTTTCTTTTGAAATAATGAAAATATTTGGCTACTTCTGGAAGTAAATTTTGACGGGAATGGTTGGAGCAATCGAAATCTATCGATTCTTAAATTTGTTTAGTTGACGTTAGGTACCCACACAGACATTTAATCCTTTGTGTACTCAGTCTTTGTTCACTTCATTACTTCAATCTATTTTCTGTAGACGTCAAACTCTATAGATATATGAAATGTTAGATTGGAACAAGCGAAAAGGTTGAAGTCGAAGTTGATATGGGACATGTGGGTTACCTGCAGTAACACAGACAAATCGTCATTTCCGGAAAACACCCATGCTAACCGGAGGCTCAAGTACCGGCTTATATCAAGGACAAATTTACCTTTAAAACAATCGATCAAAGAATATCGTTACGATTCTTTTTCTGTCTACTGCTCTTGCTATGCTTTTGATATTTCCTTGGCAGGTAACAGCCATGTCAGAATCTATCGAGCCGTTTGCGAGAAGTCACGTAACGCTTCTCCAGTGAAATTATTGCGTGACAACCCCGAAGAAGCGATAAGTGCGATGTCTTGTCATGCCAAAATCCTGCACCCAGAGACGGTCCTATATTTTATTGTTTGTAGAATAAGCTACTTACGTCTTTATATATTGTTCATTATTTTCCAGAGATCTCTCGGGTAACACGATATCAACCTTATCACCTCCACAAATGTCACAAGTCGTGGATCTTCCAAGGAGTTTGTGCGTTTTGTAAGTCTACCAGCCTTGTTCAGATTTATAATTTACTGAACTGTTTAAATCCGCAGGACATCGCGGGGTGCTAGATGCCAAAATAGTTCCTTTCTCTTTCCCTTTGAGACTTGCATTCTCTGTAAGAATGGATTTCAAAAATTGTAGCAATGTTTGGTTCTTTGCTCTTTATTGAAAGATTAAAGCAATTTGCTCCTTCCAATTTATCACTGCACATATCTTAACTATACCCTCTGGAAACAGAAATATAACTATTGTTTTAATTTTTCCTTTTTTTTCCTCCAATGATTTTGAAGAGGGGAAGCATTTGATATTTTACATTATTATTTTGCTAGCTCCGTTGAGGGGGCAAGATGAATCAGATCCTACGCTGCTTTTGGCTACCAGAGTTGGCAAGATAGCGCCATCTTGCCCTCTAGGGACTACCCGCTGCGTCCCGCAAGAAAAATTTCGCCGAAAGCCATACAATAAGTCCTTTATTGACCAAGCTTGTTCGGTCAAAATGGATGTTGGCCTCGTTCTTTTCCTGCTTGTTTATGGACCTCGACTCCGTCTCGGTCCATAAACACGCAAAAAAAAAAAAGAAGTTGGCCAATATCAAGCCATCTTGACCTCACTTTAGGTCAACAACCCATATTCATTTTACATTCATTTGAGTAACACAGCGTCAATACAAGAATTTATATGGGAATATAACGATCGTTCATAACAATTTGAAATGTAGAAAAGAAATTTAATATAAATGACTTACTTCGACTCTTTGGTGTGCTATTAGTCTTTTTAACAAAACGTTTGTTTCAACGTTTCTTAAAGGGGCTAGGTCACGCTATTTTAGGTAATTTTGTTAATTATGAGCTCTGAACGTCAAATTGGCAGAGCAACAGTCTTTCATTTGCAAAATCACGGCCACATAACTAATAATGATTTTCCAGCTGTGTACATGACATTTTGATATAAACTGATATAAATTTGAAAAAAGGTGGATCGACGTTTTTCAAATTTACACAAATGCAATGCATTTTCGACCATTTTAATCTTCTCCAGTTTTGTCCATCCATGTGCCTTCTTGGCTTTCCTGTGTTTTGTTTGAGATCTTCTATAGTTTTGAGCCGTTTCTGTGATATGTTAGTTAATTCTATGACCATTTGATCAGTGCTGAAATTGTCTAAAATTGCGTGACCTAGCTCCTTTAAACCAATGTCAAACCCACATGAATCCTGGCTGTGATTTAGTATTTTCGTCTAAGTTGTTTATATTAATTTTTTGCCATATTTCGAATTGTTATAATTGATAGTTACATTCCCATACAAATTCTGAGTTATGCAACTGAGATTCATGGCTCCATGGAACTTGGCAGACTTATGATGTGGCTGACAAAATCTAGAGGATAACAAATTCGTCTTTAAAAAACTAAGCCCTTTATCACCGCCGAGTAGATTTTCAAACTTTTCAAGACAGTGATAAGTTTCTGTAATTACATTTAATGTTTTAGAGATTTGTCTGACAATCCATTGGAATGCGATGACAGTATTCTTAGGAACATGGCGGCGTCCATTACTGTGAAGTCGAGCTGCCGAGAGTTCAGTATTGAAGGAGGTGAGTGAAGGTTGAGTCCAAAAACTAGTACCCACGCCGTCCCCTCCGCCGGCTTATGACGTCACGACCATTAACAAAATGCCTTTTGGCGGGAACGTGCATTCTCACCGGTTGAATAGGGAGTTAAAGTAACCACGACGGCGACGCCGAGGACAACTTCGATTAAAAAATGACTTTATACTTTACCTCCGAATCTCGCGATACTCTAAAGTCATTTACTTTATCACTGACAAAACTTTCACGAAACTGAATCTGGGACATAGCGATAAACTTGAAATAAAATTTTAAAAAATTAGCCGTCGTACTTCACGTTCTCCAGACAATGCAGAATTTGGTCATTTCACGTTGTTGTTTTGCCGAGGACGGTAAAGAAATGTACCAAGAATTATAACGCACCTGCACAACCATTGTTCTCCTAATGAAATCTTTTGTTTAGCGACGTTGCCGTTGCCGCTGCCGTCGTGGTTTTCTTAAACTCCCTATTTTCCCGTTAGCATCCGAAGCTGAGGACAAAAATACACGTTTTTGAAATCAATAGGAAGTACTTGGTGCTTTCAATTTAACACAACTGTGTCATGGCAAACAAGACAGCAACGCCTAAGATGATGCCTGCTTTAAGTTTATTTACATTTTTAATTTAATGATTTGATCTAAAGCCATCTTCCGAAAATTCCCCTTTGTTATTATACTTTCCCTGGATCCATCCCTGTTAGTATGACATCCCTTCCTATTACTTTACATTTGTTGTAAAACGGAGTCGGGAAAGTTTTAGATAAACGCGAGATCAGAACGAGTCGGAAGTTTCCCAGCAAACACACACATGTTTGCTTTGTTTGTTTGCTGTTTTAGTTTCATCATCGTTATTATCTCGTCCATAGGAACAAGGATAAGACACCGTTCAAAAAGAGAACTGACAAGTAAGTTTATAGTTTAGCTGCATGGAAAAAAATAACACAAGAAAGAGTTGATTTAGTTCTAATTGCAATTGAAGCAATCACAGACGCCATTTAGATTTAGTTTTAGAATAAAATACTAAAGTTCTTTACTAGAAGTAATTCATGCGCTTAACTTGATAAAATTTTAATGACATTTTTTTTTCAACTTTCTGTTGGCCTTCTCATTGAAATGCCAGCGACAAGAAAAATAGAGGTTTCTTTACTGCAATGGCACACTTTGGAACTCTTTACAAATGTTTTATCGCAGGTTGTGAGCCAGGATCAATAAACTGTGGGAAACACATCTGTGGGGGCAATGTTTCCTGGCTGCCATTTTCGAACTACTGGGGGTGCTGTAAGGGTCAGATCCATGATCTGCGTGAGTCGTATTGTCCTGAGAAATCGACATACCGGCTGTGTAGCCATCCGATAGCCACTCAGTTTAAATGCAGAAATGGACATTGTATACCAACACCATGGCTGTGCAACAAAGTTAACGATTGCCAAGACGGAAGTGACGAACTTGGCTGTGATCTGTGTAACGGAACCAACTACTTCCGCTGTTGGAACAGAAGATGTGTTCCACAGTCCGCTGTCTGTGACGCGTATAACGACTGCGGCGACGGCAGTGATGAAACGTTCTGTCGAACGTTAGCTGGTGGATGGTGCACAACGAAGCAATACCGATGCGCCACAGACGCTTGCATTCCTGTTGAAGCAGTGTGTGATGGGAAGGCAGACTGTACCGATAAGTCAGACGAAATTGGATGCGGCAATAAAAGTGAGAAGATAACTTTTTGAGCTTTCTTCTGAGAATTTCACCGAACAGATATGAGTCTTGGAATTTTGTTGTTGCTTTTTTTGTCCTCTTGGTATAAACACAAGATATGGTAAGGGAGTCCCAACCCACGATTTCCCCTTAGTTAAGCTTCGTACTCAATCGAAATAACGAGCGAGAGCGGACAATTTGACAATTTGTTATTGTCAAAAACAAATTAACGTGTTTTTCATGCGTCTGTACTGTTATTAACAATGAATTTCGTCATAACATTGTCAAAGTAGCTGTGGATCCACTCGGTTATCGCCCGTGGTTCCAAAGCTTCTTTGACAATGTTATGACGAAATTCATGATCAATAACAGGACAGACGTATGAAAAAGTAATGTCAATTCGTTAAATCGAAGTTTTACAAATGATACGATTTCACTTTTTTTTCATTGTAGCTTGCGACAACGGATGGAAACAGTACATGTCTTATTGTTATCAGTACTCTAACCACCAGAGCAGATGGATCGATGCTAGAAAACGTTGCCAGAACATCGGTGCAGATCTCGCTAAAATCACAAGCCGAGATGTGCAGGATTTTGTGTTCCGCCTTAGATTAGATCAGAAGTCTTTTAACATCTGGATTGGTTTACAGCAGCAAGTAGTTGGAAACACAAAACCGTTTGTTTGGACAGATGGATCGCATCTTGGTAACTTTACTTTCTGGTCTGGAGATGAACCCCGGGAAGGCCAGAACATTTGTGTGGAAATGCTTCATAGTGATACTAATGGACGATGGGGGACTGGTGAATGCACAGCAACCACATCGAAACACAGCTCCTACGTGTGTCAAAAAGGTATGTTTAGCTGCCAAGAGACCCCGCCGATCGGGTCCTACGCCTAATCTTTCCCGTGTCTTCGGCTTGCTTGCAATTACGAAATAAATAAATAAACAAACAACAACAAAACAATATTGCTTAAGCCTCACTAAGTGATTTTGGACAAGTGGTAATGGCGCTGAACATTTAAAGATTCCATTCAAATATTTCAGGTTTAACAAAACAAAGTTATAAACTGAGAAGAAACCAGAGAGGCGACCCACTTGAATAATTTACGAGCATGGCCCAAGAACTGAACTCTCGGCACTTTCTTTTTTGTCAAAAATTCGGGTAATTTTGATGTGTTTTCGTTTTAGAAGCAAAATATTTGCCGGACCTAGTTTTGAATTTATTTTCATATGCCCAACCTTAAGGTAATGAGGCAAGCCATAAACGAACAAACGAACGACGCATCGGCCTTTATTTCCGTTACTTCAGTTAATGGCAGAGTTAATACATTAAAGTTCAAGTCTTACAGTATTACAGGAAAGACAGATGAACGGACTGTGAAACTTACCTGTTTGCCTTGCAGCCGCAGTTTGCGGGACATTGGGAAATAACTGCAGTAGCGGTCACTTTGGTAAGCGCAAAACAGTGAAGTTTTCTTATACAGTGTAGCACATGATTAAAATGCAATAATACATTGTAGACCAATGTTTTCAGATTTAGTTCTCCATTCTGAAGCATCTCGACTACTCTATGACCGTCCTGGAAATATGTGTTTCCTTGTCAGTAGTTTTCTTTTTCCTCCCCTCTCTGCAAACTGAAGTAAATTTTGAACTTCGACTGAAATTCGGGTTCTGGGAGTAACAAATTTCTTAGTGACAACTTACATTATTTTTAGCAAATCCGATTTCTACACAACAAAGACAATGAAGAGATCGATTTTAAGTAACTGACAAATACAAGATGCTTTGGAAACTAAACAACCAAACGGTATTCCGATAAAAATACTAAATAAATAAATAAATAAATGAATGAATGAATGAATGAATGAATGAATGAACACCTTTCCTTATGTCATTTCTCTGAAAGAAAAACCAAGGATGACTTCCTTTCCAAGCGAAGATATCATCTCAGCTCCTTACGGCTCTAATGTGACAGTGGAGTGTAGAGCGGCTGGTTTTCCGAGGCCTTCCATCACGCTGGTTATTAATGGTGTGAGTATGTACACATCTGCTGCTGGACTTGCAGTCATGGCACCTTATGAAGCTATCCTGACATATGTTGTCAAAATGTCGTCTGATGTGGAATGTCACATTTCCAATAGATTGGGCAGCAGCTTTTCGAGAACGAGAATTAATCTAAAAGGTATTTCCTGTATTTTGTGTTGGTGATTTGTAACCGACTGCCAAACAACGAGTGGCGTGTAAATGAGTGGCGATGTCCCATTCCCTCTTCTTGACTCTTTCAAATCTCTCATTTGGATATGTGCAATTTACATTGTCCTTACTTAATACAGCGGCGCTGTAAATATTTATTATTATAATTTATTCTCGCATTTTGACTGGTTCTCACTTATAATCATTTGGAGGACAGACATATAGATGACGTCATTAACATTTGTTCTTGTTTCTTTGTTATATAAAACAGAAAGATTCCATGTCGCTGAGGAAGATTACAGAAGACGTCAAAGTGTGGTAACAACATCAATGAGACACTCGGCTATCGCCTTGTGTGCCACGTTTTTGTTCTTACCTTACCACATTTTGACGCCATCTGTGATCAATCACTGAATAGACGCACAGCAACATGGAATCTATTTGTTAATTCAACACTCTTATCAACTTGTCTTTTTAAAATAACTCATTCATGTTAGAAAGATTTCATTATCTTTTGCAGATGATGACTCAGTATACCTGAAGGCGGTTTTGAGACTACGTGACAAGACATTCACGCCTGATCTCAGTGATCTTTTATCTAACCGATCCAGGTCACTGGCAGCTCTTTTAGAAGGAGAGCTGATGCGTCTATATAAGGGAGTCCCTGACGTCAGAGATGTGAATGTTGTTGCCTTCAGGTGCGTCCGCTCTTCTTGTCATTTCAGTAATAATTACCTTGTTCAACTCCGTGATTGAAATTATTGTTATTGCTGTATGTTCCTTTTAGCGTTTATATAAGGCTTAAATGGCACAGCATGTATTGTCTTCAGTTTGGTAATTTTATCCAGTCTGCCATTTTTGCGCTTGACATAGTTGAGATTAGAAAATTAACCACTATAGCATGAGTCGGTCGAGCCCGATGAGGATTTATGATTTTTCTGCCGCCCCAAGTTCAGTTACTTTCACCCATCTTACTCGTAGAGCAACGATTTATCGTTTGGTCGATAAATCCACTGCTTTGGATAAAATGCTTTATGGTTTTGTGTCCGTCAACAATAGCAGGTACAAGAACAGTGTAATGAAGCTTACGACATGTTACAACTCTCATCTAATGAGAGAACAGGCCAAGTAGACTAAATTTTACTTTGTCCAATTCATTCCAAAAATCCTTTGATACCACGTTTGCTCCTCAAAACTTAGCTAAGCCAAACCCGGCATACTCAATTGATCAGTTCATATAATAGGGTCGGAAAACCATGCATTCCAATTAACAAGTTTAGATTATGAACTCGAAATTTCTCCGAGGTGACAGTAGGCCGGATAAGCAATTACCCTACGGACATCGAGAGCGAATAATCAATTTTCTTTTCGTGTAATTCTAACCATTCAGAAAATTTCCTTCAAGAAACAAAAACATTTTAAATTTCTCTACGTAGCATTAACTACTCCACCGACACATTAGCAAAATCGGGTGGACTAAATTGTCACTGGAAACTAGCAGTTGTGTTCGTGCACAACTGTCAATTTCCTCTCTTTCAGTCTTCTTGGGAATAGAATTATCCAGTGTTTCTAAATACTCATCGAAACATCAGAGAAACGAGAAAACGTTGTCATTATGTGGACGAGCTGCAGCCACTGTACACTAATGGCTGATAGTTTGCGATAGTCGGCAAATCAAATTGTACCATTTGCATTAGTACATTAGTGGAATTCTACTGATGTCTAGTATATACAACTTATTTTCAATAGAATTGCGACATCTTTGTCTTAGAAGCCTGTTGCTAGATCTGTTGGAAGTTTGGTTTCACATTAATTATTCACAATTTTTCTCTGACATACATTTCACCATTTACTAAAGGGAAGGAAGTGTTGTAGCAGATATTCTCATCCATACTGTTCAAGGAAGTTCGTCAGCTGTTAAAGACGTCCTCACAGAAGCTGTAAAATCAGAACAGTTTATGAAGAATGTAGCACTTGACTCATTTGGGGATATAAAAGGTGAGTAAAAGACGATAGCTCTACCTTGTTTCTCGGGTAGATAAAAATTAAATCTGTATTTTTTCTACACCGTTACCTTATTATGGTAAAAGAGCAGATCGTTCAAAATACAGAAACTTCCTGTCTTTGTCGGAATCTCAGTGACCTCTCTTGGCATGTTGATTAGATCAGGCTCGCAAAGCAAAACATGAGCGTTCAAAAAGAAAGAAGGTTGACCTTTTCCTTTTAACAGGCCTTTCCACCTTCGTTCTACCCTAAGGAACGAAACATGTCTACAACTAAGGTAAAAAAAGGTGGAAACCTTCGAACTTGTATTATTAGCGCTGAGAATCAGTAGAAGTAGTTAATTCAGTAATAGCACTGGAAGTAGTTGCAAATGGCAGTGCTTCGAAGAATAAAAGCCATTCAAGCCCCTAACACAGGTGACTCTTGGTACATCTTCGCATGAGCGAGTCGGTCGTGCTGTAACTGTCCAAGAGTTGTATTAAAAATTTAGTATCTTTTATTAATCTTTCTGCGGTCTCTTTTAATAGCCTGTCCGAAGGAATTTTTCAACGTGTCTTGGATTGGCACCTTTGAAGGAGAATACGCCATACAGGATTGTCCCAGAGGAGCGGCAGGTAAGCCAACGGAGCGACGATACGGTAAAGTTTGCATTGGGCAAAGGGTCGCAAGGGTGTCTCATACGACTGGAGGTCATCTCTCATTTCCATAGCACGAAGCGATTAGATTTCTACTTTCCTCAGGATGGGATGCTAGTCCACCGCAGGGTTACACCCCAGCATTTATACACCTGAGTGGAGAGAGGCACTGCGAGAGTAAAATGTCTTTCCCGAGAACACAACACAACCAGACTGCCCGATCAAGAGTCCAGCGGGCTATCCGTTAGGCCACCACGGACGACATTAAAACCAAACAAACAAACAAACAAACAAACAAACAAACAAACAAACCGTCAAATCAAGAAATGTTGGATTTTTTCCTTCTTATTCGATTCGTTACACTTCAGAGTGAAAAAAGCAGAAAACACCAGCAACGTGTATAACCTTGCCAGAGAAAATAGATATAAACACAGACCTGTATTATGCAGTATGATTTATAGCGATAATTGCTACTTGTTGTTTTTCTTTTTGTAGGCGCTGCTAAGCGAAAGTGTTTAGAGAATGGTGTATGGGGATATCCTGACTACGGAGGATGCACTAACAAAGAATTCAATCTACTGCAAGAAAAGGTTTGGCTGCATTACCATCTTTTTGTATTTGTGCTTTATAGAGGTTTGACTGTATTAATTAGCGTTTATCCTTTCGCTAGATGAATGGCCTGTTCAACTCATCCCGTCCCTCAAACGAAGAAATCTCCATGATTATTACTGAGCTCTCCTCTCTTACAAGGCCGAAGAAATATGATGCTGTGATGGCTGGAAATATCAAAATATCAACTCAAATATTACAAAGTGTTGTCGATTTCAACAAAAAGTTCTCCAATAGCCGTGAAGTTGTGTCATCAAACGTGGAGGCAAGTATATGGAATAAACTCGGTTGGCCCAAAAAACTTTAGTTTAGCCTTCAGGATTCTAACACCCTTGTACTTTGTAGATTATCGAGCGGGTTAGATGAATCAAATCCTGCATTGCGATTGGCTATCCGAGGGGGAAGATGGGATTATCTTGCCCGCTTGAGATTGCTCGACGTATCCTGGGCAAAAACTGCGTCCTGTACGCCAAACAATGAATCCTTTATTGACCAAACCTGGTCGATCAAGATGACTTTCACAGACATCGCTTGTTCTTTTTTTCTCCTGTTCATGGACCTAGCCTGAGAGTAGGCTCACGTTTGGGAAGCACACGTGCGGGTGAGCGGCGAAGCCGAGGCAGACTACTTCTTGGCTCGCGTGTGTGACTCAAGGGTGACTACGTCTCATGTACGTCCATATAAAACGGGCAAAAAAGAACTTGGAGAACATCCAGCGATCTCGAACTCCCGCCTGGTTTTCTTTAATACTAAAAACACGAAAACAGAGTGAAATACCGAAATGTTTGGAGTAAATTAGGTGATATCAGCTTTTTTGGTAATCGTCAGTTTTTCATTATGTGAATTCAATTCATGTGTAACAACCGCGAGATTGTACGTTTGCACGTCATCGTATACACAGCACAATAACCTTCGGCCTTACGAGTCTATTACACATAACTATTCTTGCCAGGCGTATTTTAATATTTTTGTTTTCTTTTATCAGGGATTTCTTCAGACTGTCAGCAACCTTTTTGATGAGAACAATTTAAGAGACTTTACTCAGCTTCAAAAGGTATACTTGGACTCTTTTTTGATCCTTTCAATTTTAGTATCCCCAGTTGACAATGTTTTGAAGTTCATTGTAAATTTAATTGTCGTAATTAGACAGACATTGATTCACGTTTACTGAGGTTGGCTAAAAATCCCGAAAGGATCGTAACAAATGGCCTGGCAGATAATCTGACAGATGCTATTGTTACTATTACTACCTATTCCGATTGGATTTTTACATACTTTACGGTACTAAGAAAAGATAAAGGGTAAGAGAGTATATTCCTAAGGTAATTCCCCTCAGGTTATGTTTAGACAACTTTCGGCTTCAGAAATCTAGGGAGGGTCTAGAAATAGCCAATCCTGTAATGCGAATTTTACTCACGCGGACAGCGTAGGCGGCTTTACACGCAATTTCACTCTTCAAGAAAACATTTACGCAACGCACAGGGTAACATTATCCATGTCTAAAAATAACTTGAGAGGATTGCCTTTAGAATAGGTCTTATACGAGGGATTAATTCCCTTACCCTTCTCCCTCTCTTAACTGCAATGTAATAGATAAGAACGGCATGATAATTACAGCGACCCAGTCATGTTAACGCAAGGACTGTCTATTAATTTAGTAGACACCAGTAGGACATCTTCATTAGATAGCAGCTACAATAAAGCTCATCCACCAAGGATTGCCTTCATTTGCATCTTCTTGAAGTCTGATTGTCACTTCTTGTTTCCAGACTGATAGCACTGCTACCGACTTAACCAAAATAACAGAAGACTATGGACTTCAAGCAGCTGCTGGACTAACGAAGGAAGATGATAAGCATATTTGGCTGCAAGATAACATAGGTACCTACACTTCTACAAGGAAACCCGAAAAGATCGCTTAAACATTAACTTGATATAGCGTAAATGCATAAGATTTGACTTTTCCGAGCATTTTTCGTGTACACCATCGTAACATGTAAAATGCTCGTAACATGATATGGTTTGTTGCACTTCTCTTTCCTACAGCAATGGAAGCAAAACTCGTCTCTAACAATGTCCAAGGTTCTCTGGTGTTTCCCAGCGATCAAGATGACACTCTATTGTCATCAATTTGGATAAAGAGTGGAAAACAGTACATAAAATTGCCTAAGGAATTGTTCAACAGAGAGAGCAGTCCATCGAGCAATGGTAAGACTTCGAACTTTCGATTTCCAGTCGTTACTGTTCCTTTTTTTTCTTTATTTCTTATATGACAGGCAAAAAAATCCTTCAATGTGATTGGCTGAGAGAAGGCCAATTTAACGTCAATTATTAATCTGCATTGCCGGGAAAATTAATATCGGCCAGCGTAATTTAGTCAGTCATATGATAAATAAGTAATCTCATGAAAGCCCGAGAAATTAAGGATTAACACTACTCGTGATATTTGCACTTGCCTTAAGACTTGGACAGTTTTGACAGGATTTTCAAATTTCACTCGTAGTTTTGATTCTTAATCGCATTCATGCGATGACCTATACTAATTCTGAAATAAACCTAACCTTTTTTTTATTTCTCCAAATATCCAGGAACAAGAGTGACTAGCATTCTATTCAGAACATTAGCATCATTTTTGACACAAGAGAGGTACTACAAAGATCATTGTCATGTCTAACAAATCATATTTATGTAAAGATTATTTTAAGCTTTTTTGTGAATAAATCATTTTTTCTTCTCATTGCCTTCAGTGCATACGAGCAAGTTGGTAGGCAGTTCCAAATCGAGTCACGCATCATTTCAAGCTCAGTAAAGCCGCCTCCCGGTAAACTGGTTAAACCTGTTACTATTGTTTTTGGCGGTGTTAAGGTAATCAGTTTCTTTACTGGCTTAAGTCGTGATCGTTGAATAAAAAATTTAGTCTCAGAATAGATCAGAATACACTGCGTAAATTTTGTTAATGTCGAAAATTCCAAAATTCTAATAAAAGAGAGAAATCACTCGATAAAGCCCAAGTATATTACCCAAGTTTTTTTTAGACGTTTAAGCGAGGGCTATAACAATAAAGTGGGAGGCGCGGTTGCCTCATGGTTAGTGCGCTCTTTTCCGGATCAAGCGGTCCGGGTTTGAGCCCTGGCCGGGGACATTGCGTTGTGTTCTTGGGCAAGACACGTTACTCTCACAGTGCCTCTCTCCTCCCAGGTGTATAAATGGGTACCGGCGAACTTAATGCTGGGGGTAACCCTGCGATGGACTAGCATCCCATCCAGGGGGGAGTAGAAATACTCCTATGCTTCATGCTACAGAAACCGGGATAAGCTCCGGCCTGATGGGCCACTTGGCTCGTATGCAGACTTTACCTTATAACAATAAAGTATACAGTCAAGATACAGTTGGATGAATTTTTTCCTAAGACTTACTAGGGAACTTCATGGAAGATATTAGAAAGTCACCCCATTCGATGTTAGCCAAATATAGTAAGTCAAAGTGCATGCACGTCAAAAAGGCTTACATAAAAAAGGAAGTCAGGGAATCACTGAACAGTAAAATGTTGCCTTTTTTCAACAGACGGATAATGGATCTGTGGTTTGTGTTTACTGGGATTATAATCTGTAAGTAATAACAGTTAAAATGTTGATGAAAAAAACATAAAGTTGAATTGTGGCTGCCAAATCTGCGTTGCAATAAGCCCTTTTTCCCCCAAGAAAGTGTAAACACTCAAGGGGATATAATATCCTAAACTGTGCGGTCGACCATTTTCGTATCCAACGCTTTGATCGTTGCCAAGAAAATGTCAAAATAAGACGCTTCGAGTGTTTGTGAGAACAACATTTTTACTATTTATTTTTTCAGAAATTCTCGAGGCGGGGGATGGTCCACAGATGGGTGTTGGCTTGCATCACGTAAAAACGAAACTGTAACTTGTGAGTGTGATCACTTGACGAACTTTGCGATTTTGATGGACACATCTGGGATATCCACTGTGAGTTGAGGCACATAGCATCTTAGAAGGCAGTAGTCTGAGTTATACAAAATAGTTATTTCTGTCTCATCCTTCCAGCTCAACAAGTCAGAACGTAACAATGGTTTTCGTAGCATGACGTGACTAGAGTATTATTGCGGGGAAGAGTAGGGTGAGGGGGCTTATTGTAAATCATATTGCAGATAGGGTACATTTAAGATGTTGTGGACTTGTTTAACGTTTTAGAGCTTTCAGCGACACCTTCTCACCAAACAGTTTTCTAAGAAGTAAGTGTGGTGGATGAATAACTTTGAAATTGAAAAGATACCTTGATACCATGATTTACTGCGGAGCACAAAATGCAGACACTGACTGGGTTCAAACCTCCCCCCGGACTCAAACCCCGTGCCTTTTAAAACCTCCATTATCTAAAACAAGAATTCAAAGAAGTATTATGGTACTTGGGAAGAACTTTCATAGGAATAATTCGGAACACTATTTCCTCTCCATTGGTAATAATATTTGCTGATCAACTGGTTCACATATGAATTCTTCGCAGGAACACACAGGACACAGGAAAGCCTTGGAATATATCACACTGATCGGCTGTTCTCTTTCGCTGCTTGGAATTGTTATTACACTTATTCTTCACATGGTTTTATGGGGGTTAGTCGTCTGAGATAAACTTTGTATTTTTCTCAGTTTGACGTAGCGTGAAGTATTTGGTTTTCACGATGACAAGTTGTTGGTCTGTACCTATTATTTTGTTCTCGAGATATAACAAAAAAAGCCTCTTTAGAGCGAGTCATCAATAATTCTAAGAGATGTATTTTGCTCCACAAAACTTAAAAAATAACCACGAAGAAGTATCGTGAAAATAACTGCTAAAATCTTCAGTTTTTATCTTTTAAAATGCCCCATGAACACATCTGGATCAGTATGACTTGCATCTTTATTTGCACCGTTCAGTTATGTACAGTCAATTTACTAACCAGAGTCCTGTAATCATTGTAAATGTACCCGTTGTGTGCTTCATTGATGTACACATTATTTTTGTCTTACACGTAGAATTTTGAAGTCTCCAAAGACAGTGATTCACGTCAATTTGTGTCTCGCGCTTCTTACTGCGAATGTTCTTCTTTTGATTGGCTCAGTCGCCATAAAATACAAGGTAAGTTTCCATTCACTTGAATATAATTAACAGTTAAAGTTATCTGTTTAAAACTGGATATGATCAATGACTGTTAACAAAAGCCCGGATTCACGATGCTTCGAACATTAAAATAAAAATTTGCGGTGGAATGGGACTGGTGAAACATTGTAAACTTAAAAAGTAACGATGATCCGCTATTACCCATAATACGTTTCGGGTGGTGTGCGCTTTTTCGTTTCTCCGTTCTGTAAGGTTGTAGATAAAAGCGTTATTGAAGCGGAACACGACTCGAGATTCGACGACAAGAAGAAAAAGCAACCCTGAAACATCATGTCGACTATGTAGAATAAAATCACCCCACGGAAAATCGTTCCTGCCCTCGATAATGAGGTACAGAAACTCTTTAGGAGCTTCTGTTATGGCCCGACTTTACTTTGCCTTATATTCAGCGTTTTTTTTTTAATTTCTATTTTGTAGGTTCTTTGTACGGTTATCTCCAGTTTGCTGCACTTTTTCTTTCTAAGTGCCATGTTCTGGATGTTGGCTGAAGGATTACAGATTTATTCCTCTATTGTAAAAGTGTTTGGTGGTGAAAGGAAACTAAAGTTTTTCTACTTTCTTGGCTGGGGTAAGGTTTCTACTACCTGACGTTAAATGAATACACACGTCGATGGGGAGTCAGGGGAGTGGCTGATTCAAAAGTGACAAGATTTTAGATCGACTGAAACCTGAAAACCGTGTACTGATTTTGTTAAAAATTACTATTGAATTACACTGAAGTTAAAACAGAAGCATGATCATAAGCGATTCGAGCACAGAGGTTTTGATAAAGAGATAATTAGGATTTAAAGGTTTTAAACTGAAAAAGTCTATAAACAAATTCGGCTAAAAGCTAATTACAATTTTTCTCTCCAGCAAGTCACTTTTATTAAAATATCTTATTTTGTTTTGGGCGCATTTTGTGTTTGAGCAAAAGCGCCATTTTTACCAAAAATGCATTAAAATCACCCTGATAGTGCTCCTTTAAAAACTCTAAACTTTGTTTATTTAATTATAGTATTGCTTCTTCAATTGCAAAGCAGTGCTAAATTCACATAAAGTTTAAATTTAATAATTGAAAACAGTTACTTATTTCATAATCAACTTGTATATCTTTATTATTCACAGATGTTCATTTTCACTTGAAAGTGACTACTAAAGTAACTCAACTCGGGAGTGATAAATAATGTAGCAAGGAAAACTCTTATCGAATAAGCTTGGTCATAATCATGAATCAAAGATGTTTTAATATATTTTAAATAATTAACTCGTCGTTTATCTCGCAGGTGTCCCACTCATATTTGTAAGTATATGTTTAGCAATCACAAGAAGCAATGGATATGGAGGAGAAAAAACGTAAGTGGCATTCTATCGCAAACTACTGATGACAACTGATGAACGTAATTATGTATTCGCGGCATAAATCGTCGTAGCATTGATTTGTAATGTACATGCTGTGGTTCAATTTTGCCCTTGGTACAGTTAGATATCTCCCTTTGTTCTGGTGTATAGTAATATATATAATAATAATAATTAAAAAACAAAGGAAAAGACCAGATTGTACTGAGGGAAAAAGCGAACCACAGCAGTCACAGCATAGACATCAGATGTACTATAACAAATCTCCTCGAGCGTTCAGATCCAAGATGGAGGAAACCCTGATACAAGAGTGGTCCCCATTTTAGATTCCCTATATTAGGGCCCTAGTGAAGAAGTTTCCTACCCGCCCTCGAAAAAGCGCCTTCAGCTTTCAAGTTCGGACGTTTTCTGCTAAGTTGGTTCCATCTTTTATATTCATTCCCTTTTTTTTTTTTGTAGATGCTGGTTATCTATATCCTCTGGCCTGATTTGGACATTTATTGGTCCCTCTCTTACTATTGTGTTGGTAGGTTTTTCTATGTCAGTGTTTTATACGCCATCAAAATATTGCAAGGCAACATAACAGAATACAAAAACCTCTGTCTGTCAAAACTGTGTAGAGTGTGGCCTAAGCCAGAGATGTTTGTATGGAGCACAGTAACTACCTCCTCCCCGCTTCTCCCTCCTCCTCTTGGTATAGTGTGATAGCCCGCTCTATACCGGGGTTTAGGTATCTACAGTTTAAACCGGACGCGCTACATCGCTTGGACGCGAGACACTTCTAAAGGTGTACGGTAATCTTAATGTTACCAGTGACTAATTGTTAGTTTACTCTCTCTCATAGATAAACGGCATTATATCTGTACTGGTTTTACGAGCCATGATGACAAGTCACAAAATGATGGCTGCGGCAGACAAAGAAAAGATCAAGTAAGAAACAAACAGCAGCAGTAAATACGTTTGAACCGTTTGAATTCCGATAACCTGAAAGGACACCCTGATAAAAATTAAATCAAGGGTCTATCTATGCGAGTATCGTTGCAAAAAGAGTATAATTGTATGATTGATTAATTGATTGATAAGAAAATTGTATTGAAATCACACACAATTGTACCTGAGTGATTTTATATTACTACGAGGCTATACTTTGTGACTGAGTCCTTAAACTCAATGTTGCAATCCTGGTATAAACGATTTTTAGAGTGAATGGAAAAAACGTGGTTTTGAAATTAAATGGATGTGAATAATCGATAATAACTGGGTTTTCTTCAATAACGAATATCCTAAACTGCTATCCTCATAATAGAGGTAAATCCACAATCTCTAGAAAATATAACAGGACTAGAACGTTTAAAGAAGATTTCGTGACTAACAAAGCTACTCCTGTGTCCTGTACTTTATGTAACGTCTTTGTCACATACTCTTTTGGCTCTATTTGTTATATTAAAAAGTTAAGATGACCAATAAGGGCCGATTTTATATTTACCGAACAATAATTCAATAGGAATTCCTGTATCTACTCACAGCTCTGTCCTTTTTGCCATTTTAGGCGTGGTATAAAGTGTTCCATCGTACTCATTCCTCTACTTGGAATCACATGGGTGTTTGGTGTCCTGGCCTTTGATCAAGCTACAGTGGTCTTTCTTTATTTGTTTGCAATCTTAAACTCGCTTCAGGTTTGTTTATTCCAAACATCTTGATATCGATGACTTTTTTCAACAACACGCTTTCACCAGGCATTCTCTTGCTTGCATGCTCCAGTTTTATTAACCCACAATTCGGATTTGCTGAAGGAAATTAACAATCCCTCTTTTTATTTCCTTTGCAGGGCTTCTTTATATTTGTTTTCCACTGTATATTTGATCAACAGGTTTGTTACTTCATTGTTGGGTTTCAATTTAATACATAGTAGAACACTTTCCAAATTCTTGTAGAGATTCTCTCGTCACGGTCGAAGCCACACTTTTGCTCAGTTTAGATTTCGTTCTTTTCTCGGTCTTCACATCTAAAATGGCACAAATCAAGATGAGAATCTCAAACAATAAACAAAAAAATCAAAGGGGGGGGGGGAATATTTTGCTATTAGGTGAGAGACTTGCGTAAAACGCCCTTACGATATTACTTTTTCAACAATGTACCGACATGGCGGTGGTAATGGGTTTCATGCAGTTGCGGATCCAGACCTTGAGCTAAGATAGGAGGGGGGAGGGCCGGTTTTGTTTTGCTTGCCCTGTGGCTTTTCTTCCTTCTGTGATTTCTTTTTTTTGCCCACAAAAAGGGGTAATAACGGATCTCTTATTCGTGAAGGTACTGAAACAGGGATGGCGCAGTGGTTAGAACGCTCGCCTTCTACCAATGTGGTCCGGGTTCGAATCAGTGACCCGGCGTGATAAGTGGGTTGAGTTTGTTGTTGGTTCTCGCCTTGCTCTGAGGATTTTTCTTCGGGCTCTCCTGTTTTTCTCCCTCCGCAAAATAAACTCTCTAAATTCCAATTCGATCTGGAAACAGTGGACAAAGAGCCTCTCCGAGGGATGTGCCACTGCAAATTCTCATTTCTTTCTTTCTTTCTTTCTTTCTTTCTTTCTTTCTTTCTTTCTTTCTTTCTTTCTCTCTCTCTCTCTCTCTTTTTCTTTCTTTCTTTCTGTCTGTCTGTCTGTCTGTCTGTCTGTCTCTCTTTCTTTCTTTATTTGTTTATTTATTTTATAATTCATTTCACTCTTAATTCGTGTCATTCGGATATAGTAACTCATTTTACGTTTTTAAGGTTCGGTCAGCGATTATTATGTGGAAAAGAAAACGTCAACGAACAAGCTATGCATCAGGGAAGGAAACAACTCAACAAAAGGTATTCACATTAGATAACGCTTTACCAGGTGATTCAGTGATGTGGAAAGTCTGTGACCGATAAACTTTTGGTAAACGAAGTTAGCTTGATATTGAATTAATTGCAGGTTACTGTTTTCAGGTCGAGTATCGCATGTTTCGACAACAGTTGACATAAATTTAGAAAATACTCTTCAAGAAAGCTCGGTAGAAACCGGAACCAGCACAAGCTGTTGACGTAATGATCACTGATGAAAGAAAATTTACATTTTCACGATCTAAAAACTTCCACTTGTGTTTCTATGAGGTGATAGTTGATGAGGCCGAAGAGCGGACGAACACTATCGCGTCATGTGATAAATTTAAACCAATAAGAATCGGAGAAAGTTTAGTGGTGAACTATAATGGCTGATATTGTGCGAGTAGCTCAGCCAATCAGATTGCAGCCTTTGTGTCATTACAATAGCAGAATTCTAGCTACTAAAACTCAATAAAGACATGTTTGGTTAGATAACAACATCTACCTTAAATTATTTGAAATCTTGGCATTACATCGAAAACTGAGCTTGACTATCTTGGTCAATCATATACCATTGAACAGCTCGTATCAAAAACCTATATTTTGTATATACTGTATATGAAAGAACCCCTGACCCTGTACACCCCAAATATTCATATTTTAAAGTGAATAAAAAACCTATATTTTGGATATGGAAACAAAGCAAAAGAAGCGCCATTAATTTTAGTTTATTTTAAAAAATATCAGCTATTTTGCTTTTAACGGTATCTTGCACTGTCCATAAACATACCCGGGTAAGCGCCTACAGTATCCATTTAGATCAAGTTATCTTTTTGTGTCGCTTGATTTTAAAATGTTTACCTTTTTCGCTGTAGAGTAATCGAATCAGCAACAGCTTAACTACTGAGAGGTTACCAAGCCATGGCATTAAAATGTCTGATTTGACGAAGCAAGAAGATAAAGGATGTGGCGGACAAAATGGAAAGGTAAATGACACGTATAGATGTGGGTAACATTGTTATAACGCTTGGCCAAAATCCAGTCTTATTTAACAACAAATTATTTTGCTAAAACCCCGAGAATCTTCCTGTTGTTCCCATAAGAGTTATTTACCTTGGAGTAGTTTATAAAAGTAAAAATTATGGAACGAGCCACATTACCCATCATTTTGTACTGTTCAGTTCTACACATGTTCTTTGCCAAATACTTGGAAGGCAAATCATGCACGGGCTGTACATTTCAGTAGAAGGGGTAGCAAATCTATTTATACGGATATTGGTTTGAAATTTCAAATAATTCAAACACAAAACAAATCTTCTCGAAGCAGAAACCAAAAAAAATGTATTTCTGTATTAAGTATCACAAAATTGCTACCACATGGTTATGATGCTAAATTGCCGTCTCGTGAACTCATGTAGTCAAATTCTAAGCCACCAACTGTCGTGCAAGGTTCCACGGGGTTGTACTGTGTAGGACAGTGGACGGCTGTCAGTAGTTTAAATAAAATGGGCATGTCTACGATGATAGCTGACATTATTTTGTTTACCTTTCTTTCTATTCAGGGTCCAAGTGAATGGCAGATTAGTAAAGCAACTTAAATTTAATTTATAAACGGGACAGTTGTCGAGAAAAAAGAATTACAATTAAAAGGATCTCATATCATGACCTTTATACCCATTATCTTGTGGATGCTAGGAATGTTTCTGCTGAATGTTATGTACCAGCCAAAGGCTACGCGAAACTGGAAGTCATGAAGTTGTTCGTCTCGCAACAACGAAAGTAGGCTCGATTTCCGCCGCTCTCTCGAGTCCGGTCTACGTTCCTCCCAGAGAGGAGCGCGGGCTCCTTACCCGAACAGCGGCTAGTAATGGAGCCTACAACGAAAGTTGAGAATTTGTTTTCAAGAAATAGTTTATAGTTTTGAATCTTCTGCAATAAAGACGTTTTAAAAATGCTTAAAAGAATGTTGTTGAATAAGTATATTTAAGTAAATCTAGAATTAATTTAGAAGAAAACGTTTTCCAGCTGAGTCTCTTGACTTTTGTGAAGTTCTTAGATTGATGACTTCGCTGTTAATTTATTGATGTTGACTACACAGTCAAACACTTTGTTGATCTTATAAACATCAGTGAGGTAATAGCCGCTTAACTTTCATGTTTTCAGAAGGATTGTAAATACTGTAACATAATTGGAAAATAAATTATGAGAAACTGAGAACGCAGACTTTGTAATTTTCTTCTTTTTTACTGTCTTCTGTCTCATATTAATTTGAAGCTTTAGTGCAATCAAAATATCGTTGCCATAGTTAAACGTATCTTTAATGTCTGTTTTAAGTTTCAAGTGTGTATTTCCCCGATTTTTTGGTGTTATTAATAAGGTGAGAGCATTCACGGTATATATATCATATTAGATGTTTTGGTGTGTAATATCGCTGTATATTTTTACGAGTTGTGCCGTGTTTTGACGAGCCCGTAGGACGAGTCAAAATACAAACAACGAGTACAAACATAAAGCGATACTACACACCAAAACATCTGATAAGAGATTTATTATCCAACTGTTGTAGTCAATAAAGTAATCAGTCAAAGAGGGAGAGTGTGACAGTTTTGCGTGCGCGCGCCGACCTGTCCGGCAAACAGGTTTTCTACTGTACAAATAACTGTACAATATCGCTGTATATTTGTATGGTTATTTGGAAGGTATTCGCTGCAGTTGGATAATAATAAACAGTATAATGTCGATATCTCTTCACGATAGATCAATAGATTCTTCAAAATAGATCGATAGATACTTTCATTTAATCAGGGTTTCTCAGTTACTGTTTACAAAGTAAACAGATATCACAAAAGGCCCGCACAATGAAATGATGATAATAAAAAACAATAACGATAAAATATGTCTGATAAGTTTTAAAATAATAAGAAAGATAAGTTAGAAATAAGTTCAAAATAATAAGTTAAAAGTAATAAGAAATAATCTAGCCCCGGGAATCTTGCTAGCCAAATACAACTCTGAACATTACTCTAAAAAGCACACATAAACATTAGCTTTTATTTGGCACGAAAATATGCTATTTGTCCGCCAACATTATCTGTTCCGAAAAAACAAAACCCTGAGCTTCGACAAAAACAGAACGTCCTAGGAAAAATATCCGAGCATAAGTCGAATGGAGGCTAATGTGTTTGTTATACTTCGAATACTTTTTTGCAACATGCGAAGTCTATGAAAATTGAGGAATATCACTCGGACATTCCCCAGTTTTAGCTGATACATATTCAGTCACGTGACACGTTTAGACTACACGACGTGCTCGCGAAAATATCTGCTGGTAATAGACGATAAAAAGGGGTTGAAAAAGTATATCCAAGGGAAAGTGAGTGGCGCTCGAGATAACCGGGTTCGAGATAGCGAGGTTCTACTGTACTCATATGATGCCCGAGGAGGACTTGTGACAATGGCCAAGAGGTGGCTAGCGGCTTCAAGTTTTGGACCGTAGCTGATCATCATTTTGGAGCGAACCAATGCCCTAATGTTCAGCCTTGAATGTCTGTACTGAAGTGCGACAAAAAATAACAATAACACCCTGAGAAGATTTACTAGATTTCGCTTAACGTGGTCCGTTAAGGCTGATAACTCTCTAAACAAAATATTTGAAACCGTCGTAGGGCCACCTTACTAATAATACCGAATCTTTTCGTAACGCAAAGACTTCTCGCTTTCAAAATTTTTAAATGGAGAATTTCTTGGATTTTTAGACTGATTTTGGTCATCTCATCTGACGGCTTCCAAGGTACTTAAGTTAACAACTTTTGCGGGATTAGAAAGTTCCCCAAACAACAAACAGGGATTCCTGGATTATCCCCACCCTTGTCGTGACGCTTATAGTCACCGCCCCGGTGAGTCCTGGGATTTCTCAGCCTGTTTGTCAGCTGAGCGGCAGTGTTGAACAGAAAACACGTGTAGCGAATTCCGAGGCGTTCGTGTGCTGCTGCTGCTGCTGCTGCTGGGTGCTACTGGCTATTACTCTGGAGTATGAAAAGGTGAGACGAATGAAGTGTTTTGCTATGCTGGTGTTTTTTCATGTCTGTTTTTTTTTTTTTTGCAAAATGCGGCCGAGCGTGACTTCACTTCAGGCTTCTTGTTTGTTCGAAAGGCTTACGGTACTTTGCGAAACGAAACGAAACGAAACGGTACTTTGCGAAATGGTACTTTGCGAAACGGTACTTTGCGAAATGGTACTTTGCGAAACGAAAATATTGTAAAAATAATGAATGGGGCAAATAAACATTGATTGCAAAACAGGTGTAAGTCGATCCAGGTTTGCGTGATGCCTGACAGGAAATGAAGAGTCTTTTCTAATTTAAGCATGAAGTTATCCATAGAATAGAACAGTCGGTGCGGCATTTTAGTTGGGAAATTTGCGTAAACGGTAAGCAGCTCTTTTAATTAGCAAAACACAGATCTCTCAAACAGACACTTGGAAAACGAAACGTAGACCACTCGAAAATGCGTATAATCTTTGCAAAGAATTTCAAATTTCTTATAAACGCTACTAGAAATATGCTTTAGTGACGTGATAGCAAAAATTTATATTAGCGTCACAATAAAGGACGCAAGTAAGCAACATGTTCACGGTAAATTTCATATTTTGTCCCTCAAAAGCAAATTCATGGAGACTTAAAAGGATATCTTGCAACAGAAATGAGCCTGAACAATGCATAAACACATGGCAAACTACAGAGGTGTCAACCTCAACGAGTCGACATGCAGATAACAGCGGAAACCACGCAGACCTATGACCTATAAAAAAATTTGCCAGAGCACGATCTAACGGCTCAACTCCACTTAAAATTCCTCCTTATTGCACAACATGAAGTGCCCTTCATGAACACGAGTGAAGCGGCAAGAAAGGTCGAGTGACCGAACAGAGAACGGCAAATGTACAAATGTCACGAACCGTAGAAGTCGTGTAGGCTAGTCAACCCCATTTTACACTGAGTCATTTCTATTTTAAGCATGAAGCATGAATAGCGCATTTTCTTTGAAGTGCTGGAATTATCTTCGCATAATTCAACATTCATAGTCCAGCGGGTCCCCTCCTTGACTGAAGGTCTGGATCCGCCGCTGGCGTTTGACTTTGTATCGTATATAATATATCGTATATCGTATATCACGCTACAAGGTAACGCAACTTTTGGGGAGTGTCTTGCTTGAAAGGTCTCTCCTGTTCCAAACTCCAATCGCACTCTTAAAGCCAACAAAAAACGCAAATTTCCCAGCTAAAATGCTGCACCGACTGTTACATTCTATGTAGAGATCTGCGGCAGGATAACTTCATGCTTAAATTAGAAATGACTCTTCATTTCCTGTCAGGTATCACATTTATCCGTCACGCAAACCTGACGTATACCTGACTTATACCTGACTTATACCTGACTTATTGACTTATCCCTGTTTTGTCTTTCCGCCTAGCTCATGAAAATTAAATGCGGACTTCACACTGAACTCGGACCCAAATTTTAATTTAGGCATAGCGAGGTAAAGCCAATAGCCAGTAGCGCAAAACTACGGCGAAAATATTGTGAAGCCATGTGAAGTGTTTGTTTCTTATGTGAACTCGTAATAGTCTCGACACCACATCGTCTCTCATCGTCTCTGTCTTTCACGGCCTATGTTTCGCAAAGTACCGTTTCGCAAAGTACCGTTTCGCAAAGTACCATTTCACAAAGTACCATTTCGTTTCGTTTCGTTTCGCAAAGTACCGTAAGCCTGTTCGAAAGTCTTCTTTCAAGTCTCTTTCTACGATGTTTAGGACTGCTTCGGTCTTAAAGTACCACATGAAAAGCGAACATTTTATTTGCGTCTCCTCAAATTATTTATGTGACCTTCAATTAGCCCTGAAATGAAAAAGTCGTTGACGCTTGCCGGAGCGGGTATAGAAGGGCAATGGTGAAGGTGAAGGTGAAGGGTAGAAAGCACATGTGAAAGGCTATCAAGTGTGAAGGTTGACAGCTAACTTGTTACAGGAAAGTTTTAACATTTACTTGGCAGTGTCGCTTTGTAACTGGGTCAGGGGTAGACTCCAGTTTGTGTGCTTCCTTTATCTGTTTTTTTTTTTTTTACGGTTACCGTATACCTTCATAGCACCTTTGGAGGTGTCTCGCGATCATCTCCAAGAGATGTAGCGCGACCTGTTTAAACTATAGATATCTAAACCCCTACATCAAATTAAAGGTTATAGAGCTAGCTGTCACAATAGGGAATTTGCTCGTTTGTCCTCAAATTTGGACAGTATGACACGTACCTAACAAAAAGGTGTCTGCGAATTTTTTATTTCCAAATATTTTATCTCCGAGAGCGATTTTTCATGGGTCAGTCCATATTTTTTTAATCCTACATGTATTGTAGAAATGTTCGGTAACTTTTCACTGAAATCCCAGACAACATATAGTGCTTTGGGTCCGGAAACTGAGGAACAAATTTAAAGAAGCGAAAAACAAACTTTGCTTTGACTTAAAGCTTTCAGAAGGTAATTTAGACACTTGCATTTGAGGTCATCAAAAACTTGACAAATTTCAAAATTCTTGGTATAGTTTGATAGCCAGCTCTATAAGCTTTAATCTGATATGGGGGTTTAGGTATCTACAGTTTAAACCGGACACACTACATCACTTGGATGTGAGACACCTCTGAAGGTATGCAGTAACCCTAAAATATGATCAAATACTAGATATTATTAATTGTTATTACTATATCTAATTATTTTGTTATTTGCATTTTAGATTAATTTCACAGGACAATTAAGAGCCCTGACTGTACATGGGTATGTATTATAATATTGTGTTATTTCACATTGGGGCAGATGCTGGGATAGGTAAGAATGCCTGCCATTTTCCGAGACCTATATTAATTCTTTGATCACCCCACAGTAAAAGTGGATTTTTATCCTATATTTAAGCTGCTGATTGTGTGAAATATCCATTTTAAACATGCAAAAGTGATTTTAAAACCTGTTGAAACTTGGATTTGATTGTGATTTTTACTCTATTTTACATTAGTTACTGAGGACTTCCCTGAAAACCACGCATTGTGATGAGAGCTTCCTCCATAAAAATTATTATTTATTATTATTATTATTATTAATAATGGTAATAGGACTGAGTGGAGTCCAATTCGGTCTGCAATCATACGAGTGATTAACAAAATCGGATGACTGCGAAGAGGGTGTCCGATTTGTTAATCACGAGTATGATTACAGACTGAATTGGACGACACGATGTCCTGTTACCAATTAATCAAAACTATGACAAAATTCGAGAAATGAACAAACCATCGATTGAGCGCTGAATGATTAAATGTCGTTACGAATGCTGAAAAACACAGCAGTTTACTCAACATAGTGCACCGCAACAGCATGTGCAAAATGACGCCTACTGTCCAGTTACAAACATGACGCGTACACTGTCCAATTAATGCTCAAAGTGGGCTGCTGATAGCCAATCACGTTTGAGAATTTTGTTATAGTTTTGATTATTATTATTATTATTATTATTATTGTAAGTAATAGTAATTGGACTGAATGGAGTACAATTCAGTACAATTGTTTGACATGAGGTCTAATTACTGATTAATTGTATCAATAACAAATTTCGGAATTAAAAATGTCTTTTCGGAAGTTCTTTTGAGCGAAAACGTCTGTAGCACTTTTCATAAGTTTTGAAAACTGTAGGAAACATTGTGAAGGAAGCCATTAAAGTGCGCATAATTGATGTCAAAATCACGAGGGTATCCAATTATAGGTATCCAGTTACAAAAAGTTCAAATTGGATACCCGTAATTGGACACCCACGGGATCGTGCGCTAATTAAGTGACAAATAGGCATGCGGAGAACCAATCATGATTGAGAATTTTGTTATAGCTATGATTATTATAATTATAATTATAATTATTATTATTATTATTATTATTATTATTATAAAAATTGTTTTGAACATATAAGTTTGACCAAAAATTAACTTTCACCTGTCTCAGGTATGCAAATGCCTGGCATTAAAATTATTGTTAAAAATGCCTTTTAAAAGTGTCCTAACTGTATATTCTTAAAACTTTGTTAAACAAAGATTGTAGGTCAAAAGCCTATCTATATCTAGTGTTTTTTCCTGGGTGGAGGGATTGGCAGGGTTACTGCCTTAAATGGGCTTTAAAGGTAAGAGTTTTGATAACCTGGGATCAGGCAGTTTTTTTGGCAAACAGGGGAAGAGGAAGAAAGAACGCCTGATACATTTACTTCATGAGTTGTCTGCTGCCCTTCATTGCTTACCTGTCAACAGCGATGTTATCTTCTGTCATGCTATAAATGTGAGCCAATCAGATTTTACTGGAAATTCATGTGATCGGTTGGAGGTGCGAAAGTGACAAAGCGCAATGTACATTCCATGCAAGAGGAATAGTGTGTTGAGATGTCTCTTAATTACGTTTAGAGACAAAACTCTCATTGAACAAATTGGTGTAACATCAGAATCTTTTTTATTAGGAGTATCTGAAAAGTGTGGGAATAAGCAAGTTAGGTTTTGACCATTTTGGTCTGAAATTAATAGGGTATGTTTGTCACTCTGGCTTGGCATTGGGTATTCTGTTTACAAGGAACTATCTTTTCCTCATCAACATTGGCAGAATTGTAACCCTTCTCAGATGTTTACGCAAATGGAAGGCAATTCTAATTTAATAATTGCTGCGGTCATACATATATTAGAGCTGTGTACAGATTTTAAAGAAATGAAATGGGGTATTGATTTTTTGCTCAGATAGTGAGGTTCAAAGTAATAAGGGTGTGATAATAAAGTGTGCATGTACAATTAACCAAGTGACAAGGCGTTCATGGAAAGGTTGTGACTGTTAAGGTCTTGACAGCATGTATACAGACGATAGATGTTAGCTGTTCCATTACATGGAAAATATTGGATTGGCAATAAAGCATTATGTTAGCTGATTTTATTGTTCAGTGCTCCTGGCTGGCTTAGTCATGAAAGTTACTCCAATTGATGGCTGTTCTGCTTATGTCCTGAGGACAGAGGGGGCGTGCCCAGATTTTTGTGTTGAAATTATAACCAGAGTCTTTCATTTGCTAGTGTACTGTGTTCATTGTGTTGTCCATAAGGAGAGAGGTTGCATGTCTTTTCACAGATATTTTTTCGCCCTTTTTTCTGAATTTTCTGAATCTGTCCTTGAAAACTGACACTGGAATGAGTTAACATTCTGTAGAAATAAAATGCAAAAAATAGAAAAAATGATTCAAATATGTAAATAATTGTGGGAAATAAGCTTCATGTAGCCCCTAACACAGTTACTCTCACAGTCAATGGTGCAATTTTTTTTAAAATTATTCTTATTGTTATTGTTAATTTACAAACACAATATACTTTATTATTAGGAAAAACTAAACAAAATAAAGAGGAAAATAGTAATATTACAGCACAATACTTACTTACAGTACAGTATGATAGTTGAGACTACTTACATTGTACCTTGTTTAGTTTACATAGCTAAAACAATACAGTTTGTAAATGTCCAGTTTTTTGTTTTCTTTTAAAGTTTCAAACAAAAGGCAGTTCTACTAACGCTGAACTTGCTACATGTACAGTATGATAAGCATTTTACTGACCAAGAAAAACATGAACACTGTTTACAGTACATCGTTTACATGTACTTAGTGAATGAAAAAAACAAATAATATGTTGAATTTAATTAATTTTAATTTTTCTTTTAGAAGTATGAGAAAACTGTCAAAAGAGAGCTTTTTAATCATGTAGGCAGCTGCAGTGTATATAAAATTTTCAATTAGAAGCACTTAGTTCAAAGAATATCTATGTTCCGTTTTGTCAAAAACACCACATAAAATCATACCATTTGATAGTGTTAGTTGCTATTTCAGTTTATTTGTCCCCCAGTTTTGAAAGGTCTTCCAAAAGGCTATAACGGAAGAGCAGCATAAGAGCATACGATCTAGGGGGTGTGTATCAGCTAAGCATTGAGGACATACACTGTTGTCAGACATTTTGGCTCTAAAAAGAGACATTTTAGTTGGGAGAATGTTGTGTATAATCGTATACTGAAACATTGATACTTTAACCTCATACTTGATCTGGAAAGGTAATTCGTACACTTCTGGGATAGTTTTGGGAGAGAAACCAGGTTTTAAGATCTTATTTTCAGCGGTAGGTGGTACGAAGAATTTCTTCAACAGCAAGTTGTACACATATTTGGTGGAAATGGTTTCTTCTTTTTGGTCACTTTCTGGGCATCACAAAGGAGGATTTTTAGATGCTAACCTTCAAGAAGTTGATATAGAATCAATAAGACAAAAGTAGGGGGTGAAGGGCATTTTGAGCTTAAACTTCTAACAAAAGGTTTTAAAGGACAGGAAGTTACCGTCTTCTTGAAGGAGATCTTGGATTTTTATTATATTTTGGTCAAACCAACCTTTGTAGAATACCAGTTTACCATTAATTAAAATTAATGGGACAATGTGAGATTAAGGTTACCCGGAAAGCCGTAGAAAAATTTCAAACCTTATGATTACAGAGCTGTTTTATTCACATATTCTTAGTACATGTGTATGAATAATAATAATGATAACGATAACGATAATGATAATAGTAATAGTAATAATAGTAATAATACTAATACAAATATTACTACTACTACTACTACTGCCACTGCCACTGCCACTGCCACTGCCACTGCCACTGCCACTGCCACTGCCACTGCCACTGCCACTGCCACTGCCACTGCCACTGCCACTGCCACTGCCACTGCCACTGCCACTGCCACTGCCACTGCCACTGCCACTGCCACTGCCACTGCCACTGCCACTGCCACTGCCACTGCCACTGCTACTACTACTCTTACTGCTACTACTACTCTTACTACTACTACTACTCTTACTACTACTACTACTATGAAATAGGGGCTAGGAGACCGGATTTGGTGATCATTGAGAAGAGAGACAAGAGCTGTCAGATTAAAGATGTGGCAATTCCAGAGGATAATGGGGTGAGAGAGAAGGAAGATGAAAAAGTTGAATAGTATCAAGATCTAGCAAGAGAAGTTCGAAAAATGTGGGGTGTGAGGACAAAGGTTATTCCAGTGGTAGTGGGAGCATTGGGATCAATACCACTGAGATTGAAGGACAATCTGAGAGCCATTGAGGTGGGCATTCCTGCTGGACTGATCCAGAGATGTGCATTGTTGGGGTCGGCAAGAATTCTTAGAAAGGTGCTGGAGATGTAGAAAGAAGAGAAAAAGCAAACAAGGGGTGTTTCTTGGCTTCCCTAGGCAACTTGTTGTTGCCCGGAGCCAATGACGAAACCAGCTTCAATATCATCAATAGCTGTGCAAATCTTTAATAATAATAATAATAATAATAACAACTAATAATAACAATAATAATTATAATAATGTTTATTACGGGAAGCTCTCTCACCTACCAGTGATATGCAGAGAAGCCCTTCATACAAGAAGTTTCAGGCGTATACACTTCTCTGTATTTTAAGATACAGATCAATGAAAAATAACTCTGCGGGCCAGAAAAGTTACTGGGACTTTTCAGAAACGGGCCCCAGCTCTCTCTTAGAGGAAGTTTGTTAATAATTAACACAGTTTATGTTTGATCATTTAGCAGAAAACAGTGGTGATGGGTTTGATTTGATTGAGCCATCGCTCATCCAACAGCTGAAAAAGATCTTAGATCAGTATCCAGATGACGGGCAGATTCTAAAGGTAAGTACTTATATACATGAACTTGAACCTGTATATATGCTACTTGAACCTCCAGCTGGGGTCGAAGTTGAATTACAACTACTAATGTATCGTCAATAATAAATTAAATCCCCATATAGGACAAGAAGTTGAAATCCACAGTCTGGATTGAGCATCAGAGACTGGCACAGAATTTCCAAGGCATCACAAATTCTCCTTCTAAAGTTGTTTTCTTTCTAGCTATGACAGCTGCCTTACTCTCTTCCAACTTGTGGCCTGTGTCCCTAAGGTGTTTACCAACGGCAGAAAGTGTTGATCTAGTAGTGTAGGGCAAAGGGTCAGGCGGTTTCTCCAATATAGATCTTTTCACAATCAGCACACTTTAATTTTTAGATGACGCTACACTTCTATCCATCAGTTGTGGGATCTTTAGGATGTGCAAGCTGTGATCTGAGGATATTGAAAGGTACATGGTAGGTGTTTATATGCTGCTTGCAGAAGGTGCAAGAGATTTTCTCTGATACACCTTGCACTTAGGGGAGAGGGACACTTGGGATGCGTTGACCTGTATTCATTGGTCTCTGGCTCTCTCTCTTTTTCCTCTGGAATTTTGCACTTTCATACTTTGTAGTTGTTGTCATGAAAAATGCTTTTAATTAGAGAAGAAGACAACTTCAGAAGAAGAATTTGTGAGGCCTTGGAAATTCTGTGCCACTCCCTGATGCTCAATTGAGACCATGGAATTGAACTTCTGGCCCTATACAGGCCGCTCCCCCACCCAGTCTCCCATATACATGTAAAAAGGATGGGGGCAGGTGCTTCTTTTATCTTTTAGGGGTTAAAAAGGGGTTTTTAGTACCTCTTAGGGTGTTCAGCCTCAAAATGTCCACAGCAGAGGCTTTCATGGTACCTTATATATAGGGTATTGAGACAAAAAATAATGTGGCAGGAGACAATGTCTTGTTTTAGAATTGGTACCTCTAACGGGTGAAAACAATTCAAGCCATGCTTACCAAGCAGCATCTTGGTACCTCTTAGGGGCTCCTTTCAAAATTTATGAGCACCTCCTGTCCTTTTTATGTGGGAGTCCGCCCACCACGCGGTTTTGGGACATGACTTGGCTCACCTAAGCTCACGTGACAAATAGATTCCCACCATTTCTCTCGAGAAAGACGCTGTGACAGCGTCAAAATCTTGTGATCACTAAAACATTGACTCCGCTTTGGTATCTCGTTTCCGATGTATAATTTTTTTTTTTGAGTTTTTATGGGAAGTTAGTATATTAATGAAAAATAATATCTTTATACCAATCGTATTTGACAGACCTAATGTAATTTTTGATCACGCTTTTGCTTATTGGCAGGGTTGCCACAGGTCAGGGGAAAAAATTCCTCAAAGTTGGGGAAAAGCCTGGGAATTTTACTTTAAGGTCACTCAAAACAGTAATATTTCCATGCACTTCAGTGCGATCACCCGAGGGGTCGCAAGACAGCGCTCAAGATTTATAGTTTGCAAAACTCAAAACGAACATGGCGGCACAAGGCCTACTTTGGAAAAGTTTGTTTCTGCCAAGTTTAGTAAGCTGTTTGCAGTATCAGTTATTTTTACCTTCAAAAACATCCATCCTTCAGGCAATTTTGAAGGAAAAACATTCTTTTAAACCACTGTGCCGGAATGTAAATGAAAATTTTGATGTTGATGTTGCAATCAATCGTGCCGGCTATTAATCTAAAAAAGAGCAGGAAAAAAACTACTCTTCAGGTTTTCTTCGTTCTTTTTACTGGGCCATTTTCACCTTTGGTATTTATGGTACTGACTTCTTCTACCGCTTATGCTGCTAACGACAACAGCGAAAAAGAAAACACTATTCGCGTTTAGTTGCGTGGAATTGTGGGCTTTACTGATCAGCGGACCGCCTTCATGCATGTGCAAGGGATGATCTTGCAAAGTTGCCAGATTTTAATTTGCGCATAAAACATGCGAAAAATTCCTTATCACCAAGCTAATATCTTAAAACTTGTTCTGGTGACCCTACTTTTTTAATGCAGAAAAAATATTCAACAGCAAAAGCAGAATGTACAGTATGTGCGAAAGTGTAAAACAAATTGTGGAGTGGAATTTCTCCAACTTGGTAATTTCCATTTTTTTGAATTTTAAGCAAACCCACTCCACAGAATTTTTTATAATTTTCCCTGTTTCTTTTTCTGTGGCTAATAAAAAAGTTTTTCAGAAAAAAAAACATGGGGCCACCCGCTTAGTTTTTAAGATAGATGCAATCTATAGTAAAAAGTGGGCTAAGTTTGTTGCTATGCAACAGAACAGTGCAACCTTAATGTATGAAACAGTACAGTTCCAAGCTTGAAAAATTGCACCTACATGAAGTTCTATAGCCTGCGTCGCAGACAGTCTAAACTGCCGGTATAGTCCGTCTGCGCAACGCCTCCCAAAAGCTATAGTTCTGATATCCTGCAGTTTGTGTATCCATTTTTGATCGGCTAGTTTCTTACGCGCTTTCTGATTGGATAATTCTTGCAAAAGCAATCACGCAACTATCACGTAATGCTAAAAATAATTTTGTGCGGGTTTCCCAAGTACATTTGTACATTTGTACAGTGTTAAACGTCAAATCTACTTTGAGTTGGAAATAAGATGTCTGCAATTACAGGAGAAGGTTGGCAAAAAGCGTTCAAAGCGGTAAGAGAGCAGTTTGAAATCAACAGTGATAACACTGGGGTCGATCACAGGCCTACACAACTCCTATCCACGTGTAATAGCCGCATTGAAAGTTTTGCTCGAACTAGTATATTTTAAGTATCTGCCCCTTTTGTATGGTACGATAGGGGGATCTTTGAATATTTCGCTAAGCAATAATCCTGTTTTTTTAGGACATTTCACCAGAGTAGAACCGTCAGAGGTCATAGGTCTGTGTGGTTTCCGCTGTTATCCGCGTGTAATTTGTAGATTTTGACACCTGTTTTTTGCCACGCGCTAGTGTTTTTTTGGTTCATTTGTACTGCAAGATATGTTTTAAGTTCTCTGAATATTAGCTCTGGGGGGACGAAGTTTGAAATATTCCGTAAACATGTTGGTTACTTGCATTTTGTATTATTACGCTGAGCTGGGCTGTTTGATTAACTGTTGCAAGTTATGCTGCTTCTTATCACGGGTGTCATATTTATCTTTGTCCAGCTTCGCCAGAGATAGCTGTAGTTTTCCTTGCCAAAAGCTATGTGTTTGTCTTAGAGAGACTTTCTTATGTTTCTTGCATCAATTTTGTCGAGCGTTTTGTCCTTCCAGTTTGTTTGTTCTGGCACTGCAAATGTAGATGTTCACGTGCGTGTTGCATGTTGTTTATGATATTATGTGGTTTTGTTCAGGCGAAAGCTCTGAATTTAGGGGTTCTTCCTGTGATTGTTCATCCAGCTCCACGTTGTGGTCGTAATTGTTTTTATTTGCGATGTTGTCAGGTTTTCTCGAGACTGTTAATAGTCCCTATTTTGTTAGGAGGCTCGTAGCCTTGTCGTTCAGGCAATGCGGCAGTTTCGATCCTTCGGGATCTCATCAGTTGCCGATAGCAGGGAATGATGGAGACCAATGCTCGGTAGCACTCTGCACCTGGCGTTTTTTTTTGAGACATAACACTCTTTCGTTTCTCTTTTCAACGAGGTGACAGCATAAATTACAATAAACGGACGAATCAGACATAGCCTTTTCGATCTTTTGAAATGCAAAGCAAAGCTTTATACAAAGGTACATACAATATACACGCGACCATATTTATTTTTAGCATTGCGTTATATATTTTGCAAGAATATGACCGATCACAAGGTGAGTAAGAAACTAGCCAATCAGAAATGGATACACAGATCTGTGTATCCATGGAGGATATCAGAACAAGCCTTTGGGAGCTGTTTCACAGACAGATTATATCGGGGATTTTATGACACGTCTGTCTGCAACGCAGGCTAGCAGTTCTATAACTCTCAAAAAAAAAAAAAAAAACAGAAAACAGTTTTGAGCCACCTTGAGGACGGTGCCTACTAATTGCAAAGGTTTTTGCGCCAGATTAAGACCACACGGAAAAAGTAGATCTTTGCAAGGGCTATCAGAATCCACAAAGAAAAATAGGGGTAGCCATGCATTTTTTCGAGATAATTAGCCTTGAATCTCAACAAAAATGCTGACATCAGCATTTTCCTGAAAAAAGAAGGAAAGGATATTTCTTCACAGATTTCCATAGAATTCGGCTTTACATACAGAAAAGCAAACACATTTAAAAAGATCTTTAAACTACACGGCAAATGGTAACAAAAAAAACATTTTTCATGTGTTTTTAATGACAAAATCGTTGCAAAAGCGCTTTTAGCATATCTGACAGCCTTCCTCTAATGCAGTTAAAATACAGTCTAAATACCTTTTGCTCACAACCAGAAACTAATCACGTGTTGAATAGACTTGGCACTTCCATTTCATAACATAAAATGTAGGGGTAACCACGCGTTGTTTAAAGTTATTGATCTTTTTTGAAAACGTTTGCGGTGCCCGTTACATTTTTTCCTGTCACCTCCCCAGTAAGTAAGACGTTTGCGTATCTCACATTTGTTTTGCGCATGCATTACGCCATCTGCAGGTACATGTTTACAGTTGGATTTCAGTATAATTTTCGACAGATAACAGCTAGGTTTTCAGCTGGAAGATGTAAACAGTTAGTGGTTAGCGATATGCTGCTATTCCAGTGTTCCTGGTTTAAGTACAGGTTCATTAAACTTGATTTGGTCACAGTAGGAAAATTTTGCTTTCATGTTAGGTGTGTACGTGATAGCGTAGTTGATTGTGTCAATGTCAGCCCCAGCACGCGCGTGGAGCTAAACCATGGCTTGCGTGATGCGCAGAAAGTGTGCGCACTAACAAAAATGGGCACCGTCCTTATGTCTTGGAAAATTAACATTTTGAAGTAAGGTCAGGGGAAATTGAAATAATTTGACATGAAACAGTTGAAACAGTTGGGTTGAAGATTTTCTTTAGTGAAGAATGAAAATTTGTTGAAAACTTTTTAGTCTTAATTGATAAAAGAAAGGGTGTAAGAGGATGCAACATGCTGCTACTTTGTTTGACATTGCATGGCCAGGGAAATTTTATGTTTATTGTGGAAAATATTGAATTTTGAAGTGGTGTCTGTGGCAACCATGGCTGGGGTTATGCTGTAACTAAAGGGATAGCCAATCAAAGTCAAAATATCAGTTGAAACAAAAACTGGAAAAAAAAGGAATTGACAGATTAGTGATTCCCATGATTTGTTTAACATTATTTTTATTATTTGTTCATGATTATGATCGTGATCATGATTATGATTATGATTATGATGATGATGATTATTATTATTGTTATTATTCCCTCAGGGATAAATAAACACGAAGTTCAACAGATTCCACTAGAACTTGTGAACTGTTTGCCTTACATGTAAATTAATGCTGCACTTAAGTTTCAAAGTTTTAAAAACTGACTTGGCTCATTCAACAAAGATAATATTAATTTTAAATGTTATCAGATCAAGGAACAAATCATGTCTTTATGCAGCATGATCAATCAATGTAAAAAATAAACAGATTTTACGGCAAGAAGCCTAAAAGTTTCACTACCTTCTATTATAATTTGCATTCTTTCATGCATTCAGGCTATCCAGTTAGAGGCTGAAGATGGCTGAATAGTATGAGCACACAGAAGAATGTTAATGAATTAAAAGTGGTTTCACTTTATTGAGCTCCTTGATCCACTTCCTAGGGAAAAAGTAAAAGCAACTGGTGCTTATACTCCATCCCCTTCTTGGGAAATCAGTGGTAAAATTCTTGCCTTAAGGAGTTTCCTCATAGGGCTCTGATTTTCCTTGCAAAATGTTTTACTGTATAGTGCAGCAAGACTTTTTTTCCATTGTCAACAGATTGTGTATTTATGTACTACTACATGAAAATTTTAATTTATGGAAGTCATGTTAAATTTACAAGTGGCCAGCAGGCTAAGGAGGCCTTTAATTAAATTACATGATTGTAGAGAGCCTCATCTGGTCTGCTCTGGTAGAAGATCACACTGCAGAATTTTAAACAAAAAGTAGAATGTACAGGCTAGAAGCTTTGCATACATTTAACAGCTACTTTAAACAGACTGCCTGTAACTGGACCAATACATGTAACTAGAGCCAAAATTTGACGTTGCAAAATTAATGCAAGTAATGTATTCAAGTTCAAAGAAAGTTTGATGTACATTTGCTGTAGTTTGTGCCCTCACCCCCACTTACTTCATCCATGCCACTCACGTTGTAGGAACTTGTACAGAATGCAGAAGATGCAAGGGCCAGTGAAGTCAAGTTTCTTTATGACAAACACAGCTATGGAACAGCACACCTGTTTGATGAGGAACTTGCTCAGTTTCAGGTTAAGTTCCAAGGCCAATTTACTTGTTGTCCTTTAGTTCTTTAGGTCTGTTATTAGTTCATTTGCATCACCTGTTCATTGAACATTGTCATCAAATGGAAATAAGATGTACAAAATGGACGGCATTAACTCTAAATTGCAGAGTGGTTTGGGTTCAAGCCCTCATAGCTAGGGTAATTGTGTTAGGTTGGGTAAGATAATTAAGTCTCGCAGTTCTCTTTCTACTTTGTTGTATTATCACACCCTTCTAGTTCTTGGGGTGAGTAAAAATTCTTCTAAAGGGGTGGGGGGTCACTCCCATAATAATGATAATGATAATGATCATGATCAACTTTATTTATTGAGGGTGGCACACAACAGTAATCACTGAAAAGCCAGTGGCCCTCATATAAATATTTACAGAATAAAAAAGATGACTTGTTAAAATTAAACATATAGAAACTGATTCTCAAATATGCAACAATTATATAAAAAACTGAGATATGAAATACAATAAAATTTTAAAAAGCAAAGCATTGGATCAAGTCTAAGAATTAAAACAAGAAAATTAAAAAATTAAAATTTACATGATAAAGAGGTCCAATTCCTTATAACTGTCCATAAAATGTTTAAAAATGGATTTTTTGAACCTTATAAAGTTAGGTTGGTTTTTAATATGGGCAGGCACGTATAAGCTATGGAGGGATTTTTCAATCAACGTTGTGTGCTTTTCGTCTCTCGGACTTAAAGAACAAGATATGACAATAAACCTTTCTTGGAACATGGTTGATTTTTCCCCAGAAAGTATAACTGCAAAACTCTGCTGCCCATGTCTTCTTATCAGCGATGATAAATTATGTACGATAAATTATGTACAATAAATTATGTACAATAAAACACACAAGTCCCTTCTTCCATTGCAAGAGACTAAACAACAAGTTTGCTAACTGATCTATGATCTGAGGATACATGTAGATTGCTAAAGATGATATTTATTATTTGAAATGAACCACTTCCCCTGTAAGTCCCTTTTTATACCCCTCCCCCCCCTCTGGATTCTTTGCCTTGTTCTTTTTTTCACAAACAGTCATCTCGTTCACCTGAAGTTCTGTTAACCGTGTTAAAGGTTGCACTTGTTTTCTTCAAATAGGGTCCAGCACTGTATGCCTACAACAATGCAGTCTTTACCAAAGACGACTGGAAGGGGATTCGTTTGGTTTCTTCTAGTCTCAAGGTGGAAGATCCAATGAAGGTTGGACGATTTGGTTTGGGCTTCAAGTCTGTATTTCATATGACAGGTTAGAAACATACATGTAGAACCCACCCAACGATGTGTAGCTATCCCAAATATGTGTTTTGCATCATAATTATTTGTACACGTACAGTTTATTGTTTGTTCTACAAGAGTCTAAAATGTAAGCGAATTTAAATAGAGGTAATGAATGTTTTTACGTTGTTTGCGGCCAGGAAATGAACGCATTTATAGAATGTTTTGTGCTGCATCATTAAATTTTTATCTTAGTTGTTAGCTGTACATGTATCTAGATTTGAAGCCCGACTCGGAGTTAGGAAATCCAATGACTTATTTATCTTGCACCTAAAAATGCATTGTGTCTTTTGTCTTTACTTTGAAAAGAGGAAAATAAAAATCCTGATTCTAAACAGCACATCTTGTCCTCCTCTAGACCGTTTTTTGTTGCCATGGCTTCCAAGTTAGCAATATTAAAGTGAAGTTTCAAGCCCTGGTCAAACGGTCCATGATAGTCGATGATAGTTGAAGCGCGCGCTTCCTTTTGACCACCAACTATCATGCACTATCATTGACTATCATCAACTATCATTCATTTTGAGCTTCAAATTCTTCATGATAGTCGCTGATAGTTTTTCTCGTTTGACCACGCGTATGATAGTTCATGATAGTTTTTCGGTCAGCTGTTTTGGTAATCACAGGTCTGATAGCGGTCAATATTTCCTTAAATGTTTCACAGTTCATGCGCAACATATCCTTGTGAGCGGCAGTGTCCTCCATTCGCAATTCTTTTACCAATTTCAACATCCCGCTTTCGTTTCTCCTTTTGATCCATTCCCTTGTCCGTTCTCTCCTCCACCAACGCTCTCCAGATTCATCGTCCATACATTCCTCCAACAAATCGATTACCAGTAAACAAGCTGCCACCCTTTTTCGTCGTGAAAAATTCATACTTTTACAAGTTTGTCTCGCTTGACGCCATTTTAGTGTTCACATTTTTACGTGGAAAGAGTCTGTAACTAGCTGCTCGTGTGACTTTGCTCGCGTGACTGCCGGTGAACTATCATCAAGTATGATATCACGAACTTCTTTGGCTGTTTGACCATGTGAATGATAGTTGGTGATAGTTGATGATAGTTTCGAGAGAATCAACTATCATCAACTATCGTGCGCCATTTGACCAGGGCTTTAAACCGAACTGTAAAAGTAACAATTGGAATCTCAGAGTTTTAAGTTCAATACTTAAATACTTTATTAGATGCTAGCAGGGATACTAATCGTGCAAATGGGAGTTGCCTAAAATTTAACTAGGTTTGAACTGTGTGTTTATATTATTTTGTTTCTTCAGTGTTTGGGCGTTTTCTTTCAGATTTGCCAAGTATTCTCAGCGATTCACAGATCGGAATTATTGACCCTCACGGAGTGTACTTTTCTGACCAACGACATAAAAGAACAGGGAAATACTGGAACCTGAAGGAAGACCGTACAGCCATGGAAGACATTCAAGATCAGTTCCTTCCTTACAAAGGAGTATTTGACTGTACAGATGATGTGTTCTCGCAGGGATGTTACAGTGGGACACTGTTCCGTTTTCCACTGCGCACCAACCCTTCTGAGCTGTCACAGACCCTGTACTTTGCTGAGAAGATGGACACACTGTTTAAGAGTTTTAAGGCCGACCCCCACTTGATGCTTTTGTTTCTCACCCATGTAGAATGCATTGAGCTTTACGTCAGAGAAGAATCGGAGTCTACACCTAGAAAAATCTTTCAAGTGAAGGTTGGTGACAAAAGCCTTTTGACAGTTCGGAATAAGAGGAAAGAGTTTCGTGAGAAGATTACCTCGGTAAAACTGAATTCAGAATCTGTCACGGTGACCTACCCGATCACCATAGAGATCATAAACGTCAACTCGCACGTTGCCGAAGAAGTCGAGCAACATTCCTTCCTTGTTACAAACTACTATTGTGGAGGAGACGTTTCTTCAAAGTTCAGAAAGTTAATGACAGACAAGGAACTTAACTATCTGCCTACAGTAGGGGTAGCCATGGCGCTGCCCACTGGTCTAAAGCAGCCCACACCTGAAATCCATGGCCACGTATTTTGCTTCCTACCATTGCCAGTACAAAAGACAACCTTGACAGGTTTGCCAGTGCATATTAATGGCTTCTTTGCTTTGAGTCAGAACAGACGTCACATTAAGTTGCCAAATGCACATCAGGTAGACGAGGAGAGCGCTGGTCGTGCGGTGAGTGACAAGGCCTTAATGTGGAACAATTGTCTCCTGGGGGAGGCCATACCCAGAGCGTATGCCAAGATGCTTATAGACGCCATTAACACTAGATGCTTTGATGCACCTCTAGCAGCCATCTACAAGTAACTGTCTCTGTTCTTCACCTCATGTCCAAAAATGGTTAAAACCTCTTAGACTAACCGTCACTGCACAGCGACAAATATTTTTAATTGTGGTGCCTTTTGGAATAGAGTTTCTGTTGGGTAACTTAAATAAGTGTTTAAATTTGCCTATTATTAAGTAAGTAAGTAAGTAAACACTTTATTTAGCGAGGGTAACACCAAACAGCTAAAAGCTAATAAACTCGTGGCCCTCAAATAATCAAAAAATGAAAATACAAATATCTAAAAACTATAACTATATATATGTAATAATCTATAAAAATGCGTATTAAAACACTTAAATCAATTCAAGCTAAATATGTCAGTCAGCATTTATAGTTTCATACAGTACGCAATGACTTAAGTGGTATTTTTCTCTTTATTGTCAGAGCATGGCCAGATATAAGCCATATAGACCAAAAGTGGAAGGAGCTTGAGAAACCTTTGTTTCAACTGCTCATGACTGAGAAAGTTGTTCACACCCAAGCACAAAGTGGAAAGTGGCTAACAGTGAAAGATGTGATCTTTCATCGATTGCCAGAAGATGAACAGAAAGAGCTGCTTATGAGAGTCCTGCTTTCAGCTGATGTGCCAATTGTCACCGTACCCAGTCACGTGCTCAGTGCCATTGAGGCCTATGGGCCTGATATATCAGAACTCACTCCTTATATGGTTAGACTTGTACTTAGGCAAGTGCCCTCGTGCTATTCAAGTCTACACAGGGAAGAGAAGCTGCTACTTCTTCGATGTTGTCTTAGTGATCGCCAATTCGCAGACCTTTATGGCTTGCAGCTTCTTCCACTTGCCAATGGGACATTTGCAAAATTTGGAAATCGTGCCAATACGATTTACATTGACTCGCCGAAACATCCACGAGCACTCTTCCCTGGCATTGGTCATCGACTTTTGGATAAACATATTGACGCAGACATTCTTCAAAACCTTGAAGCTGCAGCTTTACAAGGTATGTCCTGTAGCAAATCTAATTGCCTGACTTGTGAATCCCATGTAAGGTTTTACTCGAATTTGAAATATCACTTGGGTGTTATTGGCTTACGACTCAGAGTGTTACCTCTTAGTTGGCTCTAGATTACACCAATTCTGGGCGAAATACATCTCATTGTTAGGGCATTATTGTGCTACAATATCGCTGAGAAACCCCTTTCACGAAGTTACGGTGCCTTTTCTGTGAGTCCCAGCCCAATGAGATTTCAACATGTTTCTGTTCACATCAATCATTAATGACTGCTTGAGGTAGTGACGGTTGAGTTTTTGGATATCACGTTTTGTAAATACATGCATTATAAGCAATAGTTGATGCGTTTCACTGTCACTGTTCTGATGCTGCAATATTTATCAGTATGCTGGGGCCAATGTAATAGCTTTTGAATGTCACCTTTGCCAGCCAAATTAGTTAATTTGGCTTTTGAAGATGTATATACTAACTTAACAAAAGCAATAATTTCCTCAGAAACTATAATTGTACTTTGTTGGTGGGAAAGTGAAACAAGCAGTCGCTTATTAACTTGAGAAAGGTAAGTTAACCACTATGTCGAATTGGTCAAGCAGGAGTTTCAAACCTTAGCCCTCTGTTACAGCAAATTGCAGAAGGGCTTAGCCTTGGCGACTAGAAACACCAGTTATAGGTTTCACAGAGGTTTTGATCAATATTTATTTTCTTATTTGATACTTCTTTAGGATGCACTCGGTTACGATTCCTTAATGAAGACGTCGTAGCTGCGTTTCTTTGGTATGGACTACCTGCTTACTGGAAAAGAGGCGAGACTGTTTTGTGGTATCCTGATGACAGTAACCGTAACCATCCTCCAAGAGAGTGGATAAAGGACTTGTGGAAATATCTGCAGGAACACTTTGCTACGACAGAAAGCATTCAGAGCCTTGGAAAACTACCCTTGATTCCACTCCGTATGTCTCAAACGTCTGTATCTTTGACGCGACTTTGCCATCCCTCCAGAATAGTTATCAAATGTCTTCATGATGATTGCCTTGATGACGCATTGACAGATGTCTTAAAGAAGCTTGGATTGATTGTCATGAGTGAATATCCCACTTTTATCAGCCAACATCCCGCTTTGCTGGGCTCGTTTCTGAATCCACCCTCCGTACAAGGTGTTTTGCAAGCAATGGTGGTTTCCTCTTCCAAGATGGCTGTTGGGAAGTTCATTGAAATTGTTCGAAGTGAAGTGTCACCAAAAGGGAAGCAACTTTTGAGATCTTTTCTTGCCAATGTCCGACAACTGTCTCCGGGGACTGAGGAGTTCTTTCTTTTACGTTCCCTTCCAGTCTTTGAGACGTTGTCAAAGAAGTTCGTTTCCACAGAGGAAGGTCTATGTGCAGCGCCTGATGAACATCTTCCAATCTCTCTACAACGTGAACTTATTGACATTTCTCAGAATGATTCCAAGACTTTGGCACATTTCTTAGAGGTCAGAGTTCTTAAACCCACTGATCTGCTATGCCAAGTGGTATTTCCAGACATGAAATTGGGAAAATATTCAGGAGAGCAGACTGACAAGCTGATGGCGTATGTGCTAGAGCGCCATGCAAATATCATTTATGGAAATGCTACTTTCAAGCAGAATTTGCAATCCTTATCATTTGTCTCCAAACACAGAGGGCGTGCTATGCCGTCAAACCTCTTTGATCCCAGGAGTGATATTCTGAAGAAAATATTTGTGAGCGAAGATGTATTCCCTGCCGGTGAACTCTACACCAACCCTGCTGTACTCGTCCTGTTGAAAGAACTTGGAATGAAAGGTGTTCACAATATCACTGGAAGCGATCTGTACCAAAGTGCTAAGCTGGTTTCCTTGCTTCCACTACTTGCAACTGCATTGCAGAAATCTAAAGCAATTTTACAGTATCTTGACGAAAATCCCCAGAAACTGCACGAACCTATCAATGGACAGCCACTGGGACAGCTACTAAAAGACATTAATTGGGTGTCAAGATTACAGCAGATGCCCCCTGGCTACCCTCCATCAGGTCCATGGTGGCAAAAGGGAGACAAAGAAAACAACTACTTTTTCAAGCCAGATGAAGTCAAAAGCTATCACCTAGTTAATCTGATTGGATCAGTTATGCCTGTTGTCGAGGTCGGGCCATCAATTGAAGTTTCCCAGTATTTTGGATGGCAAAACCAACCGGATATCGTTGATGTTGTGCAGCATTTGCAAACGGTAACCAGATGGTACTCCAAAGAAGAAAAACCGTTTTACATGGTGATGGTAGACTATATCTACTCGTTTCTGACCCACGTAGAGTCTTCTGCTGTGGAGCAAGCATTTGCCTTGGTTGAGCTAAATGAATGGGTTTGGAGTGGAGATGGCTTTGCATCGCCTAACCAGGTGCTTTCCGGTAAGCCATCTATTGATCTTGCACCCTACATGCATTCACTTCCCTCGGAGATGATGAAGCATTCAGATCTGTTTTACCGTTTTGGTATGAGGGAGCAAAGTGATCCAGCTGTTCTTGTGCAAGTCCTTGCCATGATCAAAGAGACGCACGACAACAGCATTGTCCAGTTCAGTTCTTTGGATGTAAAACGTGACCTCCAGGTAACTGTCAACATCCTGAATGAGGTGGCGAATAAGCAGTTGCCTGCTGAGCTTCAAGCGAAGATTCTTCTTCCCATACACGTTGATGACAACTCCCGTGTTAGGCTCGAACAGGTTCAACACTGTGTGTATTGTGAGCGTGCATGGCTAAAGAAGGAAGGAGATGATGAAGATGTGGACTGTTTTTATGTCCACCCTATTGTTCCCAACAGTATTGCTGAATGCCTGGGTGTTCCAACCCTAACTAATCGAATGCTGGATCCCGATGAACTGTCCATAGGAGAAGATTTTGGACAAGACGAAAAACTCACTACTCGACTTAACAAACTTCTGGAGGGATACACTGATGGGTTTGCTGTACTCAAGGAGCTGATTCAAAATGCAGATGATGCCGGTGCCACTGAAGTTAGATTCCTGTATGATGAAAGAACCAACGAGGATGCTTTGACCTGTTTGATCAACGAGGGCATGAGGGGATGTCAAGGTCCTGCATTGTGGGTCTACAATGATGCTGAATTTAAGGATCAAGACTTTAAGAATATTACAAAGCTGAACGAGGCAACCAAAGTGGACGAAACTGAAAAGATTGGCAGATTTGGACTTGGCTTTAATGCAGTGTACAATCTGACTGATGTACCCATGCTGTTAAGTAAGAACTACTTTGTGATCTTGGATCCTCACACATCATACCTTGGGAAGGCATCATGCCTCGGGAAGCCAGGAATTAAGATCAACCTCAACAAAGATGTCAGGAACCTTCGTAAATTTGCCAACCAGTTCAAACCGTTCAATGGTATCTTTGGGTGCGATTTGCATCTAAACAAGAAGGACAACTCATTTGAGGGAACGCTTTTTCGATTTCCATTGAGAACGAAAGAGCAAGCTATAGAAAGTGAGATTAAGAAACTTTGTTATGACAAGCAGGAGATGCATACCCTTTTGCAAATGCTCCTACGCAAGGCGCATTATTTGCTTCTTTTCACACAGAATGTTTTGCGTGTTGGAATCTACAGTCTGCCGAGATTGTCGAGTCAAGATCCACAGCCATCATTAATGTTTGAAGTCTCCAAATCAATTCCACATGGAGGAATATTACGAGGATTGTCGTTTCCCGTCACGTTACCTGTCACTGCAAAGAAATTGGATTCAAGACTTCAGAGTTCTCTGAAGGAATTTAACTTTCTTCAAGCATCGTCGAAGGTGGCACGAGACTTAAGGGATCGAAGTACAGTTCCAGAAGACAACCCAAGTAAATTTCTCAAATCTTCATTCAGAGTAGACATTGATTGTTGTTTTACTGGGGTGGGTCTGAAGTTCTTCAATTCAGATGAGTGTTTTGGGGAAAAGCATGTCACATGGCTTGTCACGTCTTCGATGGGAAATGGGCAGGCAATGCAGTTTGCGAGGAATGATCATACTTGCATTCCCTCGGGAGGAGTGGCTGTTCAGTTAGTACCAAGCGGATGTAACCATTGTTTGCCGTTACCTGCTATGGGAAAAGGAGATGAATCTAATGAAGGTGGTATGATCTTCTGCTACCTTCCGCTTCCGATCTATAGTGGGCTACCTTTGCACATAAATGGAGCTTTTGCAGTAACTGCTAACAGGCGCCATTTGCAGGAAAAACTTGCAGATGACAAAAACTCCCACGGAGAAGACTGGAATAATGTGATTATGCAAGACACCATTTTGTCTGCATTTCTCTGTCTTCTTGAGGATTTGAAGTGCATAGCTCCTGATGACGCTTCATACAAGTTTCATTCATTATGGCCAAAGGCTGATGAGGTACACCGCGAATGCTGGCCTATCATGAAGTCATTTTATACACAACTAGCCAGTGGAGATTATGCTCTTTTCTCAGATGGACACAAGTGGGCTCACATTCATCAAGTAGTTTTTCTTGATCCAGAGTTCCGCGTGGAGCCTCAAGTTGGACATACCTCATTGGCTGTTTTCTGTAGATTGGCAGTAGAAAACGAAGTGGTCATCGACCTTCCAGTTGATGTGTTCCAGTCTTTTATTGCTTGTGGTCTGGGGGATGTGATCAAGACCAGAATGTATAACAAGGGTCGATTTTTCCGTGAGCGTTTCTTCCCAAACATTTTGAAAGTTAGTCCAGACTTGAGAGATGTACTGATGCTACATGTTTTGGATAACAGCAGTGAAGAGTTTGATGAGCTGATAACGATGCATGCCTGCATTCCATCGTCACCACAAGGAGAGACTCTGAAAAATCCAGGCCAACTTGTAAACCCAAACCGGGGAGCAGCCTCTCTCTTTTGTGCTGCTGATGGAAGGTTCCCTTTTGGCACTAAGGATACCTTTTGCAATCCTCAACGACTCGCCAAACTAGAACAGCTAGGAATGGTATCTGATTGTCTTTCTTGGGAAGAGATTGTAGAAAGAGCTGAGAGCGTTGGCAGACTGAATGTAATTGACCGTAATGCAGCAGTCAGGCGTGTGGAAGCCTTACTTCCATTTATAGAGGCAACACTGAAGAGCAACGGTAAAGGTCTCTCAAGTTCCATTTGTGAACGCCTTCGGGAGGCTAAATTTCTTCCTGTTTTCCAGAAACCGAAGGGCTTTCCTCTTACCTGGAAAGGTGATGAATTTCAAAATAGAGAGAAGTTCCTGGTCTCCCCTAAAGATGTCTTTTTGAAGGAAAAGAAGTACGTAGTATGCTGCACTGAGCCGCTTGTTGGCCTAGATATGTCCAAAGAAGTGAAAGAATTGTTCAAGTTAGGAGACAAGGATGCCACTGTACGACATGTGATGAACCAACTTGAAGACGCAATGTCTACGAACATTGATTCCCTGAGCTGTGCAGATTTTGATGAGGTGAAACAAATTTGCACACAGGCGTATTCCTTTCTTCAGAACGCGATGACCACCTGTGGCCCTCGCGTTAAAGACGTCGTACGTGGCAGAAGATTCATTCTTATAGGGAGGAAGTTTCTCTCTGCAGACCGCGTGGCGTTGGAACTGAAGACAGACTGCTCACCATATCTTTATAAGCTTCCAGACCATTTAGCTGATGCCTACTGGAAATTGATGAATCTCGCCGGTGTTAGAGAGCAGTTTGAAGAGAGAGATTACATTTTGAGTCTTCAACAAGTAAAGAAACGATTTCAGGAAATGCCTCTTGATCAGCCAAGCCTAGAGGTATCCGTTAATCTGGCACTTCAACTTGGAGAGACGTTAGGACAATCGAGGGGTGGTCCTTCAAGTCACCAGGGAACTGTTTTTCTTCCTGATTCTAGAGACATAATGCGACCACTAACTGAGCTTTGTATGAAGGACTGCCCATGGATGCCGGATGTTAGTGGTGTGCATTTTGTCAATGAGAGAATTTCTTGGACAACGTGTTACCAGTTAGGCGTTAAAACGCGAAGACAAGAAGCCTTGCAACACCATGAAGTCGGGATTCCCTTTGGACAAAGAGAGAAACTGACGAATCGTCTTAAACGGATTCTGACAGGGTACCCATGCGGGAAAGAGCTTTTAAAAGAGCTTATTCAAAATGCAGATGATGCGCAAGCAACTGAAATCTGTTTCATTAATGACCCACGTCACCATGCTGATGAAAGATTGTTCGAGGATAGTTGGAAGCCCCTACAGGGGCCTGCATTGTGCGTGTTCAACAACAGCCCATTTACATCTGCAGATATCAAAGGTGTACAGAATCTTGGCGAGGGTAGTAAGGGAGACGATAGCAACACCACTGGCCAGTATGGCGTCGGGTTTAATGCTGTCTACCATGTAACAGATGTACCATCCTTTAGGTCGAGTGGTGAAGAAATTGGGAATGTTTTGTGCGTGTTTGACCCGCATTGCAAGTATGTCCCAAATGCAAGTGATAAAGAACCAGGAAGAATGTTCAAAGACATCGAGATGCTGAAAAGAAAGTTTCCAGATGTCTTCCCTTGTTATCTGGAGGATCACTTCTCCATAGAAAATGCAACCATGTTCAGGTTCCCCCTAAGGTCGGAACAAATGGCTGAAGAATCCAAAATATCATCAGTCCCAGTAACGGCGAAGAAGTTAGACGTGATGATGGGAAACCTGAAGAAGGAATTGTTTGAGGTTCTCCTCTTCCTAAACAACGTGAAGAAAATAACTCTTTGCACGATCGATGAATCAAGTGGAAACATGATAAACAGTTACTCTGTGGAAATGCTAATGTCCCAAACTGATGACGAGAAAAGGCAAGCATTTGCTGATTATATCAAAGAGTGTGGAAGTCAAGTTAAAGAAGACAACTTTCTTCCCACAAGCTTAGATGTCGCGAAGTGTAGTTATGTCACGAGAATAAGAGACAACTGTGGAAAGGAGGAAAAATGGTTTATTGTCCAACAGGTTGGCTTTGAGAAGTCCTTGGAACAGAGTATTGTTGATGCATTCAAGGAGCACCAGTTATGCATGCTACCTCGTGGAGGTGTTGCCTGCCTTCTACAGAGTAACAAACCAAGTGAGCAAGTGAAAACTAAGAGGAAAGCATACTGCTTTCTCCCACTTCCATTTGAAACAGATTTGCCAGTTCACATCAATGGGCACTTTGCATTGGACCACGAGGCAAGACGACATCTATGGAGAGATGAAGATGGTGGCTATCGGAGTGACTGGAATAACGCGTTGTTGCGTGATGTTATTCCGTCATGTTATCTCACACTTCTGGACGAAGTGCGTGGCTTTCTTGAATTGCCAGTCATGAAGGATTATACTACACATCATAGTCTTAATTGCGGCGAAGGTACCATCTTGAAAAGATTAGGTACCTATGAAGAGTATTTCCCAAGGTTTTCCGCTCAAGATCCACATTGTGAGACACTGGTAAAAGCGGTCTACAATGAAATGTGCAGCAAAGAGATGAGGCTGATTCCGTCAGTGAAAATGTTAGAAGAAAGTTCTGCAGCTAATCAGGAGGTCGTTCTTAAAGTAACATGGTTTCCTCCGAATGGGGCTGGAAAGGATAAAACATACTTCAACGATTTCGAAAGAAAAGGTTGTTTTGCTGCATCACCCCAGAGAAGTGAAAGAGACAGTAATGAGGAGAACAAGACAATGAAGAAAAGTGTACCCAAGATTAAGCAGGAGTCAAGGCTTGAAAAAATTCTTCTCGAAACTGGCTTGAACCTTGTGGCCTTTTCAGAGAGCGTCTTCGACTCATTGAGAGAAGCTGGGGTGAGTGTTGACTCCATTTCGCCTTCTGCTGTGATGGCTTTCTTCAAGACTTTCAGTAGTCCCGATTCACTTTGCAAAATCGAAACGATTCCATGCCCTGTTGACAAGACGCCATTTAAGAATGCCGAAGGAGTGATTTGTGTCCTTAAGTACTGCAAAGACGCTGAGAAATTTGAGAAGAATCTAGTGGGAATGCCATTACTTCTAACTCAAGACAACTATTTGCACACATTTAGCACAACTGAGCCACAATGTTTGAGTTGCTATACAGATATTTTGCCAAATTCTCCGTCCATTTTTGTCCACGATGAAGTTCGTAAGAAAGTTTTTAAGGATGCGAAATATGCAAGGGTGCCTGTTTTCCGTCCCTTCGACATAGAAATTTTTGCATCGTACCTTCATGAATCCCTGCCTCAAGATTATCTTACTGAAGATCAGTACGTGGAATGGTGGCCAGATAACCCAGAGGGAAACTTACCAAATCGAGACTGGATATGCAAGGTTTGGAGCTTTTTACAAGAGAATGGTAAAGCTGCTGTAAGCAAGTCGGATGAAAGTGCAGAGCCCAAAGCAGTCATCTGTTCACCTCTCTCATCACTGTCTAAATGGTGCATTCTGCCAGCAACTAAAAGAACCCAAATGGAAGGTAGAGAAATCCCTTGTTCGGCTAATCTGGAAAACATGCAAACAGTGTCAGAAGATGTCTTGGTGCCCTTAGGTAAAGCAGACTGTGTTCTTGATTTTGCCGAATACGGTATATCAAATCGAAAGTTGGTTGATGTTTTGAGACGTTTGGGCTTGCCGGAGCTTAATTCTGAGGTAATAACCAAGGAAAACTCTGGAACAACATCCGTCACCCGAAAGGATTCGGTTAATTTTGCACGTAATCTTGTAGCCTCTCTAAAATCGCCAGCGTCGCTCCTCACCGCACTTGAACAGAAGCTGCCAAAGAATCTTCGCTCCCTTGAAGATGCATCACAGTCCATAGAGTTCCTTAAAGTCCTAGAGTACTTCAGTGACAACCGGCCAAGCCTCACCGATGTCGACAAAGAACCTCTACGTAACATGCCGTTTTACCCAACAGCCAGTGGTGCCATTGTGCGACTCAAGGGAAGGAAAGGATATATTCTGCCCAGTGAAATCCCAATGAATGAGCTTGATATTGTTGAATCCAGACTTGGCTGTTTGTTCTTAAAGTCTCATCCAAACCTGTCAGGCCTATATGAATTCTTGGAAGTTGAACGTGTCTCTCCCGTGGAAGCGTATCTCAAGTTTATCTTGAAGTGTTTTCAGCATTTTAGTCAAGAGGGAAGGTTGGTTCACCTTACATATATCCGTCAACTGGTTTCTCGAACGAGTGGAGAGGAGAAGAAGACAGACGTGGATAAAGAAAGGCTGTTGGACAACTTGAAGAGGGTTGAATTCATTCCTACAAATGACGGCAGCATTATGTCAGCGTCCAGTTTCTATGACCCTCACGATGAGGTTTTCAAATCGCTGTTATCAGAAGACAAATTTCCACCAAAATCGTTCACCTCAGAAGAATGGCTGCCGTTTTTGAAAGAAATAGGCCTGGTTCACCAGGTGTCTCCAGACCTTTTCCGCAGATTTGCCACCCAAGTTGCTCATGAAGCTGCTACAGCGCGAACTGAGGTTACAGAGGAAAAGTCTAAAGTTCTTGTCAAGCATCTTCTCTCTCGACAGAATGTGGTGAATGAGGGTCTCCTACGGGTTGTCTGCGACATTCCCTTTGTGGCTGGACATCCCCTGCGCCCACAGCTGCTAGAAATCTTTCCTCCATTTGCTAACAGGAAGGATAGTGAAGCTCCCTTCATTTCCTATAAAGGAGCAGTTTGTGCCGCTTACGAGGATGTTGCTTGGACAAAGGTATTTTTGCTTCCAAAATGGGCGGATCCTACATGTCATCGGGACAAGCTCGGTTGTCATGACGATACCCGCATAAACAATTACTGCAAGTTGTTTGTCGATCAACTTGGAATTGTGACGAAGCCATCAGTACATCTTGTTGTTGGTCACTGCATAACCATCTGTCACTATCTTCAAGGGAACAGCAAGGGAGAGAGCATTTCATCTGAGCGATGCCAAACAATAAGTGGAGTCATGAAACGTATTTACACATTTCTTCAGAGAAACGCAATCGAGAATGGTATAGCGAAGAACCGGCTTCAAACAACACGCTGTATTTTGGTGGAAGGGGGCAAGAAATTCGTTTTCCCGAGTCAAGCGGTCCTCGAGCTTTATGAAGATCTTGAGATCAAACCATATCTCTACAGAGTGCCTCCAGAATTTGGCAAGTTTCAACCACTGTTTGAATGCCTAGGCTGCACCAAGTCTGTAAGACCCACTCATTATGCAATGGTTTTGGAGATGTTACAGAAGAATTGCCAGAATGCCAAACTGCACCCAAACGAGGTTAGTCTGTGCTGCAAAGCGGTGAAAGGATTTTTTGAACGGATGCAGGAGCAGGTAGAAGAACTGGCCGTTCTCTCCAAATTGTATCTACCAGCGGTGAGTTCAGGATACGGCGGCTGCCTAGATAGGCCACTAGCCACAGTCCCTGTCAGATTACAGAAATCTAAAGATCTGATATTCGTTGACGCACTTGCCTATGTGAATCGGATTCAGCGACTTGCCCAACCTTTGGTTCTGGACCTCAGTATGATGGACATCAGTTGTAAATCAGCTATGATCAACTATAAAGAGCTAATGATGAGATTGCCTCCAGGTCTACAGCCAAAAATGCTTTCCTCTGTGGTGAAAGAACGACTCATTATTCCAGAAAGTACTGAGATAGTGACGAGCGGAACTGTCAACGCTTTGAGACAGCAGCTTTCTTCTGCGCAGTTTGGTCGTGGGATTGCGAGACTTATTCAAGACGTTAACTCCGAGAACGAAGATTTCAATGAAGAAGTGATCGCAAATATGGAAAGTGATCTTCGTGGCATCGAGATCTGTGCTGTGAAAAATCTCAAAACGTCTCTTGTTTACAAAGGTGTACTCATTCCAGGAAGTGAAGCAGAAGTGCCATTCTTCCAGGAGAGGCTGTTAGTGTCTGGCAAGAAGATATGCAAAATGTATGTCAACGCCGTAAAAGAAGTGGACAAGCCCTTTTCGGCCATAACTTTAGTTTCCAATGTGATTGCAGAAATGTACGGAGGACTTCTCGGGAAGAGGGTGGTGCTAATTCCTGAGATGTTGCGTTGTCCTCTCAATGAGATTTGGTCCCTGTTGGATACAATGCATATTCGACAAGATGATACGTACAATGCAGCAGAAATGGATATCTATCCAGAGCCAGGTACCTTTATTCCAATTGAGGACCATCATTTGCTCAATGACGCCTTTGAGGAATTTGAACCTCAAGAATATGTGGGCTACGAGCTGGATGACCCAAGTCTGCACCTGAACGAAGGAGTTGCAACGTACATCTACGCTGTGATCATCGAAGAGGTAATGAATAAAGATTCCGTGCAATTGCCTACGAAGATGTACAGAATCAACATTGGACACAACAAAGAAGCAGTTGTGGTTGCTGCCGACCTGTACAAATTTCATCGAGTGAAAGAGATATCTGATCAGCACACTCCACGCTCAGGAAACGAAAACAGACAAGTGGTCTTCAATAAGATCTCTTACCTGTTGGAAGATGCATGGAGGCAAGAAGAGTTGAAAAGAAGGCAAATAGTAAAAAGGCTTTACCTCCAGTGGCATCCAGACAAGAATTTAGGCAATGAACGATTTTGCACAGAGGTATTTCAGCACATACAAAGTGAGATTTCTAGACTGGGGAGTTCTTACGACAACTATTTTGTTTCCTGGGGTGCGCGTGCTAGAGAACATGGTTCGCGGCGGAAAGAATACAGGGAGCACTTCTCGCAGGAGTATGGATCTTGGGAATGTTCATCGAGTTCAAGGTCATGGCAGAGTGTTCCTCCAAGTTTCTGCAAGGGGAATTCGCAACCAGGAGAGGCCAGGCGCTGGTTTAGACAAGCTGAAGCCGACCTTGTGGCTGGTGCAGATGAAATTGCTTTTAGCAGGACTTCTTATGAGTGGGGATGTTTTAAATGCCACCAGGTAACATTGTTTTCTCAGCTTAAAAAGCACACTTCTGGCTTATATTCATGAGGTAATGTTTAATTTTACACACCCAGCGGGTGAAAGTCTCTGTGCTGTGATAGTTATTTGTGATTAAGGCGTGTATAAAGGTCTCGTGCCGTTTAAAATATCTTTCTCTATAATTTATAATTTATTTAATTTAATTTCATAGGCGGCGGAGAAGGCCTTGAAAGCCGCCCAGTATCAGGCAGACGCCAGCAAGATTAACGTTCACAACCTGGTCGAGAATTGCTTAGGTTTGAGTGACCCTGAGTTAATAGACTTGGCTAAGCAACTGGAACGTCTTGTGGGTGACTCAACACGTATGCGCTATCCGGACAGTATGTGCTACCCTCAGATCCCTCATGATGTGTACACGGCCCAGATGGCTCAAGAAGCGCTGACTATAGCCACGAAGATTGTAGATCGAGTGAGAGGCCGACTTACTTGAGGTGTGTGTCAATTCTCGCCGTTTTTCCTGTAAGTTTTTGTCATCTGGGGTTTAGTCTTAAGTGTCTTTCTGGGCTAGGGTTTCTTTTAGTTACTTCACAGCTAAGGGGAAACAGGAGGCCAACTTGTGGTAAGGTGAGGATTACCTCTGCCTACCCGGGAGATATCTCGGGAGAATTTTTTGGTTTGGTGGTTCAACGACCCTTGTTCCTTTATTCTCATCACTTCCAAAGTTGTTTCTGACCTTAGCTTTAATCGACACTTTATCAATGGTCCTACAGGTACTGCCACATCGGAGACGCAAAACAAGAGTCGCACACAAATGTTCATGAACGCCAGATTTCTCCTGAGATTTGGTAAATGACTTCAGCATTACTTGAAGAGAAACAACCGGAATCTGATGAACACTTGTACATCAGTTGGTAGCGGTAGTTTTAGTCGAAGTTTGTTTTAGAGGGACTACTTCGTGAAGCGAAATCTTCAACCATTGTTTTGAAGTTCCTTACCACTTGAAGATAGCTCGTTACATTTAAAAAATTATTTTAATAGCGTCACAGCGCATTTACTAGTAAGAAGGAAAGCAATTCATATTTCTTCATTTACGAGTAGAGACGGTAGTTCATATCAGTGCAAGTGTAAGTTAAATTATCGTAATCATTGTAATAGAGGCCAATAACAGATAGCTAAGTTCTTGTGTCTTTTGCTGATGTATTTTGGAACGATTTTCCTTGGAAACAACTTGCGTAAGAAAATAAGAAATTGATAGTTTAGGTAAGTTAAACTACAAGAAAGACATACTAGAACACCGCTGAAAACGTATTCTGATTGCTGCGTTCAATCAGCAGACTTAATTTTTCCAGGGTAGATAGTAAACTTCAGCACAAGAACCTAAATGGTAGCCAGTCGAAGAAGGATAGAACCTAGAAATAGAAAAACTTGTTTTTCTTTCGTGCAACTTCTTCATTTCTAAGACAATACCACAAATCCAAAACAAGCAAACGGGCATATTAAGGACTAAATGTTGGTTAGTTCGCTTTTTTGGTTTGTTAACAGAATCCTAAGTCAGTAGTTGTATGTTGTGCAGCATTTGTTTTGCCCGTGGCTATTAAAAAGGCGATCAGTTCAGGTGGTCAGCGGTGGGAAGGTGTTTTAAATTAGAAATGGCGGACAGTGGCGATGCCTCATCATGCCTGAGTGATTCTGAAGATTTCAAAACTTTGGAGATACAAGAAAAAGCTAACATTTCCCTACAAAGATCACAGGGCGTAGAGTGTAGTTTGTGATAAACAGCTTTCTTCTGTATACATTGTTAAGTCATAAGATTGACTGTTTTTAAGTAATATTTGTAGAAAATGTCGTAACTTGTTTAAGCGAGTTCTTAAGCTCAATAGACATGGTACAGTGAAAAATGGCTATAAATCTTTCTATGGTTGGGTAATTGGCAACTTCTTGTAGTTAATATTTTCATTTTAGCCTGGTCCAACAACTTTAAGCAACGTTTGAGCGACTATCTCCGTACAATTTTTTTTAACAATTTGGAGCGTCTTTACGGACAGCCCCGTTGGAATAGGAAAACGTAACATGATCACATGGGAGGTTTCTGTGGCATGCGAGCCATAGCGGTTGATTTTCCAAAACGTTGGGTGCTTTCCATTGAGCCGAAATTTCGAATATTTAGAAACGGAAAGAAATGGTATGGAAACTTCCTGGAAGTTTCCAGAATATCCGAAAATTGTTGATAAAAATTTCCGAGAGCGAAAAATTGAACGAAAACTCTGGGAGGAAAATCAAACGGAACGGAAATGCCTGGTACAAAAATCCGAAAATTTGAGTATACCCCGGGAACTTTGTCGTCTTTTCCCGAAATCCCGGAAAATGTTTTTGATTCAATTTTCAATTTTTCTTTGAATGGAAAGCGCCCACTGTTTAAACTTCGATGCTGAACGGATTTACTGTTATCAACAGCAAGACACCGCGTATGGATGATGCCTTTGAATTGTTTCTATCCTTAGCTATTGTGCGCTCCTATTTTCTGTTAAATGATGTGTTTTGGTGCAGTAACAATAACTAAACTGATTAATGTGGAAAACTTTTGAATTATTACGGTATTTAAATTATTGGACCAAAAACTAGAAGATTGCTTATCTTCAGTCTCATGAAGGAACCAACATAGTTCAACGTTTATCCAAGCCCTATGTATGACAATGAATGGATTCGGCTGCCACTAAGATTTCTATACATTATGGGCATCTCAGCTTTAAACTTACGTAAATAATTTCGGAAAAAAATTAACAAGCAGAATTTCTGGAACTAACTTTCATCCCAGTCGCAAAACGTTTGAATCACGTCGCTAAGTTGTGAAGTTTATAAACCTGCGATCGTTGTACTTAGTGATGACTGATTCTGCCGACGAGTTCCTGGAATTCCCTGTCCATACCTTTTGAATCATTTGTACATTTTCTTCTCTGGCCTTTTTGCTTTGAAAGATAAAAGTTTTAATCGCTTTGATGAGTGAATCCTTTCGAGTGCTGAGCTTACCGAGTAACCAATGTATTCATTCTTCCAGTCGCTGTGATTGGTTTACCTTATCATCTCATGAATGTTCTAGAACAAGCCACTTGACCCGCTCGAAAAGCTTGCAAATCAGTCATCTATTAATAGAACGATCCGTTATTTACAAGCTGCGTGGATTTATTGCGCCGGTTAACTCATAGAAAGTGTGTTCTACTGCTTAAATGCATCGTTCAAATTCTCTGGGAGTGAAGTGCGTGAGGTTTTCCTCTGTAGTCAATGGTGTTAGACAAACACACAGAAACAAGCATGTAAACCAAAAAGAGGAAGATTACCACAAACAATCAAAGACGGAAAACAAACAAAAGAAACATAAAGAGGGTGCCGTAGTTTCATTTTTTTGTTTTCTCATGTTGTAGAGTTCACCACATTTAAACGTAAATAATATTTACTGTTCATTAAAACTGCCCGTGATAAACTGAAAGCCGGGTTCTTCAGTAAAATTGAGAAAGCTACTAGCCCTTTGAAAAGGATTTTTAAAATGTGTTGCTCAGGTTTGCCAGAGTTAATACAGTATGACCTGAAGTGAAGACAAAATACAGCGTAAGAACCCGTCATCCTTTCTTGTGGAAAAACTGATTACACTTTTAAATATATTTCCGAGTGATACCCTCTCATGATCACAGCTACAAACTCTTACAAATGAAATGTCATGGAACTAACTAAAGCAAGCCGTTTTTTCTGTCGTGTTACTTTGCAGGTCTAAGAACATGTGATAGGATAATCTTTGGTAATGTTTTCTTTCAAGAACAAAAATGAAAGTTTAAGGCACTGACGGGGCACTTCATACAATCAAATTTTCTTCAGAATCAGGCAATTCCGTAGCACTTGAACTTCCCCAATGTATGGTAGCCTTTCTCGTCCTCGCCTCCAGTATCTCCAAACCTCAGCTGCTTAACTGGAAGATGTGTCTTGTCAGTGAGGAGACCGCTGTCTTCACGCCATTCCGTATCATTGGCATCACATTCACAGTGGTCGTTGGGCTTTGCACACGAGTTGTCAATTCCGCATGCGCACTTATAACTGCCCGGTGGTGCTCCGCCCCAATAGTTGATGACAATAGAATCACGTGACACCCACCAGGCAGTATTTTCCTCGAACATCAATGAGGCATGGCACTCGTACTTTATAAACTGCTCACAGAACAAAGAGACTGTGGTGAGACTTGCCAGCTGAGAAAGACTCGCTTTTGTGTATTGAATGTCATGTGAATATGATCCTGGATCTTCAAATCCGTCCACCAGCGTTCTGTTTTCGCTGTCGTGACTTATGACGGTCACGCCAACTCCATTCTTGTCCGTCATGTCACAGGTGACGTTATAAGGTGGCCCGTCTCCTTCATCATCAGGATCAATAACATAAGTTCCACTTTCTACCGTAAGATTCAGTATCTTTAAGTGGCTGCATGACTTTGGAAACGCTGGATGGAAATAATAACAGCTTAATGTATCTGTACTATACATAAAGAAACATTTGACAGAAACTTGCATCCATGGAACTTAGACTTCAACTGACTGAATTAATATACACTTTCTTTATGACAACAAACTTTTGGGCCTTAGAAACCTTTATTTAGAGCTCCATAATCATTGGACCTAAATAGGAGAAATTGAAACCCTCCTGAAGATTAGGCACCCATCAAGTGTCACTCAGCTAAAGCAACGAAATAATTTAATCTTGATATGATCACAGTTTACTTTACTATTGATGTGTGACGTCTCTCCTAAATACCGGCCAACTGGAACGTAGTCAGCAGTGTTATAACAGGGTATCAAAACTTTTGAACACTCGAGAAGAGATTTCTAGATACTGAAACATTTTCCGATAGAAACCCCTCTGGGACAATTAAAAAGCTAGGGATGTAAACAAAAGGTAATAACCATTTGTCTCCATATAGTGTAATGAATAATATATAGGTTTAACCAAACCTAAGAGCGGAGCTCCTGATTGTAATATGTGAACCATAAAGAAAAACAAAAATTGTTTTCCTTGGATCAGAAACTCAACAAATGATTTGTTGCGAGCATGTAATTGTCCAGTGTGTGATTTCACTATTTTTCCCCAGTTAAAACGTAACAAGCTATACCCAACAAGGGTACCCAATTTTTTCCAAGATTGTACAAATTATGTACCCACCATATCAGGGGCTTTCCAAGAGACGATTGTGCAAGGAATATCTCGAAAGAAATTCAACAACGCGCAAGTGATAAATTCGCACCGAAATTTTGCCTATGGACGTAACCCCTCCTTAACCCCCAGATTAATAACTTGGCTTGGGCCCGCGATCTAAACCTGAGCCCGCTAATATCAAAGATGTACCTATGGTAATTGTGTACTCTAAGCTCGCGAACGCGCGGTGCAAGTGGCGTAAAAGAGTTACTTTTTTTCGTGAATTAAAAGCCCCTGGAGGAAGCAACACTCAGTAGACTCTTAAAAGTTATGATAAGGTTAATCTAAAAAGTTTGTTTGGTGAAAAAAAAAAAAAAAATTTAGAATTTGCTGCACCTTAGGAAATGTGATATCAAGGCTACTTTTATCAAGGTTTGATTTTGATAGTCGATCAATGGCTTTGTTATTAGAACTACTTGGAACTGTTACCAGCAAGACAGCTAAACATCATGCAGTCTGTAATATATAGTAGCTAACGGCAAACGGCAGATTGGTGTTGATTCTGTATAACAACAACCAATTTAATTATAACATCGTCACGCAATAGAGCGGTTTTCATTTGAGTGTCGAAAATTAATTGGTTTTGCATCAACTACGCCACACGATTGGCTAAACAAACCCGCGCTAGTTCTTCATCCAATCAGAATTAAGACCAAAACCAATCGTGACTCGCTAGCATTCGTTTTCCAGCACTTTGAGTCCGCTACATGTAATTACTTCGAGCTTTGATTGGTTCACTAGTTTGTCTGTGTCCTTTGTGATTCGCTAGAATGATTATTTCGGTTTTGGTTTTACGACACTCGATTGTAAACCGCTCTAGCATGGTCTTATTCTGTTGCCGGCAATGATTGTAGCTTTTTTCGGTTTTGATATTCCACAAAACCACTTCCAAGGAATATCGATTTCAAAACTGACCCATTTAAACGAGAGACATTATTAAAGGTAAACAGTGTTACCTAACTTGAGACTTGAAACAACCAGACACATGAAAAACTGTATAAATTTTGTAAGAGGCAATGAAATCTGCAGAAGTTTCCTTGTCACATTATCCTTCCCACCGTCTGAGAGCCTTTTAGTGACGAAAGGTCAGTTACAGAAAAAAATTTTGTCGCTTAATAAAAGACGTAAGTTTACCTCTTTGATCCGCGCAAGGAATCCGTTTCAAAACGGAAGAAACACTGTTTCACCTCAAAGTCTAATCTAATTAATTTGCGGCCGTCATTTCTTTGGTTTTCACACAGAAAACCACTTCAAATGAGTATCTCAGGATTGATTCCAAGGAACTTTTCAACTAGAAGACAGTGGTACTCAGTGAACACAACTTAATTGAGACTTAATTCAAAAAATAAAAAAAAATTGCGCAAATTTGGACTTGATTTGGACTTTTCTCTTTTTTCGTGAACTGCACGTAATGCAAATGATATCGATGGGAACCTCGCGAATGCCATCACGGACGAAAGCCCCCTTACCATTCCAACTGTGCATTTTGAACACTCGTTCCCGTCTTAGATATCACCAAGTTGTGGAGTGGCTAAGACTCATTTCATTCGAAATTTCATGTAATGCGAAAAGCAAAGCCTTGATGGCATGTTAACGTATGCCATAGATTATGATTCTTCGGCTGATATCGAATCCTGAACTCTTTTATAAACCATCTGCAAAGACGTGGCTCAACCATAGTAAACGCAGCATCGTAAATGGCAGAATAAGGCCAATCGATCCAAGAATACCTGTTCTGTTTGTAGAAAAACAAAGATGGCCGTTCTAAACTCGGGATGAAATCTTCACACACATGGTTCACCTTTACAAGCGGCAATTTGATTGGTTGTTAATAGTAGCCCCAATCTGATTGTTGTGACATACATACATATATCACTCATCCACTCATCCACTCATCCGCTCATAACATAGCCCAGACCCGTTGACTAAGAGGTGCTTTTTACAAAAAAATAAACTCAAAAATTCGATAACATACGAGTGAAGTGACTACTTGACAATCATAAAAATGAAATGACATTATCAAACCTTCTGTGTTCATATCACAGTAAGTCAAGATAGCCTCTCCAGAACCAGTGGCATCCAACCACGAGTTACCGCTGACCGCTTGTCCTCCTTCATTTGCTTTGATTTCCTTGCATGACTGAGCTGGAAGAGTGGGAATGGAACCAAGTTGCTCTGATGAGAGTAAAGAGACTTTTACTCAACAATGTAATCGTTCAGAGAGGGGATGGAGCCGATTGGCTCTGGTTAGAATGCAAAGAGTCTCCTTCAAGATAAAATTTAGACTTAAGGACGTTCGCGCTAATTGTTTCTGCGCATACTTACTGCGCACGCAAATTCAAAGGTCACGTCATGGATTTGAGCGCGCGGGCTAAGTAATAGAGTGAACAATTATAAAAAATGATGGGGCAGATGGCCATTGTTACAGCTTTTCCTGGATTTAACGATCTTGGACGTTCGGTGACCCCTATTTTTCTTTTGATGGATCATTTTCTCTACCGATTTTCTACGTTTAGCGAAAAAATGAAGAAAATCTATCGACTAGAAGTTTGAATATTGTGCAAAATGCACCATCGAATTCCGTTTTTTTTAGCTCTTCGTTAATCTGTGCGACGGTTTCAAATGCCTCTTGAAGGGTTAAATTATTTTGAAAACGTTGGTGACATTTGGAATTATTTACGCAACAGGCCCACTTCTACAAGATATGACTACAAGATATGACTAAGATATGACTAAGATCGTTTGCCTCCGTTGACTAACCTTCGTTAGTATCACCCAACTAGTTGACTAATGCAAATCCTGCATTCTAATTGGTTACGCTACTAGAGGACTACTAGTAATAGTCCTCGAGTAGCGAAATTGGCGCAATCGAGCGTGATACTTTCTTTCGTTTTATTCCCAAATAAATATTTCTTCAACTTGCATTTGCCTTTTCTGTCCGACTAGTTGGGTGACCCTTAAGGGCCACGGGTCAATAGCCCATTCGGCTTCGCCTCATGGGCTATTGACCCGTAGCCCTTGCGGGCTACGGGTCTAATTGTTAAATAGTTTTAACTACAAACCCCTGTAGACCATGCTGAATTACGTGCGCCGATTTTTAAAAATCAGGTTAATTTTCCACACGCTTTATCTCTGAAAGAAGTCGGTGACCCCCAATGTTTTTTGCATTTCTGACACAAGTAACTCGTTATCTGACTGCAGTGAAAATTTAAAAAAATCTGTCGACTGGAAAATTTGCGCGCGAACGTCCTTTAATAACATCACAAATAATTCCTATTTCTAATCACAATAACTTTTACTTCTGTGTCCTCCACGCTTCATGTAGAATCGATCTGGATCTGAAACAAATTGGTCTGGTTTTGCCTCCTTGGTTCTGTTGTTCATCTCGCAGATATTTGTCTTTATAACATAATTGTAGCTCTGGCATCTGTCTTCATAATGGCAATTCACTAAACATTCAAATGAAGATGGCGTCACTAAAGTCTTGAACGTGTAACCCTTCAAAGCTTTGCCGTAAATTGGTTGTTCCGCGGGACATTGTTCAGCGGTTTTACCCTGACACTTGTAGGATGATGCCAGGAAAAGTAACGTTGTCAACATCTGTTTTGGATTCATTGCAGCTAGAGAAAGAAAAAGATAATTGATTTGAGGTAAAAAGTTCATACCAAAGGGTCGCTTAGAATCGAGCAAAACACGTCCAAGGCGCTTCAGTTATTAAAGATTTTCTGCGAGAGCATACACCTCCATCGTAGATTCTAAAAATGTTCATTTCTTTCTGAAGAAAAATTTCAGTAAAACTTTAAAATTTGGCATTTCAGTGCTTCTGATAAGTCCAAAATCCATTCTTATAGGGGCGAGGTTAAGTTCTTATAACTCCCTAGAGGCTTTCGTAAGAATTGCCTTGTCTCTGATGAATGGCTAGTGGGACCGAGCAATTAAAAGTCAGAAACCGTTCCTTTTAGGGAAATGCTGTTTTATATTATTTCACTGTTTCGTTTCAATTCTCCGCTGGAGTAGATCACTATCCGGTTTCATAACCCGAATTTTTCGCGGTGGTTACAATAAGCGCGACGAACTATAGTTTTCTAATATTTGAATGTTTTAAAAATCAAAATTAAAGGCACTCAGTTATTTCAGTATAATATTATAAGGAATATGCTTGTTTTGCGTGCCTTACCGGTACTTATTAAAACAGCATGCAATCCAGATCCTGCAATCTCAGTATCAAACATAAGTGTGTGTTTGTGTAAGTGTGTTGGCTTTTTCGAAAACTATGGAACGAAACTGACACTGAAAAAAATTCAACAATGTAACAAAAATAAAAGACAGCACCAATTTTGTCTTCATTTTACGCGTTTGGAGACAAAACTAAAATTGCTTTCTGTGTATTAAGCATGCAGTGCATAAAAGTTGTTTAATCCTATTTTTGTCGACACAAAAACCAATACTTGCTTTAATATCGATTTACGTCGTCACAGATGCGAATAAAACAAACAAACGAAACAATCTAAAAACCCAAACAGAAAGTAATTCAATATTCCCTTACGTAATACAGTTTTCTTACCTACATCGAGTAGGGTATGTCTGCTGATCCTGGATTTAGGTATTTTCCTAACACAATTCACAAGAAGATGACTTGTTTTTTCGAAGCCACTAATCTAGTTTCTTTCTAATGAAATCATGACTTATTTAGCAAAAGAATGCTAACGACATTTATTGAATTAATTGAAAATAAGAAAAATATGACAAGGGTTCTTTCTCAAATTAAAAGCTGGCATCTTTTTCTCAAGCTCATTACTCGAGTCTACTGAAGAAATAAAGAAATCATGATTTATTTAAGAGGAGAACTCCTAAAAAATCAATTGAAAATCGATTTGTTTTGGTTTTATTCCGTTTCCTGGTTGCATGTTTAGCTGTGAATCGAAAAGAGAAAAATGAACTTCGGAAATAGTGTTAAGCTATTAAATGCCAGTTCATGACACTCTCAATAAGCGGTACACTCCTTTTTAAGCTAAAAAAGAAAAAATCAAACCAGGGTTTTCCACCAGCACATTCGTCAGCTATTCCTTGGATAAGCTGAGTTCATGTTTTGCATTTGTTTTCAAAGTATTCATAAAAGATCCCCTGCAATGTAATGCAATGTGTTGTCCAGGTAATATTGTTTTCCTTCTCGAGAAGAATTCTTTTCCACAATCATAAAAAGTTCGTCTTGCTGTTGTTAATCATATCAAAAGAAGAGAAGCTGATCGAATTTCGTGAATAAGACTTTTTTATTGTTCAGTCAGCTCACTGACTGTATCGATCCACGGGTGACCTGCATCAACAGATGGAAAAATACTCTATGTGCGGAAGCTGAGGATAAGTAAGAGAAAACTTCACTAAATAATCTGGCTAAAAATGCACTATAAGACATACACCACCCTAGCGAATGTCGAAAACATTCGTAGTGATTCAGTCTTCCAATTATTCTAACATTAATTATTTTTTTAAATAAGGGTCTCAAATTACTTAATTATCGTTTCAAAGTTGAAAGACATTAAAATAAACTGAAGTAGCCGGATTACAGAGTGTAGAAATAAAAAAAAAGCCCACGACATATCATTTTACACCAGTGTAATATTTACACCAACCAAAATATCTGAAGCGGGTTTTAATTGCACGAGTACAGAAACACGCTGAACAGAAACCATTGAAAGTCTGCGAATGCGTCATCCGCAAAGTCATATAGCGGAATTTGCAACCAAAATCAACTCAAATGAAATCAAATATATCTATTTTCGTTATTTTGATAACAGAGATATAAAAAATACAAAAACAAAAAGAGCAGAAAACAAATGTAGATTAAATCACGTTTAAAGAGATTAAATTTGAAATTTAAATATATAAGTTTTTAAGTACGTGTGCAGCAGCCAGAGTAGCAGAGGTTTCACGTTGGCTGCTGAATGTGCATGAATCTGATGTACTGAATCAAATACGAATTGATATTGCATCGAGTCAGGGACTGACGGGGTGTTGTTATCGATCAAAGAAAAATACGTTATTTCAGCAGGACACCTTGTTCGAGAAAAACACGAACTCTATACAGACAGTTCTCATGCTTCGGCAACTGAAAGACATCGGTTCAGTTCAAATATTTTCCAGCCCTAGCTGTGGCAGTTGCCTTATTTTTCAAGATTAGTACCGGCAGTGGAGACTGTGGTATCAGGAGGCAATGAAGGCATCAACATTACATCTGTCTTAGATAGTTTCAGCTAAGGATTCTAAAGTCAAAATTAAGTGCATATTGAAATGTTTTGGTAGTTTATTGAGCAGACACGCAGTTTACAGACTGCATGTTTATTCTTGATTGTAATACGAAAAAGTAAACAGGTACCTTAGGGTTGCAGAAACATTTAACCACGCCAACCAAATGTTGTAATTTGAGAATTGGAATCTTATATAAAATTGTTACGCCAAAAATACTAAAATACTAGCAAAAGATAAAGTGGAAATTACAATGAGTTACCCATTCAACGTGTGTGTCTTTACTTCTGCCGTAATATTCACAGTCCCGCTCTGTTGTCTTTAACTTTTCGGTGTCCATCTGCCGAGTTTCTCATTCTTTTCTCTTTGCGATAGCTAAACAGTCATCGAATGAAAACAAAGCTGCTTGAACACCGCACAAAATGTTATTTTCACACACCGTCATGTTTCAAGCTGCTTTAACCGAGTGGAAACTGTTCGACGTAACATATCAAACACAAAAGACCGTGTTTGACCACATTTCCAAACACCGAGAAGAGAGTTGAAATACCACTCGTAACGCAGCTAGTATTTTTGATGAACTTCAAGGTGTTTGGTACGGTGGTCAAACACTGTCTTGAGTGTTTGATATATCTTCTCAACTAAGGAGAACACGGAGAAATAAAATCGTAAAAATATATGCTAATTAAGATCTGATATCCAAAAACCGTCACGGTCATGATTCCCTTTGTTTAAAGGCGATGAATTATTAATGAGTCTGAGGAGAGGTCTTCTGACATTTCCAAATCAAAATGAATCACATAACATACTGGGTAGACTGTATTCACTGCAGGGAAGAGTTACGACTCCCTTCACAATTCCCTGCTGCGATTTATTTACCCTGTAAATCGTGAAAAGAAACCCAAAGACGTAATTGATTGTTTTTAACTGTGTCAGTTTCGTTCGATAGTTTGCGCTAAATAAAAGCACACAATTATGCTCGGTATTGACATTACAGGATCTGGATTGTTGTTTTAAATAATTAAGTACCGGTAAGACACACAAAAGAAGCATATTCCTTATAATATTATACTGAAATAACTGAATACCTTTTGATTTTTCCTTAGACGTTAGAAAACCATACTTCGTGGCACTTATTATAACCTTTCCACGGTGAAAAATTCGGGTTATAGAACAGGATAGTAATTTAGTCCAGCAGAGAATTGAAAAGAAAAAATGAAATAATATAACAAAGCGTTTCCTTGAAAGAAACGGTTTCTGGCCTTTAATTGCTTGGCGCCACTAGAGTTCATTCATCAGAGATGAGGCAATTCTTACGAAAGCCTCTAGGGAGCTATGAGGACATGCCCTCGTCCCCACAAGAATGGATTTTGAACTTATAAGGAGCACATAAATGCCAAATTTTAAAGCTTTCCTGAAATATTTCTTCAGAAAAAATGAACATGTTTCGAATCTAAGTTGGAGGCGTATGCTCCCGCAGAAAACTTAAATAATTGAAGCACCTTAGACGTGTTTTGCTCGATTCTAAAAGACGGTTTGACCCTTTGGTGCAAAGGATTTATCTTAATTGAATCGTATTTTCCTTTCTCTAGCTGCAATGAATCCAAAACAGATGTCGGTCATGTTACTTTTTCTGGCATCATCCCATAAGTGTCAGGGTAAAACCGCTGAACAATGTCCCGCGGAACAACCAATTTACGGCAAAGCTTTGAAGGGTTACACATTCAAGACTTTAGTGACGTCATCTTCATTTGGATGTTTAGTGGATTGCCATTATGAAGACAGATGCCAGAGCTACAATTATGTTATAAAGACAAATATCTGCGAGATGAACAACGGAACCAATGAGGCCAAACCACACCAATTTGTTTCAGATCCAGATCGATTCTACATGAAGCGTGGAGCACACAGAAGTAAAGTTATAGTGATTATAAATATGAGTTATTTGTGATTCTATTAAAGCTGAACGATTATATTGTTGAGTAAAGTCTCTTTACTCTCATCAGAGCAACTCGGCTCCATTCCCACTCTTCCAGCTCAGTCATGCAAGGAAATCAAAGCAAACGAAGAAGGACAAGCGGTCAGCGGTAACTCGTGGTTGGATGCCGCTGGCTCTGGAGATGTTATCTTGGCTTACTGTGACATGAACACAGAAGGTTTGATAACATGTCATTTTATTATAATTTTGAAGTTGCGGGGCTGACTACTTGGCTATTTACACAACGCAGTCGAGGAGTTGAACTTAAATGGCTATTACCTTTTGCCTACATCCCTAGCTTTTTATTTTTCCAGAGTGGTTACTATCGGAAAATGTTTCAGTATTTAGAAATCTCTTCTCGAGCGTTTAAAAGTTTTGATACTGTCTGTTATAAGACCGCTGACCGCGTTCCAGTTAGGTATTTAGGAGAGACGTCACACATCAATAGTTAAGTAAACCGTGATCATACAGTTGAAGCTCTCCTTGCGACCACTCTCGTAAGCGACCAGCTCTATAGTCTACTAGTGCGACCATAGTTTGGGATTACCCCACTGGACATTTCCATTGTTGTGAAGTTCTTGTAAGCGACCACTCAGAGTCTTTTACACATAAATCAACACTTTAATGAAACTTCCCACGGCGCTGATGGTTATTTTGGTCTGAAAAATTGAACGTAAAGTTTAGCCGTATCTATATCAGATATAGAGACACTCATCAAACATTAATTTCTTTTGTTTTTTCTTTTTAAATTATTAATGAGTTTCTGAAGCTCTCGTAAGCGACCACCTTTTCTTGGTTTACCATGCGGTCGCTTACGAGAGCTCATTCTTATAAGCGACCTATGGCGAAAGTAATTTTGCTACACATGGCGCGCCATAAGCGACCAGGTCTAGTTACGACCAATTTTTCGAATTTCCGAGTTGGTCGCTTACGAGTGATCATATCGTGATTAAATTATTTTGTTGTTTCAGTTGAGTCACTTGATATGTGTGTAATCCTTAGATGGGTTTCATTTTCTTCTTTTTAGGTTCAATTATTATGGACCTCTATATAATAGTTTCCAAGGTGACCCAAACGTTTCCAGTCATGAAGAAAGTGTTACATGTATTTGAATAAGTCAGTTGAAGTTCTTCGGATGCATGATTCTATAAAATGCTTCTTTATGTATATTATGGGTATTATTAAGCTGTTATTATTTCCGTCCAGCGTTACCAAAGTCATGCAGCCACTTAAACATACTGAACCCTAAGCAGAAAGTGGAACTTATCGATCCTGACGGTGAATGAGGCTTGCCTACTTTATATAACGTCACTTGTGACATGACGGACAAGGATGGAGTTGGCGTGACCGTCACAAGTCACGACAGCGAAAACAGAACGCTGGTGGACGGATGTGATGGTCTGGGGTGTTATTCACGTGACATTCAATACACGGAAGCGAGTCTTGTGCAGCTCGCAAGTCTCGCCAATGTCTGCACACACTGCGAACAATTTATCAAGTATGAGTGCTTTGGTTCATTGTTGTTTAAGGACAAGACTGGGGTGCAGCACAACCCGGTTGTGACAAGTGCGCATGCAGGATGAACGGCTCATGTGCAAAACCAGAACGACCTTGCAACTGTGATAAGAATGACGCTAAATGGCGAGAAGACAGCGGTCTCCTCACTGACAAGACACATCTTCCAGTTAAACAGCTCAGGTGTGGAGATACGCATCATGATAATAACAAGGACTTTGATGAACTTGGCTACCATACCCTGGTAAAGTTCAAGTGTTATGAAAATGTCTGACTGGACAGCGCTATAGATATAAGTTATTCACTGTCGTTTCCAAGAAGACAGTGACATCAAACTGCATAAAAAAGGCACTTGGAGCGAGATATCTTAACGTGGGATTAGTTTCAGCTGAGTTTTAAATCAATAAAAGTAAGTAAAACACTTGATGCGTGTTTCATTTTTAGAATGGTTTCATTTTCTTCTATTTAATTACATGTGGGTCTCAGAAGTTTCCTGTCACAAAGAAGGCGTAATTTAAACCAGCCAGTTGAAGTCTAAATTCCGTGGATGCGTGATTCTGTAAAATTTTTCTTTATGTATATTAAGGATATATTAAGCTGTTATTATTTCCGCCCAGCGTTACCAAAGTCTTGCAGCCACTTAAAGATACTTAAGCTTACGGCAAAAGTGGAACTTATGTTATTGATCCTGACGGTGAAGGAGACTTGCCTCCTTTATATAACGTGACCTATGATATAACATATAGGAATGGAGTTGGCGTGAAGGTGCAGGATTGTATTCACGTTACATCCAATACAAGAGAGCGAGTCTTTCTCAGCTAGCGATTCATGCTACAGTCTCTTTGTTCTGCAAGCAGTTTAGAACGTATGAGTGCGGTGAGTCAGTGATGTTCGAGGAAAATGTTTCCTGGTGGGTGTCACGTGATTCTATTGACATGAACTATAGGGGCGGAGCATCACCGCGCAGTGATAAGTGCGGATGCGGGATTGACAACTCGTGTGCAGTTCCCAAAGATCACTAACTGTGATGCCAATGATGAGGAATGGCGTGAAGACAGCGGTCTCCTCACTGACAAGACACATCTTCCAGTTAAGCAGCTGGTGTTTGGAGATACTGGAGGCGAGGAAGAAAAGTTGAATGCTATGGAATTGCCTGATTATGAAGTAGACTTGACGCTATGAGGTGTCCCCGCCAGTATCTTAAATATTCATTTTTGTTCTTGAAATAAAAAAAAAAGCAAAAGTTACACTATTATTACATTTTCTTACACCTGCAAAGTAATGCGACAGTATATCTGATCACAGAAAAAACGACTTGCTTTAGCTGCCTGAAATTCCATGTTTTAGACTCAAAGTCATCCTCTCTCGTATAACTGATATATTTAAAAGTGTAATGTAATCAGTTTTTGAGTGGATGAAGGGTTCCTTTCCTGTATCTTCTCTCGGCTTTATGTCTTACTGTTTAAACTTTATTCGAATGTTTGTAAATTGGTGTCGTCAAGCAAACCTAAGCAACACATTAAATACTTTTTAAGATGCTAGTAGCTTTTTCAATTTTTCAAAAGAACTCGGCTTTCAAACCTCCGACAGACGACATTTTGTTAAATTTGTAAATAGTTCATCACGAGCAGTTTTAATGCAAGTATTAACTACGTTTCAATGCTAATAACTGTGCAATGTAAAAAATATATTAAAAAACATGCTATGGCGTCATCTTGCTGTTTGTTTTGGTTTTTTTGTTTGTTTGTGTTAATCTAGTTTGTTTGAGAGAAACCTCACGCAGTTAACATCACCTCGCAGTTTCTACAAGTTAACCGGCGCAATAAATCCACGCGGCTTGTAAATAACGGATCGTTCATTTAATAGAAGAGTGATTTAATAGCTTTTCGAGTGAGGCAAGTCGCTTGAACATTTATGAGATGATACGGTAAACCAATCACAGCGACTGGAAGATTAAATACATTGGTTACTCTGTAAGCTCCAACTGAAACTCGAAAGGATTCACTGATCAAGGGGATGAACACTTTACGACTAAAGTCATAAAGGGAAAGTAAAAAGGCCATAGAAGAAAATGTATCAATGATTTACAAGGAACGTTACGGGGAGGCAGTCATCACTTAAGTACAACGACTGCAGGAAAGTTCGCAGGGTTATTAACTTCATAACTTAGCGAAGCGGTTCAACTATTACTTTCAAACGTTTTGCAGCTGGAATGAAAGTTTTTTCCAGAACTTCTGCTTCTTAAATTTATTGTGAATTTAAAGCTAAGATACCTTTAACCTGGAGAAGTTTAAAGCTAAGATGCTTGTAACCTGAAGAAATCTTTCATTTGAATATCTCGGCTTGAATAATCGTTGAACTGTAATGTTAGCCTGGGCTCCTCCAGGAGACTGAGGATAAGAAATCGTCTGGGCCGGGTTGTTCGAAAGCCGGTTAACACTAAACCCAGGATTAAAAGTTAACCGGCGAAGTATTAATTTTTTCTTGTATAAAAATGGTTTTTACTGCTTATGTTTTGCCTAGTTTGACATTATTCAAACTCAAAGCGAAACCGGCCCGTGATATTCCACACTCCCCAAATATCACGAGCCGCAAAGCGGCTCGTGATATTTTGGTGAATTTTGAAATATCACTGGCGGTATTTATTCCAAGAAACCGGTCACTTTGGGACGTGCTCAGGGAGAGGCTGGAAACGAATTGTGTCGTCGGCGGTTAGCACTGGTCAGCACACAATTCAACATGGCGGATCCGAGTGCCCGCATGCATCCAAACAATGAGTTTAGGGAACGTTTGATGGAGAAAGTTCATGTAAATGTTACAGAAACAGGAAAACTAGCTCAACAGCTGTTAAAGAGCTCACGATCACACGAGGTAAATATTAGGAAGAGCCTTCCTATGTCTACAAGTAGAATCAATAAGTGTGAAGGCTTTAATACAATCGTGTTTGCTATACTCGAAGAGGGGAAGAAAGTAGCTATAAACTTAAGGTGGCTCAAAACAGTTTTCTGTTTTTTTTTTTTGAGACTTATAGAACTAGGCGCGATTTTTCAGGCTTGGAACTGTCCTATTTTGAATGGCTGTGCTATTTTTTTAAATGTAACTCGCCATTGTGCCTTTCATTGTGTTTAAGTCATAAATTAAGGTTGCACTGTCCAATTGCATAGCAACAAACTTGACCCACTTTTTACCATCAATTGCATCTATCTTAAAAACTAAGCTGGTGACCCCATATTTTTTTTAGAAAAATCTTTTTGTTACACAGAAGAAACAGGAAAAATTATAAAAAATTCTGTGGAGTGAATGTTTCTTAAATTAAGAAAAATGGAAATTTTCAAGTTGGAGAAACTCCACTCCACAGTTTTTTTTACAATTTTGTACATGCATTCTGCTTTTGCTGTAGAATATTTTTATGCATTAAAAATGTAGGGTCACAAGATCAGTTTTTGAGATATTAGCTTCGTGGATAAGGTATTTTAGCGCGATTTCTATGCACAAATTAAAATCTCGACTTTGCAAGATCGCCCCTTGTGCACGTGTGAAGGTGGTCTGCTGATCAGTAAAGCCTGCAATTCTATGCGAATAAACGTGAATAGCCCATAAATAGTGTTTTCTTTGTCGCTGTTGTCCTTAGTAGCATGAGTGGTAAAAGAAGAGTACCATAAATACCTGGAGATGAGACTAGCCAAGTACAAAGAATGAAGAAAACCTGAAGAGTAGATTTTTCCTGCTGTTTTTTAGATTGATAGCCGGTGTGATCGATCTCAACATCAACATCACAATTTTTGTTTACGTTCCAGCACAAAGGTTGAAGAAGATGTTTTTTCCTTTGAAAATGCCTGAAGGGTGGATGTTTTCGAAGTTAAAAATAACTGATAATGCAAACAGCTCACTAAACTTGGCAGAAACAAAGTTTTACAAAGTAGGCCTTGTGCCGCCATGTTTGTTTTGATTTTTGTAAACTTTAAACCTTGAGCACTATCTCGCGAACCCTTGGGTGATCGTGTGATGCCTCGCGCTGAAGTGTGTGCTAGAGCCCAGGTGTCTCACGGAAATATTACCGTTTTGAGCCACCTTAAGCTCATAATATATAACGGTAAATTTCAGTCTTTTCACAGACCCTCGCATTTGTTTTTGGGAAAGACAAAAATAGAGGGTCTGTGGATTCTTTTGAGAAACTGAATTTTCCATTTCTCTAGGTCTTAGGGTCTTTGTTTTCGTGTTTTGGGGTCCTTGATCTTAGGTCTTTGTTTTTGGGGTCTTCGTTTTCTTCACTACTGCATTGGTGGTGTGTCCATTTACCTTGAAAAATTTGGAAAATTAATAAATACAAATATCCAAAATTTTGTGATTGCTCTTCACTAAAAGTTGATTTCTTTAATTGTGTCTATAGTGCCTGGGCACAAGTTTGTAAATTCATGATCAAAAAGGTAACAAACAGAATTCTTGCCAGACAAAATGTACATGTAAGTCCATTATATGGCCGTGGAATAAAATTTGTTCAATAGAACACTAATAGAATCAAAAATATCATTCTGCTGGATTGTTTGAAATTATTTTCATTATAATGTGCATTTCTTTACATGTATGTTTAAATGTAGATCTTGTCTCACTCTACAAAGCAGTTTGTAAGCCAGGAAGGGTCTTTAGCAAACTCCCAGGAAGTAAGTAAAAAAACTAGGTAAATGCTACAAACATACATCTAAATAATGGGTAAATATTTTTATTATATCTCTTAGTTACTACATGCACTGTTATTGGTCATTTTAGCAGTATATTTCTACCATGGGGTCTGCAAAAATTGAAAGCTGTTTTAAACTTTCATGGTAAACGAAAGCGTAAATATTTTTGTTTTCTTTCAATTGTGTACAAATGTACATGTATGTATAAAAATCTGGTAATGACTTCTAAGTCTTGTTGAAACAGTTGTTTTTAATTGACTCCTGTTGCTTTCAACATGCTGTAAACTGCTGGTTGTGAGCCCCTCTGGTTATAGGCCTATCTACCTGCTAACCAAAAAATGCATCAGGGCATAAGCCCCCCTTTAGCTTTCCTTGTTTTGAATTTGTTTTATTATGATGTTTGAAAGCTTACTGGTAATTACTAGTAAATGAAAAACCGATTTTGATCAATATGTGAAGCTATAGCTCATTTTGAAACATTTTTTTAATTTCTTTTTTGAGCTCCCTTGGATATAAGCCCCCCTCCATTTATAATCCCATCTAAAAACCCTTACAAAGTTGTATAAGCTTGGGACTTATAAGTGGCAGTTTACAGTATGTCTGTTGTTTGAAGCTGGTCCCTGTGAAATTGTTTCCAAGCTAGTTAGGCACAAAGTAGAGAAAGAGATTTTTTATCCCTGTAATTTAAATTTTTAAGCTTCAGTTTTTAATTCTCCATAGTAAATTATAGTAATGTAGATAGAGGACCACCCTAATAAACTTAGTGGTAGCTTGGTGATATCCTCTGTAAATATTGTTATTATTATTATTACACTGTTGAAATAGGTTTTAATAGTTTATTTCTTTTATTTACTTTTACCTCATAATATACCGATATTGACGTTGAAACCCAGGAGGGAGCCATTATGTAAACACTGTTGAAATAGGTTTTAATAGTTTATTTCTTTTACTTTACTTTTACCTTGTATATACCAATTTGTATGGAATATGTTAATTAATGTTATGATGATGATAGTAGTATTAGTATTAGTTGTAGTAACCATGATATCATGATTAGATACGGAAACATGTTTTACTTTTTAAAAAAAAAAAATTATTATTATTACTATTACTATTACTATTTTTTTTTTTTTTTAAATTATTATTATTATTATTATTATCATTATTATCATTATTATCGAGATATTAAACATCATACTTACCTCTTACAAAGAAAAATGGAGTACAAAGTCGATACAAAAGAAGTTGAAAACTTGGATTGGAAGTCACATTCCTGAGTGGCTGGACTTCTAAACCAGTGTGGAATGCCAGTATGAAATTGTTTTGTAGATGTGTATGTACAATACATACTTATATAGATGTACGTTAAGAGAAATTTCCTTGTACTTATAATAAGGAAATTGGATGTTGTCACAATACTGTATGTACATGGGACAAGTGCATTATTAAAATAGTTATGTTCAATTATGTTGCAGCTCATAAAACAGTCTGGAAAAATCATAGCAGACATGGAATCACAGTAAGGCTAATCTTTTTTTAAAAAATAAGAATCAAGAACCTACTTTACTGACTGCCAATACTGATGCAAACTATTATCTGTTTGAAGATAATCTCTATTATTGGGATAGTTTGCATGGGTGAAAGACCTGAGCTGAGCATCTGCAATAATTTAAGGCCCCCTTAAAACTGTTTCTGCATGGTACATGTAAATTTGTTGATCAGAGTACTTCTACTTTTATAATTGACAGTTATTTAATAGACATTAACTAGTCACTTCTAACCAAAGCTAGAGTACATGAACACGTATGTGGGAATTCTTTAAATTACCGTAAAATAAGCTTCTGAATAGTTAAAGTTTTTTTTAAAAATATTACGTTACTTTGTGGCTATTATTGCATTCTCATTTGACTGATGATTCTTTAATTTTGATTTTTATAAGGTTTGCTGATATTCAACATAGGTAAGTGAATCAGTAATGCTACTGTGCTTTACTTTTTCAACAAAATAAATTTCACTGGGGATTGTTCTTTTAAGCTTGCACAAAGATGCTTGTCTTGTAGTGTTTTTTCCTCAAGAACAGACTGCTTGATAGGTACTGGAAATTTATCGCCATAACCTTCTAGTTTGCCATTGTATTTCAAAATACTGAAGAGTGTAATGACAGGAAAAAATGTGTGTGCAGTCAAAGCAGTTCAAAACAACTTGATCAATAGAATGTGTACTTTCTAGTGATGCCAATAGAAAATAAAAAAATATTGACATCTATAAGATTTCCAATTTTGCTCCTGTTGAAGCCCACGATACAGATGGAAACTGAAAAACAAACTAGTGATTCCATCTAAATAGTGCTGATATAATCAACTAAAATCAGCCAAAAAAGAGCAAAACTACTAATTGCGCAAATTCTTACGCATTTCCCTCTTTCCTGGAAGACTCCTGGATACTGGTAATTAATTTAGACAGACAGGTAGGCAACATTTTGATTCTGATTTTGTTGCAGTATGCAGACAGTTAACACTATCAGTGAACACTTGGAGCCAATATGGAGGTTAGTGAGGACAACAATATTATGCATAGCATGTGTTGAGCCTACAAGCAGATGCTGTGACCAGAAAAGGGAAGGGTGAGGGGAAATGACACTGACAGACCATGCAACTACCATTGTGCAGTGTACAGGCCATGTTGAAAGAAAGTACTGTTTTGGACAACAGTGACTCAATATGAACTACTTTTTGGTCAAATGTGTTTTTTTGCAATAGCCATTTGAAAAATGTTCATTCAAAGAACTATATTGTAGTGATCCTTAAGATAACAGAATTTTTACACAAAATGTATGAACACATTTTATTTAATTAATCATGTCAGATTTATACAAAAATATATTACCAATGTTGAATCATACATGAACCTTATCAATCTCATTTACTGTGTACCTAGTCATTTTCATGGTTAGTTTTCTTTTTGTGCCTGGAGAAGGCCAGTAGCCAAGGCACATTTGCACACAGGCTACATAGCAATAGCATCCCTTGCCAGTCGAACAGGGAATCTTTGTTGGTGTCCTCGCAATAACTGTGAGGACATTATTGTCATGTGCCATACACTATAGCCTGTCTGATCAATTATTGGCCTCAATCCATCTCACATGTGAAACAATTTGGATCTTTGACAATAGCATTCTAGGGAATATGGCTTTGTGCATTGAATGCAGATGATATATATAAATTTCATGTACATAGCTTTGGTTGAAAAGCAATGGCTTTGTCTTGTCAACAACAGTAGCATTGTTAGCATTACTGTACATTTACATTCTTCAAGAATCTTTGTTTTCACCTTCTTGGCCCCCTGTACTGTTTCTTATATTACTGTACACTGTATTTCAATCCTTTGTACAAACACAGGGAGCATTATGAATTACAGTGCTGACACCATATGCGAGAGACTTTCAGTCTACTATAGACTATCTGTAGTTAAAACATCATAACATTTCACAATAGGCATTTGTGTTATATTGCAAATTAGCCATAATTATTGTCTTATAGGGGGTAGACAATGGGAGGAAAAAAAGTTGTGACAAACAGCCTTGTCCTACTAGTCAAGTACCCATGCAAAATTGATAATTAATGGAGTACATAATTATGGTTAGATTTGAATAGTTACTTGATATTGCAGCTTGGTAACTATAAAATTTGTTTGTGCTACACACAGCTGTGGAAACACTTTCAGATATTAAAGAAAGTTGTTGAAATATTTTGGCTTAATCTGTATATCTTAACTTTTTTGTCCCTTATGAATGCCATCAAACCAGCTTTCAGCTAGCTCCTTTAATGACTGCTACAGTAGTTTGTTATGGTAATCATTCTGTCTTTATGTTAATGTTTTTTTTTTCTCCATGCATTGAAAAGAATAATCTGCAAATTCCATTTTGTGAGAGCAGATTTAGAGCTTTGGGAGATCATGCACACACTCAAACACACTTAACAGCAAACAAAGTGTTGTCAAGTATATCATGTAGTGTTTAGAAGTGATCTGGTCCACCATTATGTTTGTTATCCAGATGACACAATGGACAAAATGGATCTTCATTTGAAGGGTGAGGTGCTTGTCTGTAGTGTTGATCATGACGAGTATAGCATGGCATGGTACTACACAAGTCCGTCATACAGAGATAGTGCCTGTACAATAGATGGATCAGACTTGGAACCTTCACGGAATTCCTCCATTGACAACTTGCCATCAGCATTCTGTTGTTTTGAACAAAATAGATTCTATTTATTTACGATAGAAAACCTAAGAAAATATCAGGGTTCCAATGATAAAGACTGAAAAAAATACTTCATTGTGATTGGCTGAGAACAGCCAAATTTAGTTCTTTTTTAATTTGCCCTGCAATGTAAGTCAACTGCAGCAGGTTTAAGTCAGATGGGTGTCCAGGTGTACTGTGGATGGCCACTTATTAAAGAAGATTTTGGCTAAAAAATAGTATGTAGTAGGGCTTCTGCAAGTCAGTGTCTGGGAATGCGCAGTCAGTATTTGCTTAAACGCACTCAGTATAGTCATAAACACAGTGTACTTTACATGTACACTTGTGCAGCTCACTTAACCTTTTAATAATTTGTATGTAAAAAATATGTACCAATTGACTGCAAAGTTGATCAGGAGCAACCTCACAAAATAGTGAAATACAATAGAATTGCTTGTGTGGGGAAAGTACTAGTGCTCACTGTGGCTGATCAGTGCGGATAATTTAGAGAAATCATGCCACTTCCTTTCATTTTTTTTCACATCCCTTTAGAGTTCAGGGTCTTTTATAAGGTCCAGTATTAAAAGTTTATTATGTACCGTGTCCATTTGATTAAAGATTCTATTGACTCTCTTCTCTGGGGTGTCTTCATCCTCCGGTAGCTTCACCATGCTGGCCTGTGATAAAAAACATACAAGACACCTAGTTTGCTGTTTCCAAAAATTAAGATCTTAACTTAAACAACAACAACAACAACAAAAAAACAATCTGCACTCAGGCCAAAGTGGGTTATGGGAATAACCATACATGTAAGGTCACTGTGTCACACACTTTATTGAAATTAGTTTCTAGTATGTGGTGATGAGGATTTGCTTTGCAGTAAAAACAGACGTACCACCATCTTGTAAATAGAATCCACAATGTGAAGCATCTCCTCCTTAGTTATGTAACCATCATCATCTAGGTCATACAGCTTGAATGCCCCTGCAAATAAATAAATAAATAAATAAATAAATAAATAAATAAATAAATAAATAAATAATAAAATAAAATAATAAAATAAAAAACAAGAGCTTCTAATAAATAATTAGATTATGAGCTTGAGATTTCTATCGCGTGATAGTTGAATCAGCTGTAGCCCTTGTCAACTATCATGCATACAAGTTGAGAGAAAAAAATCTAATTGTTTTGGTATAAATCTACTAGTCATTCAAAACTTTATCTAAATCCTCTTCATAAACACTTTGAAAATGCCAAAAAGCGGTCGTCACTTTGTTAATTAGTGCACACTAGCATACTACTCACTATTCCAACAGAATAGATAGTGAGTAGCGTAGCCAACCAGAGAACAGCATTCGTGATAGAACGCTAGTAGATTTATACTAACACTGTTTATTGAGTGGTTGAGTGTTGAAAGTAATTGGGCAATTACTTTGAATTTGGTTTTGGTTTCACTACGGTTTGAGATTAGCTGAGCAGTCTCAAGTCTAATTGGTAGGTGACTACTTTGGCTTTGATTTTATGACACTTTGTTGAAAACTACTCTAATAGTCCATTTTCATGTCATTTGAGGGCATCTGTGATATTTTTTGTGTACCAGACTTTGTTTGAGTTTATTTGTTCTTATTTCTTTTTGTTATGTTACAGAGAGGTAGTAGTAGTAGTAGACTTTACTGGAGAGGGTAACATTTTCTACGTGTAGTTCTTGTTTTTCACCATCATTAGTAACACAGCCAAACAGACAGGAAATGAGAATGAAAATCAACTATGAATATTGTATTGATATGCCATCAAATTCTCAAAACCTTTCATTAAAAAGTGTGTGGCTTTCTGTTTTGAGAAAGTAGAGAGACAGTAGTCATACACATTTAGTTGGTGTTCAAATATAATATACATAAAAACCTTACATTGAAGCTTTTCATCAATGCTTCCTCTTGAAGTTACTGATAAAGCACAAATGAATTCTCTGAATTCTATAGTCCCATCCTAAGATAAAAACAATGCAAAGATCAGTAAATGAGTTAAAATAAATTATTTGAGGACAGAGATGTTAGAATTTGAGGTAGAGAAAATAAATTTGCAAAATTGCTGGTTATCACAAGTTACTTAGGGACTGACCATTACTTTTTGAGGGTGGAGGGGAGGGGGTTGGGCGATTTCCATAAAACATTCCTGTTATCATAACATCGGATGACCCTACTGAGACGATCTTTCCAGTATACAAATCTCATGCCTGTGGCTCAGTTGGCAGGTATAGCATTCCCTTGGTCAATGTTTTCATTATGTGAGTGGTCCATTTAGCAATCTGTATTGAAAACTTTGGGAAACTTGGAGAACTAAGAATTAGTCAGGCCTCTTTTCATCATCTGGACCAGTTTGTTAGATAACCAATCTTGTGCTATCTTCAACCAGGATGCATGACGACCTACCCACACTGATGATTTAGCCTCACCCTTATCAAGTTTAGAAATAACTGCAGGTGGAGAAAATTGCATTAACTGGATACGAGATTAAATGTAGCTTCACCCTCTCCCTTCAAACCACTATTGAGAATACATAAACTACTAAAAAACACTAGGTGGTAAAAAAGCTAAAACAAGACTGCATTGTTTGGGCACTGGGATTACACGATATCTCAAGAACAGAGATTTGATTCAAAACTATCCTTCAATTTTATCTTTTTTGGCAAATTAGTGAAAGTCATTTAATTATCATAAATGTCATCTAAATTATTCAAAGCTGACAAGTTGTGATAAAAATATAAAATGAAATGCATATTTCTGTTACTGTGGTAAACCTCAAATATTTTTCTAATGTTACTATATGTCACAAGAAAGCATCTTGTGTATTTTGTGAAAAATATGGGGATTTTGATTACTGAAATTATTCAATATGATACGGAAAATTTAACCTGAAGAGTTTAATTTGAACATTTCTTGTCAGACATTTTTAAAACAAAGAATTTTGAATTTAGATCGTAGTCAAAACAATATGTCTTTGACGTCATGTAATACAATATGCATGGAACACCTTTCCTGTTATTGTGGTGACGAGTGTCTGATGATGAATTTCTCTTTTAATAACAACGGGAATTTGAATTACTCTGGAAAACCAATTAGTACTGGAATGAAAGTTAACCTTCGACTTAGTCTTTCCTCATCTCACTCATACTTTAACTTCCGAATCCAAATCTTAGTTGCAACAAGACATTCCGCTGGTTATACCTGCATTTATAAAATAAATGCAAGATTATCGATGGTTTGTGTTACGGAAGTCTCGCGCCAGTGCGTCGAGGAGAAACCTTCGTTGAACTTCACACCCGTTTTGATGCTATCTAATTTAAATCATTCTGGGAGTTATCCATAGTCACTTGATTTTCCCCCGGTCGGTAACATTTGTCAATACAACTCCATTTCTTTATACATCCTAGCTGTTTTCACCACAACCAAAGTGTCATGCAAGAATTTGTATACAGGGTTCTTCGAAGCAAAACTTCTTATAAATAAATAAAGGAATAAAATTGAGCAAAAAGAAAAATTCGTACAAAGATGATGGTGTTTTTTTCTAAATTTACCACTGTGTTTCTCATAAACAGCGTCAAGAAATAGTAGATAATTACGTATCAAAACTGCGTAATAATTATGGTGATTTGGAACTAAAAATGTTTTTCTGCGAATTCGCTGCGAGCCGACGATGGATATTAGGTTTTTAAACTCAAGAAAATACATTATTAATTAAAGCTACCCACAGTGTTACGGACATTGATCCTAATTATGAAATCGTATTGTACAGAAATATGTATACAAATAAAGTTGGTAATGAAACTTCCCGTCTATCGGTACAATACGACGCATGCTGTTCTGAAAACTAAAACTCAATTCACCAAAACAGCGCAGCTCTAGGACTAAATGATCTTTCACCTTCGCAGTGTTTGTAAAACGTTCAGTCAGGCACGTACTAAATAAAACTTACTGGAAATCAGAAATGTGGGGAACTGACAAATACATCTCAATGCACTCCCGCTCGCTTACCTTATTGACATTGATCCTAATTATGAAATCGTATTGTACAGAAATATGTATACAAATAAAGTTGGTAATGAAACTTCCCGTCTATCGGTACAATACGACGCATGCTGTTCTGAAAACTAAAACTCAATTCACCAAAACAGCGCAGCTCTAGGACTAAATGATCTTTCACCTTCGCAGTGTTTGTAAAACGTTCAGTCAGGCACGTACTAAATAAAACTTACTGGAAATCAGAAATGTGGGGAACTGACAAATACATCTCAATGCACTCCCGCTCGCTTACCTTATTCTCATCGAATACATTGAAAACAAAAGATGCAAACTTTGACGTATCTCCAAAGGGAAAGAATTGTTTGTAGATTTTCTGGAACTCCTAACAAAGAAAGCAAAGGAAAGGAGAGAGAAGATTGCATGTCTCGATTCTAGAATTCGTCGCTAGCTGTAATTAAATTCATTTCACTCAAACATAATTAAATTTTGTAAACAGTTTAAAATGATATATGTTGTGCTTCCATAGACTAATGGTGAAATATGGTACATTGGAAAATGTTTCAAGCAAAAGTTCTCAAAATCTTCTGAAAACTTTACTTACCAACTCATTGAGGTTGCCTGAAGGACAGTCCTTTAGGAATCCTTTATACCTGTGGGAGAGAAATCGTCGGTGGTAAATTAGCACTTCTCGCTCATCACATCAGTAAATTCAAATACGACGGCCATCTGTACACACACGCCTTTGCACTATAAAAACCTACCACTGCTGTAATTCTTTCTCGCTGACTGAAAATAAACACGAAGAGCAATAAAGGAGTTAATAAAAAAACTCTTGATGTTACTTTAAGCAGGACATAAACGAAGCACTCCAAAATTAATTTCTCGCAAAATATCAATTAACGTGCAGTGAATGTCAAAGTTGTGAGTCTGAGGATATCGTTATCAACTGCTGCTACAAAAAAACCACCAGGTTAACTTACAGTAAGTTTTGTGTACTAGCTCCTGGACTAACTCAGGTTTTAACTTGCAGTTTTTCTGCCCCATTTCATTCAGCCTCAAGACTCATTACATCGTTGTTCCAGTCTGCCACCCATACACTGCAGTTATGTCGAGTGCCTCATGAGATTTTATTCAAGTGTGACATTTGTTGTCATGGAGATTGCGTTATTTCCACTTACGCTCGCAAAAAAAATGTCCTATTTGGTTTCTATTCGTTCACTGACATCAGTTTTCAAGTTACTGAATTAAAACTCCAACGAGAATGCTGCTTTGTTGAGGGTTGCCTTATATACGCATGATTTTTCGCTTTTTGGCTTCTCTCTGTTATCTCGGACCATCTCGGGAATTTGATACAAAAGATAACTTGGCGAATTGCGTCAAGGCCGTCAAATCGCTGTCTTTACAAAGACGGTGTCACGTTCATATTCTGCATCAAATTAAGAAAGTGCTAAGAGATTTATTTCCCATCGGGATCTAGATAGGTGACATGTATATATGTATTTTTGGGACATTTGAGAAACATTTTGAAAACAGTCCAAAATTTTCAGCGGTTTCAATGGCTGTAGACTGCGGCTTCTCCTTGAGGATCTCACAAAATAGAAATCGTTTGAGATAATCAACGTTTGATTGACAAATTAGGGTAAAAAAGTTTAATTTGCTTTTTAAAATTTATGACAACGTGAATAAAATTAAACGATATCAGCAGGTTTTCAACTTTTCAAGAGCCGCCTTTACGCGAGGCAAATCTAGTACATGTAATGCTAAAGGTGAGCTGCGAGTAAAATGCTAAAATTGAAAACACCCTCAGAAATAAAGAAAACGATAATCACCGCACGGATACTGTAAGCGAAGGTAACGAAAGAATTCAAGGGAACTTGAAAGCATGAGCGCTCTCCAGCTGTAGGGTCCTGCAGGTGTAAGTATTTTCAATATAATTATTAGTAATCTGATCAATCGTGTTCTCACATTGAAGGAGGTAGTGACCTATGGGCTCCTTCATAGAGACCGCGCTATTTCTTCCTGTAAACCATAATTCAAATAAGCTGCGATCAGACGTTCTTTTTCTGGCGAACGGGAAAAAAGAACGCCTGATCGCGAGCTATAATTCAAAATGAACGCGACTTCCAAAACATCCTCAGTCCTTGTCAATTTCCAAGTAATGAGCCCCAAACTTTTAAAGAAACTGTTCCAGTTGTCGGCAAACTACAAACTGCATCACAGGTGTCGGCTAAAACTCGTGATGGTCATGCGGTCAGTCAGTTAAACCTTTTGGGGTGGGGAAAAAAATTTGAGATTATACACTCCCGTCGCACCTTTTTTCTCCTCCCTGTCAAAAATAAGAAAGGGAAGTCGTTGAATTCACACTCGCACTCTCGCCAATTTTTCGCCCTTTTATTTTTACACGGGCGTTATTTCTGCGACATTTTACATATAACAGGTTCTTTTGTTTCCTTAACCCCGCGAAAGTTAAAGACAAAAATTATAAAAGGGGCTACGATACAGTTTGATTTACAATATGCTAATCTCAGACGTAAGAATCCGTCAGAATACCTGGAGAATATTTCCATTTTCTTGGATAGCCGTAAAGACGTGACGGTCAATGCGCTTTCAACAGTGTTTTGAATACAGATAGCCGATTCAATGCGGCTTTCAGGAATTCAGAAAAAAATCCGGTAATGTACAGTGTCGTTTCAAAGTTGGATTCGATTTGACGAAGAGTACAGCCGATAAAATGATTGCAAAGCCGAATGCAAAAATAATTATCAAATTACGCTTTAGCGTGAATAATTAACAGTTGTAATTAATAATTAATCGCTATAATTAAGGCCAAAACATAAGCAAAGAACCGTGTGCGTTGGAGGGTACTGATAAACGACCCATGGACGCCCTATGTTCCCCAGGGGAGATAAGGATCAATGATGATCTCCACTTTGGAGATATCCACCACTGGCCACAGACACTGAGGAAAATGATTGTTTTTCTATAAAGCACTATCCACTGGTTCGGTATATACTTATTGTCTCGAGTCTTATTGTTTGGTATATATTTATTGTCTATATACTTATTGTCTATATACTTATTGTCTGGAGTAAATGATTAGTATTTCAAGGCAGTTCCGCTTCAGTCAGGCTTGGTTTAGTCTATATTTAAAGCCCCTCCCCCTGATCGGATATTGGCTCATTTAGGCCCCTACTTACATAAAGCTCTCTAGCGTAGAGCGTGTTTTGCACCTTGTGTCGTTTGAGTATGTTTAGACTTGTGACATTCATAAACAACTGTTAGACCTGCCTTGTGTTTTTTTTTTTCCAATACTATTTTTTGAGTTTCACCATGTGATATCGTGTATCCACGTAAAATATTTGACACACATCCCCTGGAAATATAAAGCCAAACATTCTTATAACGTATAATTACTTCGGATATCGCCCCTTGATAATAAGCCTCAGCGAAACCTAAGTCCACAAAAAAGGCCTTTTGAACTATTCTGGCCCTCTCTCTGTCACGTAAAGGGACCCTCTCTCCCAAGCGTTGCGTGACAGACAGAGGGCCAGAACTGGACTAATGGCAGCCCTCGTCTTATTGTCAGATTATTTTAATATATATTTTTCTGATTTTATGTCAAAAATCAAAAGCACTGATATGGAAGGAAAACATCAACTTTAATAGTTTGGAGAAACTAAAAAGGCGACTACACAGTTAAATACTTCCACAGCTGTTTACTCTGATTTTTGTTACAATCCTATGCGACTTTGAATACGAGTGATCTATTAAGTGTTAATGAAATAATTGGTAGAAAAATGCCATAAAATATCTGGTCGTTGGCCAAGTTTTGACACCAATTTAGTTTGGTGATAGAGCACTAATAGACCAAGAAAAACTGTATGAATATACATCAATGCATTCTTCAATTAGCTTCTATCCGTGCTCAGTCGATGAAATAGACAATTTTCGAGAAAATCGATACAAATTGCCTAATTGTGCATAACAGAAATCGTTAACAATCGACAAACAAAATACGTTGTAAGCAGTCGATTTATATCGAGTTTTATATGGCTATATCGATTTTATCGAAAATATTGAACTAATCGTCTCGAGTCTCCACTTTTACTTCAGAAATAACGAAAAATTTGAACAAGATTACCAGGACACTTAACACATCCCTCCAGTGTTGCAGATTAAGTTCATTACTTTAGTAAGAATAAAACACAGAGGAGTCGTGTTGGCCTGTGAAACCACGCCACCGCAAAAGATGCAGTTTTTAACGTTTTGCAGGAGTAAAAAGGCGATAAAATCTAACTATTAAGATCAAATTGATTTCTATCGATTTATCAGCGGTTTTCCGATTGAACACGTCGATCTTCACGTAACTAAATGTCAATTTTTTAACGCAGTCGTACAGTAAGAACTAATGAAATACAAGAAATGAACACCTGTTCATGTGAGGAGTGATTTAAATAACAACTTATTTTACTGCTCACTTAAATGATATTTTTTACATCCATCTTCACAAGACAAAACCTAGTGTTGTTGTCAGTTTCTACCGACTAGAGTTCTAGCTTAGTACAAAATTCACATCATCACCATAATACAAATAGCATAACGAGAAGATGGGTGCATTTGAATACACGATAGCCATACTATAGTGGACACACTCTACGTTGACTGACGGAGTGAAAAGCGTTGTACAAAGCATCTAATCCTAAAGTAACATTTAATTGATCTCTTAAAACTTCAAAACTCCCTCTCTCTCCCTGAGCAGTACTTTTCTTTCTCCTCCCTGGCAAAGCAAATACGAGTGCATCAACTCTTCCCAGGGAGGGTGTATGCTCAAGGGAAAAAGTCAATCTCTGCTGCGATAACCCTATACCTAGAAATACCCAACCCTGAGTACATCCCTTTCTTTCGAACATTCCCCACCCCTTCCCAGACAAAGGCTTTCTCCCTTCCTGAGGAACAGATACCTACTTACTTCCCTCCCTCCCCTTCTGGGCAAAACGTTACTTGAACTTGGTCCTGGAACATGCTCAATATTACTGAAAAACGTTCAACTGGATATCAGTAAACAAACAACATTATTAAAGATTAGAGCTCAGGTGCTCTAATCTTTAATAAAGTCAAAAAGTTGGCTTGTAGAATAGTGAAGTTTTGGTGCTAAATGGATTGCTCTAGATTCATGTCAGTATAGTTTATAGGTTATTCATCAGCTTGTGACAGGTCTTCTTGAGGCAAGTCAATAGCTAGGGCTTGTACTATCCATGGGTCACACTTGGAACCTTCACGAAACTCCTCCATTGTTAACTTTCCATCTTCGTTCTAGAATGTTATAAAAAGAATTACAATAGGCAAAAGCTTTATTTATCAAATCCACGCTTTGGAACATGACATTTGTTCCAGGCTAGTTAAAATGACTTTCTATTACTGACTTGTAATGCCACCCAGCTAAACAGAAAGCTTTGAATTACAATTGGACATGCAAGCCTACATTTATTCATTAGCATTTTGTTGCATGTCAGCCATCCCCACACGTCTTAAAACACTGCGTCAACTACAGGACTGTACATGTATATTAGCCCATCTTACAGGTATCTGACTCACCAAGTTAACCTCAGCAGTGAGGCAGAACTACATGCAAGCACTCTGCTGTAGAGTGCATGTGCATTTACACAGATTTGAGATTGAATCCAAGGGAGCCTTTCAGGCTGGTTCTCATATGTCAACAGCATTCCTGTGACAAATAAGTTTTCAGATGTAACCAGGAGCATTATGATTTGGTGAATTCTTGCAGTCAACCTTCCCATGCAGCTGTAATGTGTAGTGAACACACTCAAATAGGCCCAAATTGTGGAAATGACTGAGTCAGATTGCCAGCGATAAATGTTACCATGTGCCACAACAGTGTCCAAGGTCACGCTGGCAACTGTTGTACTAGGCTTGTTGGCGGCATATGAGAACCAGCCTTAACAGCATGACAAGAGCCATCGAATGACAAATTTGACTTGTGTTAGATGCAAACACAATTCAAATATGTGAATAAAATGTGGAAATTAAATGAAAGTAATTCCTGTTCCCACTTGAAGGATATTTGGGAGCAAGGTTCAACAATCTTTCACAGCTGTGAAGGTATCAATGATGTGTATGATACTCCACCTCACTCAAATATTATATAAATACAAGTGCAACTGTCTCTTCACTGACCTTGTCCATTTGTTTAAATATCTTGTCTACTCTTTTTTCTGGAGTGTCTTCATCTTTTGGTAAGTCAATTATATTACCCTATGAAAAGTACAAGGAATATTGCATTACTCACTAAAAGAGAGAGATGTACATTTTATTTAATAATAAACATTAGAAAACAGTCCTAAGAAAATATGTTCACTGATTGGTTAAAAATTGTGTTTTTATTAAACAATTAGATTATGAGTTCGAGATTTCTATTGCATGATAGTTGACGAGGGCTGTGCCCTCGTCAACTATCACGCATAGAAATCGAGCGAATAATCTAATCGTTTTAGTATAAATCTACTAGTCATTCAAAACTTTCATCTAAATCCTCTTCACAGACACTTCAAAAACACAAAGAAGCGGCCCCCAGCACACGCTGCTATGCTACTCTCTATCTATCACAGATTATAGTTCACCACTAAATTTCCTCCGATTCTTATTGGTTTAAATTGATCACATGACGCGATAGTGTTCATCCGTGGAGAGACACTATCAGCCCATAGTGCCCGTCCAAGGAAAATACCCGGATGGATAGTACTCGTCCGTGTAAATGTTTCTGTAAGGAAGCGGGCTTACAGAAAGTAAACAGTTGAAATGTATTAAATGGGTTTTTGTCTGTTTTCTTTTTCAAATTTTACATTTGGCTTTAACGACCTTTCACGGCTTTCATCTAAAAAAGTTGAAAATAACTCAATATGAATTTTGAACTGGCGCGCGGAAGAAAATTTAGCGGTGAACGATAAAGACAATAGAGCGTTTATGTCTCGGAACTATCCGTCTGATAGTTGTCCCTTGGAAATTTGATGGTCTTAAAACTAGCATATTTGCCCTCGAAGCTTCGCTTCTCGGGCAAATATTTGTTTCAAGAACATCAAATTTCCGCGGGGCAACTATCAACCGATAGTTCCTTGACAGAAACACTCTATTGTTTAAATAGAACGTGAGTAGCGTAGCCAATCAGAGGACGGCATTCATGATAGAACGGTAGTAGATTTACAGTATACTAAAACTCGATAGAAACACAGAACCAGCAGGAGCTGTTGACGTAATGATGGCGCAAGCAAAGACAATTTACATTTTGATAATCAAAGTTAACAACTTGTTTTCCTTTTTTTGTCACAGTGTTTTCTAAAAGAAATAGAAAACATGTTCTCCATGTTTCTGTCGAGTTATAGAGACACTCGTGAAAGTTTGGGAGAACACTCATGTTTCTATAACTTGACAGAAACATGGTACATGTTTTCTATTTCTTAAATAATTTAAAGCTGAGCATGTGCCCCTGTTTAGTATTTCATGGTTTCAATAACAATAATTATTGGGTGCAGAACATACCACCATACGATAGATTGCTTCTACAATCTTCAGCATTTCATCTCTTGTAATATATCCATCTTTGTCAAGGTCATAAAGACTAAATGCCCCTGAAAGATAATAATGATATTTAAACATTCAGTCAATATGTTAATAATAATAAGGGCATTAATGTACAATTCTCATCAGAGATACTGTGTTCAAAACAAGCCAAAATAATTATATTTACAAAAAGCAAATAAGGAAAGAAACATGCAAACAATGCATGTCCTCTATAATGTGACTGCCTAGCAATTTTGTTTTGCTCACATAATCGTCAAACCTGAACTCTGAAGTTCAAAACCTAAAAGAGACAGGATTTTATGCTGCCATTCATGTTATGTAATCACAAGAACCAATGGATGCAGGGAGAAAAGAATAAAACAAAATGGTTTGAAATCTACAAGTTTATTACAAAACCCAAGGATACAACCCTTTGAACCTGTTGAAATGTAAATCACTTGTTTCTTAAATTAATGATCTCTGCTCGGACAGCAGTGTAAAACATGACTGTTTAAGGCTAATAATGAACATTTACTTCAAAATCACACAAAAGTGGAATTTGCCTTTTATAATATATGCCTTTGCAATACATGTACATGTGAGCCACATTATGGCAAGCCCTAGGATTTCAAATTTCATCAGTAACTAAACACTTTTTCGGTTCTGTGTCCAGTAATTGTAAAAAACGATGGGTAGTGGAAAATGTTTGGTGACAAAATTTCATGCTTGATTTGGACACACATAAAAGAAAGCGAAAACAGTATTTTGAGAATAGAGAAGGAAATGAAACAAACACTGTTTTTATAAACTTACATGTATTCAGTGGCATGGATCTTGGCTAGTAAGCTTAAGTTTCTAAACAACGTGATGTATTCCATAAAGGTCTCTAAATCAGTACAAACTTGCCTCTTCCTTGTTTTTTTTAATTACAAAAAGGCAACTTTTGCACTTCTTCTTCTTCTTGGTAGTGGAAGCCATGTGAACTTGTTCTTGGGATAAAAACCAATATTGTAGCTGGTTCGCCCAATATCAGCCATTTGTCTGCCATCTCAAATCCATCCCAGACTGCATTATACATACTGTGCGATGCACTTTGGGATGGATTCAAGATGGCATATGGGTGACGTGAAACAATGTTTTAGTCTCAAATACAACTGAAGTGCAAATCAAAGGAATTACTCCACTTGTTGAGAATTACAACAGAAAAAAATAGTATCAAATGAATTTTGATCAGCAAGGCTGAAGATGTCCATGGCAAACGGTTTTTCTGAATCATGGTAACAACACAGATTAACCGGAAATTATCATTACCGTGAAATCCTAGGGCTTGTTATGGATATAAAAAAATGACCATCAAAATCAAAGAAAAAGCGACCTCACATCATGGTATACTACCTAATGTATTTGGAGATTACATGATAGCATACATGTATATATCCATGTACAACCATATAAACTGAACAGGAGCAAGAATAGACTAGATTGGGCAGGATTCAGAAGCAGATTTCAAAGCTGCCCATATCTATGATCTATCATATCTCTTTTTAAAATGTAGGATGACATAAGATGTAAGATAGGTTAACAAAATACATTGTACATGTGACACAGTTAATAATAGCTCTTGCATTCATACTTACACTCCAATTTTTCATCTAGACTTCCTCTGGAAGTGATTGATAATGCAGTAATAAACTCTCTGAAATTAATTGATCCATCCTGAGAAAGAAAGCAAATTGATGATGTTAAAAAGCTAGAGCGGTAATGTAGGGCAGTTACAAGACATTGTAAGGAACTAGGGGACCTAAAAATAGTCAGTAAAACAAAACAGGAACAACAAAATTACTACTACTTACAGAGTTTTTGTCAAAAACTTTAAACACAAAGGCTGCAAACTTTGAGGGATCACCAAATGGAAAAAACTGCTGGTAGATTCTTTGAAATTCCTAAAAGAAAAGAAAAGTTGGACGAGTTGTTAGAAGACTTGTGTGTTAAAAGTTGAACCCTCTTCCCACTGGCATCCTACCTTATACAGCTGTACAAAGTATGTATGTATGTGTGTATGTATGTATGTATGTATGTACAAATATTCCATACAATGTACAAAGTCATGTAAATATTTAGTGGTGAACCAATTGCATAAAGGTTATTATAAGTTGTTCTTTAACATACAATCCCTTTTTTTCACCTACTTAGCAAACAGGGTCCATAATTATTCGCAGTTGTGCAGTCCTGCAGTCGTCCGTGATCAAAACAATATGAAAGTTTAGTTGACTCTACCAGAAAAAAAAATTGTTAAATTTTCTTCTGAGTTCCCTGCATTCTGGTCAATTGTCATCCATTTGAAACTTTTAGAAAACAAAGAGAGATTTGTAGCTTTCTTTCGTAATTAAACCATCAGTTTGGTCCGCCATGAATGAAATCATTGCAGGCTCAATTTTCAGTTTTGCCAACTGCTGATTCTGTACTGCATCTACATCTGCGAAAACACGACGCGCAGTCCTTTCTGTTTTTATTTTCAATAATGTTGACTCCCATATCTCTAGACTTACAGCAGCCTATATCCATTCATGCATGGATTACAGACAGAATACTATTACTTAATCAATTAAATTATTGTAATTTAGTTACATTATTTCAGCTGTATCATATTTTACATGTAGGTAATACCATGTACTCATATGGGAATACTGAAATAAATTGTTGTCATTGTTGCATCAGCTGTTTTAATCAGTATATGGCGTTTATTAAAGTTAACCATGGTGTTAACAGTATGGAAAAACAAGCCAAATACAAGCAGGAGGAGCAAAAGCATTCCTTTCAGCCTCAATGGCAGTCCAAGAGCCCTTGGTCTTCATTTGAATCTGATGTATGATTTCTGTCAAAGATGTATGTGCATTACAAAAGGTCAAAGTCTGTCAAATCTCCTTAATACTGCCAAGTACATGTATCTGTAACATGAAGCGGTACCATGCACAGGCCAAAGTTATCCTAGGTCTGAGATTTTTTTAAGTAAAGGTTGTTTTGACATTTTGCCAGAAGTGATGTGGTTAACAGAAAGGTCTACAAGGTGTAGCTTTTGCCAACAATTACATGTACAGAAATTTCCAATTTGGAATGCCTTCAGTTTGTTATCTTGCTGTTCTTAATAGCATAAATAGTGATGACTGAAGATTTGGGAAAACACTTTAGAATAAACAGTAATGAGATGCCATGTTTTTATATCGCTAAGTTGTTTATTCTCCAACATTTAAATGGTGAAAAAATATTTCTGTTTCTGTAGCCTTCCAGAACATTTTGAATTTGGCTGTCTCATATTTCAAGAATGCTTTGTTTCCAAAACAAATCTTTCTCCTTAAACAAATATAGTCCCGGTAATTAGTGACATGGATGTTGAAAAGAAGCACCTTTCAAAATATTCTGTAGTTTTAAATTTAGAACGTTGATGCTGCAATGTGAAAATATAAAGCAATGCCCTTTTATGTGGTTTTTCTTTGTAATGAAAATCTACAGGTTCAAATATGAAAGTATCAGTTTATAACATAATGCAAAGAAATACAATTAAAATAATGAATAATCAAACACTCAGGTTTTTAAAAAAAATATAATTGATACAGAAGACACAAAAAACATAAAACCTGCTACTATCATATGGTAAGCGCAGTGCTTTTTTTTAGCACAATTTTTTCCTCTTATCTACTGTCACATGAAAGTTTAATATCACCCAATTTAGGCCTGCATGAAATGTAAATTAAACACAATTCTCAAAACAAATGCTGTACATAATTATAACTGGACAATAAAGATTTCTAAAATGGTAAAATTTTACATGAAGAAATGGAAAAAAAAAAAACTGGTTGCAATGAATTTTTTTTGGGGGGGGGGGGGGAAGGGGGGTTATCTTTCTGGGCAAGTGAAAATGACACCAGGTGAGTGCATTTTAGGAGTCACTGGGCTGAATGGTGAGTGCTGTCAAAATGTAGTTTCCAACACTGATTCACTGATCCTCTGGACCTAATAGCCAAGGGAAAGGAGTTCTATCTACAAGCTAGGAGCAAATAATGAGAAGGCTTTGGATCCATATCTTCTTAGATTATGGTGATTATATCAAAGAAAAGCAGATTCATTTACATTTGTGATACAATGAAATATTTTGTGAAGCTGATTGCTAGTCAAGAGTAACTGCACAAACAAACTTTTCAGAGTACTACAATTGGTACAAATGCAAATTCTAAAAGTGAAGCACACACATTTCTGTTTATGGTATAACATTATTGACTGGGTCAAAGTTACCTTTGAGACCTTATGCACCCATTGTGCAACCAGCAGGGAAGTTGATGAAAGTACATAACAACAACATGGAATACAATGTTTACACTCCAGTTATAGCACTGAAACCAAGAGAAAATCTGACATACATGTACATGTGCTGTGCGTTTACATGTATGAGAAAATGCCAGACAAAAATTACTACTAACAGTTACTAAATTTAATCAACTGAAATGACAAAATGTAATAAGGATGCCACAAAGGAACATTTTTATATTTCTATTCATTTTATCTTCCTTAAGACAGGAAAAGTAATCTTAATTTCAATCTTTTATCCAAATACAAAGGTTGCCTCAACATTAACATCCAGATCTGCTTGTGAATTAGGAGCAGACCATAAATAAGCACGGCCATAACTAAACAAGGGACAGGTAAAATAAGGGACTTCTCTGGCAGAGTCCTGCTAAACAATGTTACTGGTAAATAAGCTTATAGGCAATTTGCATAAACTATCTTAGAGATAAAAACAGTGACACTTTCGAACATGATTTTAAATAGATTACATGTAACTTTCTGCATTTTATCAATATTTAGCGTTTTTTAAGCACAATAAATAAATAAACAATAACTTAACCACCTAAAATGCACATTATGTGTGGCAAAAAAGCGAATGAGACAACTACAGCTGTAAATAGTTTGAAGCAAATAAATTAAAAATCGACAAGCGAATTTTCGAGTTTTAATTATCGAGTTTTAATCATCGAGTTTCAACAAAACTCTGTCAATTAAGCTCATTGATAATCCAAAGCATTCTCCTTAATAGAATAGACATAAACTGATAACCCAATCTGTGAATTCAATTCGCTTCATCCCTAATGGAAGATTTGGAGATACAGTAACTGAGGAAAAGGATTATTGCATTGTTTGAAGAAAGAATAGGCAAATTAATGTAACCCCGCGGAGTAAACTTCGAAAAACAAAACCTTAAGGCGCAGCCCTTGTCGTAAGTTTAATTAAAAAGGTTGTTTCAGTTTTCTTGAAGGCGATTCTGCCGAACACATTTATTGCTTGAAAAACGAAGCACCAAATAATCAGCTAAAGACGCGTACATGTACTTGGGTTATTAGGTTTCGTGACATGTTTTCCTAATTCTGGAAACCTGCACTTAAGAGATTTTACACCAACTCAAACAATCCCTAAGTGTTCCGAAGGACCAAATAAGAAGTGGCAGTCAAAGAAAAGAGCGAAGTGTACGATCTTTTAGCGTTTTCTTTCCCACGGATCTCATAGATAGCAAGTTTACAGTTTGGTAATTAGCGAATACTGACCTCTTGTTTGAGCTCGCCTGAAGGGCAATCCTTCATGAAGTCTCGATACCTACAAGAAACATAAAGTTCTAGGAGATCAGGAAAGGAAACCAATTGTAATTAGAAGAACTTCGAGAGCATCGGACCAGATAGCAATTTTATTCAAAACTGAAAACATAATAAGGCTTAACGAAAACAAAAGCAACACGGCTTATTGACAAGAAGCTTACTAACTCATGGTCATTACAATAACAAAACACCACCATTAAAAGTGCGTTTTACAATAATAGTCTAATACTCACCACTTCTGCAATTCTTTTTTATCGACTGAAGGAAGGAAAACAAAAAACATTCCGAATTACTAATAAAGTAAACAACTACAACCAAGAATGCTAAGGAAATCAAACACTGTACGGAAATTTCTGACATTGACACATTGACATCGAGGTAATCACTGAAGCTCAGAACTTACAATACGTGCACTTAAGCAGCTCTTGCGTTTCATCCGGAGTTAGTTTACTCCCTTTATGTCCCATGATGACGACAATAGTTGTAAACTCAAGTTAGCAGCATGTCTTTATCACCTGAAACCACAACTCCACAAATTGACCGCCATCTTTGGCTAGCGTACCCAGAGCACCTCGCGATGCTTGATGTTATCGGATATACTTATTTGCACGGTAACCAATCAGAAACCGCGTTATATAATGGCCGCAAGCAAGGCGAGAGAACTGGGGTGCTAACCATTTAGCTAAGAAATCCGAAAATTTCGGTTGAAAGTCAAATGGAACAGTAATTTTCCGGAAAATCCGTTCCGAAATTGTAGACTACCTTCAGAGGTAGTCCTCTTTTTCCGTTCGGAATGGAACGGCGGAAGTTTCCCTACCATTTGGTGAATTTTCCAGTTTCCAGTCTTTCATCAACCGAAAACAAATACGAGAAATCGAATTGCAAATGGTAAGCGCCATCTCGTTCGGTTGGGTTGCTGATTTTGGAAAAACCCTTACCATTATACAACGGCCATCCCAACCGGTTTATTCTGACAAATGGTAAGCACCCCTGGACTAGGCCAAATTCTTGCCGCAGACGGTACACAGGATCAAGAGAACATGAGGGACAGCTGTCCCTCATTTTCTCTTGACAGGATATAAATATGGACTAGCCTAAAATAAGACGAAATCCAAAGTGCACGGATAATGCTAAACGGTAGAAACGATATCTTTCTTCATGCTTTTAATATTTTTAGTTATTTAAATAACAAAATTGGCATATATCGCGATCCAATCCGGCCCAGGTGCAAAGAGGTACTTTGATTTGATTTGAGGACACGGAACCCGAGAGACCGGTCTTTTCAAACTGACTTCACATCCACTCGTGTGTAGTATGTGTTAAATTGCTTGCGATCGAAAGAAAGAATCACCTGTCACAAAGCTAATAGCAGTAAATGACCTTCAACTTTTCCACTCCGCAATTCTAATTGAATCCATGAGAATACTTCACAGGATTACAATCGTTTTGCAGATGACAATTAAGACCCAATTAAGTAGATTACTTAAGCTTGGACAGCTTTGTCCGCCTGTTCTAAGAGAGTAAAAGAAAGACCCTGCGAACTGACAGAAAACTTGGAACGTTTTCTGCATGGAACTTCCCTTTTTTGTGCGAAGGAAGTGCGATCACCTCAGTTTTCCTTCCCGCCGATTGATTCAAATAAGGCACAAAGAATGTCTCCCCTTTTGTTAATGATTAATAGGGTTGTCATCATGAATGTTACAGAAACACAATGAAACAGTTTGGCCGTCGGTAAAAAATTATCAAGTATCATAGTTAAATAGAGTAGGCATCTGGTGTTGTGTTTTAAGTTATTTTCTGTTTCTATTATGAAGAATCAAACAAAGTAATACTTCACTGTATTTTGGTCAAACCAGGGAAGGAGAAACACTGTGCTAGGTACGTAAGAAATACATCTCACCTAACTTAATAGTTAGCAAGAAACTATTTATTTGGATTTGTTCACAAATGAATGAATGATAACTACGATAAGTAATCGTAGTTAGGTGTCGCCAATTAGTATACATTGTATGCTAGCGACTTTGACACGTTAATAAAGTTCTTATCTTATCTTATCTTATCTTATCTTATCTTATCTTATCTTATGAAAGACTTTATTTCCATGTCAGTGGTCTTTAGCAAAACTAAAACAAGCAATTTTGCAACTTGGTGTACAAGATAACTTCCTATACGATTCGACTTTATCGTTTACAATAGAGGGTAGAACGTTAAAACGGTCATGCGCGCGAACTTCTCAAAAACGTACTTGCAGCAGTCGTATTCTAACCAGTCCAACTCTTTCCACTTTACTGCTTAGTTGTTACAGTTGTTAGAGTGTATATCCAGTTAAGCGTGAACTACGGGTATGATCTGAATGCTAATAAGAGTGATCGTGGAGTTTTCTTTCCACTTTACTGCTTAGTTGTTACAGTTGTTAGAGTGTATATCCAGTTAAGCGTGAACTACGGGTATGATCTGAATGCTAATAAGAGTGATCGTGGAGTTTTCTTTCCACTTTACTGCTTAGTTGTTACAGTTGTTAGAGTGTATATCCAGTTAAGCGTGAACTACGGGTATGATCTGAATGCTAATAAGAGTGATCGTGGAGTTTTCTTTCCACTTTACTGCTTAGTTGTTACAGTTGTTAGAGTGTATATCCAGTTAAGCGTGAACTACGGGTATGATCTGAATGCTAATAAGAGTGATCGTGGAGTTTTCTTTCTGTGGTTGGAGTGTATAACGAGATAGGCGTAAACTGCAGGTACAAGTTGAATAATGCATAATAAATAATAACTAATGATAATAATAACAATTATAAAATATTTATTAATTTTGATTATTTCAATTTTTTCCATTTCATTTTTCACAAGTTTAATCATTATAATTCATACCACACCCGTAGTTTTATCTTATCTCGATGTGCACGATAACATCAGGAAAAAAAACTGGACGGCTGTTATTAGTATTCATATCATATGTATACCCGTGGCTTGCGATTATCTCTATGTCCAATCTACCGTCAGAGCTTGGTCAATAAATGATTTATTATATGGAAAAAGAACACCATTTTCTTGCGGGACAAAGCCGGTAATCCCGAGCGGCCATATAATAAATGGGAGTTCCCTCATCGCCGGTTCACATCACCTGACGAGAGCGGGAGTATTTGGTAGTATCCTATCTCTGCTGAAACTGCTGGAAGATGTTGCCAGGCTCCAAACTGTGCTCATCACTGTTGTGTTGTGATGACACTCCAGGAACTACGGGCTGAAACTACAGCAAAACTTTCTAATGTCCGGTTCAGTTTTCAGCTCTTCAGTTTTCAACTCGGTGCCACGAGGCGCCACTGTTCACTTGACTTGCTGATCACATGACTACAGTCACGCGTGTCACACCACAATTACTTTTTCTATTTTTGTAACAAGCATACAACGGTGGCTGATGGGAACCGTTGGATAATCGAGGGTGATCTCCGCACTTACGTCTTTTTTATATGGAGACCACCAAGAGATGACAAGATCGCTTATATCTCGAGCACACGCCGCAAAAGTGCCAAAAGCACCGAATAAGCCAGTTAGCCCCAAATGCCAAATTCCATTTTCCTGAACGCTCAAGGAGGAAATGGAAACCAAACCCCTGCACTGTATGAAGTAATCGGATAGCTTGAACGATGAGGCGGAAGTTGAAATTTGCAGACAAAAGTGAGTTACCCCATTTTCAAAACAACTTAATCTCACATCAAAAAACACCTCCGGAAACTCCATTTTATCGTTTATTTATTAATTTTACAGAGAATAGCATTCAGTTAAACAAAATGGTTTGTACCCGGCTCAACACGACATTCACCTGTAGTCGCAAAGTCGGTTGTAAGTTTTGGCAAGAAACATAATCCCGACCCTGTCAGATTTTCCGCGATCATCACTCTTAATGAAACGAGATACTATACTACTGAGACGTCAAAATAGACTCAGCAGTGCTGATCAACTGAAGGTGAAGAGTTTACGAATTAGCCTGCGTAGCAAGTATTTCCGCACAAAGAGCTTTTCCGCATTCTGGCCGTGCGTAAACTGGAGCGAGAGCAAAAATTCCAGGAAGCTCCAATTTACGCGCGGCCAGAATGCGGAAAACCTTTTCGTACGGGAACGCTTGCTATGCAGGCTAGTTACGAATCGAATACTGAACTGCCTGGAAATACACCTTGGTTTACGCTGAGAGAAGTTATTATGGAAATCATTTACCGTATAGTGCTGTGGACAGTTGTATTCTGCCATTACACGTGGTCACAAGAAGGTAAGAACATATTGTTTTCACTTCATCAACCTAAACGAACAAGGGAAGTGTTATGTTCCGTTGTTTGTACAGCCCGTGCACATAACAAGAGTAGCTTCTGAAACTGACGCAAATCGAACAATATCAGCGAAGTATTTCATAGCATAACGTAACTGTACGAAGCACCGACCTGTCTAAACACATGAAATACACTCTTTTTTTATGAGAACCTTTTTTATAAGAACGTTAAGGCTGAGATTAACCAAAATTTTAGGAACTGAGAGTGGATTAAGAAATTGTTTATTTTGCTAATCTGTATATTAAATGACAGGCATAAAATAAAGGTAACAAAAAGTGTATATTAACCCAAATACTTAAGGGCATTAATACAAAATCAGCCTTTGCTGAAAACTGTCCTCAGAAATCTACCTATTATAGCTTACAAAAGAGGTAGATCTCTGAGACACGCTCGTAAGAGCCAAACTACGCAGGACACATATAATCCGCCCTCCCTACATGATAGATGTAATGTGGCACATCTCATCTTCATTTAGGGAGTCCGTGCTGGCCTGTCTTCATTATTTTTATACCATGTAAATTTAAGAACATCTTAAGAACGTTTTCAGCCTCAAATCGCCCAAAAATATAAGAACGTTCAGCCTCAGCGCCAAAATTAGACGTTCTTATATAAAAAAAAGAGTGTATAGTCTATTCATTTGCTTGTTTAGAGTGCGTAAAAATAACATAGCTCATGTACTGGGTGAAAATGGCAGCAATTCATAAGTGGTTTGTCAATCTTACACTTCAAAAAGTTGTCATATCGATTTGTGAGAGGTTACACTGGATATAACAGCAGATTATAACCGTTTCTGGCTTGAAATTATAGAGCAACAACGAATTACGAAACAATGTCAATGCATAAAGTTTGCGAAAGTACTAAAATAATACGTCAATAGTTTTGAATTATTTCAACGCTGAATCTGTAAGAATTTTATTTGTCAATCAGTGATTTGTTAATTTTGCCTCCGTTACATCGAAAATGAATAAAATGATTTAGCCCATGAATAAATTTCAGGCCAAAATCTGACGCCCAGTCTACACTACAACGGAGGAATTTGAAAACGAAGATTTCACTTGGAAAACGCATCAAATGTTTTCCGTCGACACTACGCTAGTCTCCTCCGCAGCCGTTTTTTGGGATGTCACGCAACGCTCCCCCCAAAGAAACGGCTGCTCACATCCGAACCACATTCTTTTCCTTTTGTGTTTGTGGTTTGTTTGCGCTCCGTTGAACAGACCGATCACATAATAGCAAAGTGTGAATGACGTAAGCTTTCGCGCGGAAAGGTCTGCGGTGCGAACACGCGAGGGATTTCTGGCTTTTGTTTCACGCCGCACGTCGCCAAAAATAGGCGGTGTTCCCAGGTTACGATCATGACGGACGAAAAAAATTGTAAATGAAAGTCCTAAGTACAAGTGCTTCATGTGCTCATCGCTATGTTCAGCTATAAATGAGACAATATATATTTTCTCGAAATGTCAAATTGTAAGCGTCAATCAAGGGCCAAACGCTTCCTACAGATTGTAATCAGGCCGGAAAGAGCGGCATTCAGAACTCGATGTCAACAAATCGAGCGAAGATACTTGATTTCCTGGTTCCTTTATTAAGTTAAAATAGATATCTTCCTTCTCGACAGTAATTTTTTGAGTTGAAAGCTTCTAATAATTAACTTGAACTTTGAAGAGTCTTCAGCTACATAGAAAGCTCGTTCAAGCGTCGCCGGTATTTTTCGGCGTCCCTAAACGAAAGCCGGAAATCTGTATGTTTATTTGTGACATCTCCCACGACGGGATACAAAGATGAAAAACATTCCCTGATTGGACAAGTTTCAAAGGGCGAATTTGGCGCGAAAACGTTCTTGAAAATGGAACGGAAGCGGTGATTGGCTAATTTCGTGAAAGGAATGTTGTTTGGATGTGAGAAGCCGTTTCTTTGGGGGGAGCGTTGCGTGACATCCCAAAAAACGGCTGCGGAGGAGACTAACACTACGCCGGAGAAATTTGAAAACGCAACAATAACCGGCCATTTTGGATTTGTGGCTGAGGAAAACTCGTTTTCAAATTCCTCCGGTTTGAAAAGCGTTTTCGAAAAGTTCCGTTTTCGTGACGGATTGGTGTGAACGGTAGGCTTACCGTAGAAATAAAGTTGCGTTTTCAAATTCCTCCGGCGTAGTGTGGACGGGGGATATGAAATGACAGGAAACCTAAGCAGTGCAAAACAGACTGACAATTAAAGGTCATAGCAAAAATAGCATATGTGAAGCTGGCGATGAGTTCTTTAGACTTCCTTCAGCAGCTTTATCAGGCTGAGGAAGCCAGTTGAAATACGTGCTAAAACGCCCAGATGCCATCGAACATAATGGTAACGACGTCATTTGAACGGATGTCCGCTTCCTGTCGCGTGCGCAAGTGGCTTTTTTGATTGCACTATAGACAAGAAAAAAATAATCCCAGCAAACAATGCCAGTAATTTGTGCTTGTCAGCTGTGCGGCAGGAAATTTACAGAGGAATATTATTGTAGGGAAAGAGGAAAATACGACAGGACGCTAGAGTAAAATTACTTCTTATAAAATGACTACAGTAAAAGGAAAATTCCTATTGGTCGCTTATCTATGGCGTTACGACACAGTCACCTATCAGCAAATTATGGGTTGAGGACAATAGGAGGAGAGTCAGGACTTGCACTCGCACGCATTTCGTTCCCTTCGCGCGCTTTTGGAAATGAACGCCTAGTACGCAGGCTAAAGTTTACACAGTCCGTTTTGATACTGTACAACTAACCGCTTGCCTTCCAGCTCCAGGATGAATTTTCATTCGATTGTTACAGTACAATTTGAATCTGGTGTATACTGCAAATGCATTTTATGCCTCAACTACCAATCAGAAACAATATACACGACACCGAGAATATTATAGTTAGAGGAAACATTTTTAAAGAACCCAGAAAGCTGAGAGAAACTTATAGCCTTTAAAAAACAGACAGCTTGTGCATTTTTGGAATTGGTTCTTATCTTTTACCCCAAGAAGCCCAAGCCAGGCTGTTCTTAAAAATTCCACATATTGACGAGTGTGCAGAGAGACAGTCCGACTATCATGCGAACGCTATTTGCGAGAATACGGTGTGAGCTCATGTAATGCGGGCTCTACTGGTGCTTTGGTACGTGTTGGTACGTGTTATAGATTTATTAACTTGTATTTATCAAGTGCTTTGTTCCCATATTTCTTTGAAAACGGAAGTGTCGGTGTCTGTAAACTGACCCTCAAGGGGTTCGGGGTAGGTAAAATAAGTAAAATGGCTGTTTCTCGGAGACGGAATTTGTGAATATGTCTCTAAAGCATATCGTTGGTACGATAAGGAATATATTTGACTGATCAACCGCTACGAGAGCTGTCGAATATCTTATACGTTCAGAGGTACGTTATATCACATGTTAGACGCCACTCAAAACGGTTGTAAATGTTTTGTTACTTAGCAAACTGCAAGGATCCAGGAGTTCCAGAAAAAGGTGCACGGACAGGCAACAATTTTGAACACGGTCAATCAGTTACCTTCTTGTGCAAAAAAGGCTACACGCTGATTGGAAGCAAGTCAGCGAAATGTCGAAACGGAGTTTGGAGTTCATCTCTACCTCAGTGTAAGTTAACATGGAATGAATATCATGTATTTAGGCAGTTACTTTATTATCAGATTAAAGCCTTACAGTTCATATACAGGTATCTTCCAGCCTCACTCGCCCTTTCTGTTTACCCGCTCCTCGTTGATGTCTCAAAAAATTTCGACATTTCTGGTTCTCAATCTAGGCAAGCATGAGTTAAATATCGGTTTCAAGTCCTGCATTGATCCTGGTACTCCCCAAAACAGTCGCAGAATAGGCAGCGACTTTCGCCACGAAAAGAAATTGACGTTTGTGTGTCAGCCAACTTTTAGCATGATCGGCTTCGACAGCCTGACTTGCCTTGACGGAGCATGGAGTCACAAACTTCCGGTATGCTCAGGTAAGGGAAATAATTGACTGACTAACTTGAAGGGAGCTGAGTAATATCTACGTTTATATGAGAGGGTTTGAAAATGACGAAGAGTTGAAGATGAAGGTCTAACTATATTCCAATAAGTCCTATTGCTAAGTATTGTCTTGAAAGCTGAAAGGAATGAATCCTTTTGTGTGGGTCAATGAAATAAAGTGGGACATATGTTTAAGTATCCCTTGACATATGTCTATGATATGATTTCAAACATAAGTTTATCCACAACGTCTTTGCTTTATCATTTTAGCAAACTGCAAGGATCCAGGAATTCCACGAAATGGCGCGCGGACAGGTGACAATTTTGAACACGGTCAAGCGGTTAGCTTCACGTGCAATAATGGCTACACGTTGATTGGTAGCAAGTCAATGGACTGTCGGAAAGGAGTTTGGAGTTCATCCCTTTCCCATTGTAAAAGTAAGTGCACATAAGTTTAAGTTACAACATTTGTTCCTGAACGTAAACCTTCACTCGGCTTTACTTCTTGGAATTAGCCCTCGTATATAGCTGCACCTCACCAATCGATTGAAACTATTATCTGTATATGATGGTTCAAGAAATACTCTTGTTCGGGAGAAAAAACAAAACAAAACAAAACAAAACAAAACAAAACAAAAAAGCACTCGAAATCATTAGCTAAGAACCCTGAACCCTGAACTCGTTAATACTTATTTCAAATTTTCAGAGTCCTGTACCGATCCTGGCAATCCACAAAACGGACGCAGAATAGGCTTGGATTTCCGGCATGGCAAGAAAGTGTCATTTACTTGCCAAGCCAATTTTAAATTGACTGGCACTGTCAGAATCACTTGCTACGACGGAACATGGAGTAACAAAGTTCCCACATGCAAAGGTAACATCGAGGCACACCACGAGGCGAATAGTACTGAAACAATATGATCGATCATGAATCAACAATAAGGGGACTATGAGGAGATCACGAGGAGATTATAAGGAGACTATAAATTGGAACGTGTCAGGGTCTAGGGCTAGGTCAAGTTGCACTAGTTTTATAAGCCGGCTTAGGCTCGTTAAACGCCCGACAATTGTCAAGTAGCATCGGAAAATCTTTTTTTGACTGGCTTTGAGTATAATTTGTTTGGGAATTATGTTTTCATTGTGTATCAGTGGAAAGTGGAATGCTTCTCTTCCTGAGTATACAGGTAAAACAGTTTGATGTTTGGTGATAAATTCAACTTAACAAAGTTGTTAAACAGTAATTTTGTTTAAAGCTGTTTGCCTGGATCCTGGGATCCCCGTAAATGGAAACAGAATCGACAATGATTTCCTCGATGGACAGACTGTGGCGTTCGGATGTCAACCAGGCCACACGCTGATTGGGTCGCAGGTTCTACGATGCGTGGCGGGAAAATGGGATAATGACTTACCAGAGTGTAAAGGTTAGTTTTGAGGGAATAATACAGTAGTTATCAGTCAAGAAAATTAAAAAGAAAAAAGTAATAAAATATAGAAATAATAACTGCAACTGCTGACCTAGGGAAGAATGTTGGGTGAGAAACCTGAAGATCGCAACTTTCGCGGGCTTTTAAGACTAGGAACACAGGCTTCTGGATTGGCTGACAGTGTCTATCTCCTTATTCATATCCTTGTTTTTCAGTTAAGGAAGCTTCTGAACGATCAATCGATATGGCAACTTGAACTGCTGCAACCCATCTATATTATATTGTCGTACCGCGGACATAGGATAGTTGCTGCCTAACTAATAAACACTATTGCTTTGTTGTTCCTATTCAAGCGTCATGCCCAGACCCCGTTGTTCCTTTGCATGGCCGGGTTCTTGATTCTAAGCCTGGTAACCGACACGGAGAGCAGGTGACATTTGCTTGTGATCATGGCTTTAAACTAACAGGATCGTCAACCATGAGGTGCAACAATGGAATCTGGAACTCAACTGCGCCCTTGTGTACAGGTATAAAGCTAACACATTCAGTCTAAAATTATTATTATTATTATTGTGTTATTCTCCTAAGTCTTGGAGCTGGACCAGAATCTTTATATACAGAAATTGGCCTACGGTGCAAGTTGAACAAGTGAGTGTGTATTAAGGAGGCTATAGTAAAAGCAAGAAGTAAATAAGAAATTCCATTCAATTTTATTCTAGATATTGACGAGTGTGCAGAGGGACAGTCGGACTGTCATACGAACGCTACGTGCATGAATAGTGTGGGCTCATTTACTTGTACATGTAATGCGGGCTCAGTTGGAGATGGCAAGATCTGCTTTGGTACTTGTTATAGGTTTATTAACTTGTCTTTAAAAAGCGATTTTGTTGCCATGATTTATTTTGAAATGGTGCGTAAAGTGTTGTTGTCTCTAAATTGACTCTAAAGGGGTTCGGGGTAGGTAAAGTAGCTGTTTCTCGTTTATAAAATATGTATATTTGTTTCCTCTAAAGCATATCGTTGGTACGATAAGGAATGTATATATTTGATTTCAACCGCTACGAAAGCTGTCGAATTTCTTATACGTTGAGAGGTACATTATATCACATGTTAGACGCCACTCAAGACGGTTCTAAATGTTATGTTACTTAGCAAACTGCAAGGATCTAGGAATTCCTCGAAATGGCGCACGAACAGGCAATAATTTTGAACACGGTCAATCAGTTACCTTCTTGTGCAGAAAAGGCTTCACGCTGATTGGAAGCAAGTTAGCGAAATGTCGAAACGGAGTTTGGAGTTCATCTCTACCTCAGTGCAAAAGTAAGTTAATATGGAATGAATATCATGTATTTAGGCAGTTACTTTATTATCAGATTAAAGCCTTACAGTTCATATACAGGTATCTTCCAACCTCACTCGCCCTTTCTGTTTACCCGCTCCTCGTTGATGTCTCAAAAAATTTCGACATTTCTGGTTCTCAATCTAGGCAAGCATGAGTTAAATATCGGTTTCAAGTCCTGCATTGATCCTGGTACTCCCCAAAACAGTCGCAGAATAGGCAGCGACTTTCGCCACGAAAAGAAATTGACGTTTGTGTGTCAGCCAACTTTTAGCATGATCGGCTTCGACAGCCTGACTTGCCTTGACGGAGCATGGAGTCACAAACTTCCGGTATGCTCAGGTAAGGGAAATAATTGACTGACTAACTTGAAGGGAGCTGAGTAATATCTACGTTTATATGAGAGGGTTTGAAAATGACGAAGAGTTGAAGATGAAGGTCTAACTATATTCCAATAAGTCCTATTGCTAAGTATTGTCTTGAAAGCTGAAAGGAATGAATCCTTTTGTGTGGGTCAATGAAATAAAGTGGGACATATGTTTAAGTATCCCTTGACATATGTCTATGATATGATTTCAAACATAAGTTTATCCACAACGTCTTTGCTTTATCATTTTAGCAAACTGCAAGGATCCAGGAATTCCACGAAATGGCGCGCGGACAGGTGACAATTTTGAACACGGTCAAGCGGTTAGCTTCACGTGCAATAATGGCTACACGTTGATTGGTAGCAAGTCAATGGACTGTCGGAAAGGAGTTTGGAGTTCATCCCTTTCCCATTGTAAAAGTAAGTGCACATAAGTTTAAGTTACAACATTTGTTCCTGAACGTAAACCTTCACTCGGCTTTACTTCTTGGAATTAGCCCTCGTATATAGCTGCACCTCACCAATCGATTGAAACTATTATCTGTACATGATGGTTCAAGAAATACTCTTGTTCGGGAGAAAAAACAAAACAAAACAAAACAAAACAAAACAAAACAAAACAAAAAAGCACTCGAAATCATTAGCTAAGAACCCTGAACCCTGAACTCGTTAATACTTATTTCAAATTTTCAGAGTCCTGTACCGATCCTGGCAATCCACAAAACGGACGCAGAATAGGCTTGGATTTCCGGCATGGCAAGAAAGTGTCATTTACTTGCCAAGCCAATTTTAAATTGACTGGCACTGTCAGAATCACTTGCTACGACGGAACATGGAGTAACAAAGTTCCCACATGCAAAGGTAACATCGAGGCACACCACGAGGCGAATAGTACTGAAACAATATGATCGATCATGAATCAACAATAAGGGGACTATGAGGAGATCACGAGGAGATTATAAGGAGACTATAAATTGGAACGTGTCAGGGTCTAGGGCTAGGTCAAGTTGCACTAGTTTTATAAGCCGGCTTAGGCTCGTTAAACGTCCGACAATTGTCAAGTAGCATCGGAAAATCTTTTTTTGACTGGCTTTGAGTATAATTTGTTTGGGAATTATGTTTTCATTGTGTATCAGTGGAAAGTGGAATGCTTCTCTTCCTGAGTATACAGGTAAAACAGTTTGATGTTTGGTGATAAATTCAACTTAACAAAGTTGTTAAACAGTAATTTTGTTTAAAGCTGTTTGCCTGGATCCTGGGATCCCCGTAAATGGAAACAGAATCGACAATGATTTCCTCGATGGACAGACTGTGGCGTTCGGATGTCAACCAGGCCACACGCTGATTGGGTCGCAGGTTCTACGATGCGTGGCGGGAAAATGGGATAATGACTTACCAGAGTGTAAAGGTTAGTTTTGAGGGAATAATACAGTAGTTATCAGTCAAGAAAATTAAAAAGAAAAAAGTAATAAAATATAGAAATAATAACTGCAACTGCTGACCTAGGGAAGAATGTTGGGTGAGAAACCTGAAGATCGCAACTTTCGCGGGCTTTTAAGACTAGGAACACAGGCTTCTGGATTGGCTGACAGTGTCTATCTCCTTATTCATATCCTTGTTTTTCAGTCAAGGAAGCTTCTGAACGATCAATCGATATGGCAACTTGAACTGCTGCAACCCATCTATATTATATTGTCGTACCGCGGACATAGGATAGTTGCTGCCTAACTAATAAACACTGTTGCTTTGTTGTTCCTATTCAAGCGTCATGCCCAGACCCCGTTGTTCCTTTGCATGGCCGGGTTCTTGATTCTAAGCCTGGTAACCGACACGGAGAGCAGGTGACATTTGCTTGTGATCATGGCTTTAAACTAACAGGATCGTCAACCATGAGGTGCAACAATGGAATCTGGAACTCAACTGCGCCCTTGTGTACAGGTATAAAGCTAACACATTCAGTCTAAAATTATTATTATTATTATTGTGTTATTCTCCTAAGTCTTGGAGCTGGACCAGAATCTTTATATACAGAAATTGGCCTACGGTGCAAGTTGAACAAGTGAGTGTGTATTAAGGAGGCTATAGTAAAAGCAAGAAGTAAATAAGAAATTCCATTCAATTTTATTCTAGATATTGACGAGTGTGCAGAGGGACAGTCGGACTGTCATACGAACGCTACGTGCATGAATAGTGTGGGCTCATTTACTTGTACATGTAATGCGGGCTCAGTTGGAGATGGCAAGATCTGCTTTGGTACTTGTTATAGGTTTATTAACTTGTCTTTAAAAAGCGATTTTGTTGCCATGATTTATTTTGAAATGGTGCGTAAAGTGTTGTTGTCTCTAAATTGACTCTAAAGGGGTTCGGGGTAGGTAAAGTAGCTGTTTCTCGTTTATAAAATATGTATATTTGTTTCCTCTAAAGCATATCGTTGGTACGATAAGGAATGTATATATTTGATTTCAACCGCTACGAAAGCTGTCGAATTTCTTATACGTTGAGAGGTACATTATATCACATGTTAGACGCCACTCAAGACGGTTCTAAATGTTATGTTACTTAGCAAACTGCAAGGATCTAGGAATTCCTCGAAATGGCGCACGAACAGGCAATAATTTTGAACACGGTCAATCAGTTACCTTCTGGTGCAGAAAAGGCTTCACGCTGATTGGAAGCAAGTCAGCGAAATGTCGAAACGGAGTTTGGAGTTCATCTCTACCTCAGTGCAAAAGTAAGTTAATATGGAATGAATATCATGTATTTAGGCAGTTACTTTATTATCAGATTAAAGCCTTACAGTTCATATACAGGTATCTTCCAGCCTCACTCGCCCTTTCTGTTTACCCGCTCCTCGTTGATGTCTCAAAAAATTTCGACATTTCTGGTTCTCAATCTAGGCAAGCATGAGTTAAATATCGGTTTCAAGTCCTGCATTGATCCTGGTACTCCCCAAAACAGTCGCAGAATAGGCAGCGACTTTCGCCACGAAAAGAAAGTGACGTTTGTGTGTCAGCCAACTTTTAAGTTGATCGGCTTCGACAGCCTGACTTGCCTTGACAGAGCATGGAGTCACAAACTTGCGGTATGCTCAGGCAAGAGAAATGATTGACTGACTAACTTGAAAGGAGTTGAATAATATCTACGTTTATATGAGAGGGGTTGAAAGATGAAGGTCTAAGTATATTTCAATAAGCTCTATTGCTAAGTATTGTCTTGAACGCTGAAAGGAATGGATCCTTTTGTATGGGACAATGAAATAAAACGGGACATATGTTTAAGTCTCCCTTGACATATTTCTGTGATATGATTTCACCATAAATTTATCCACTCTATGCTGTATTATTTTTAGCAAATTGCAAGGATCCAGGAATTCCACGAAATGGCGCGCGGACAGGTGCAAATTTTGAACACGGTCAAGCGGTTAGCTTCACGTGCAATAATGGCTACACGTTGATTGGTAGCAAGTCAATGGTCTGTCGGAAAGGAGTTTGGAGTTCATCCCTTCCCCAGTGTAAAAGTAAGTGCACATAAGTTTAAGTTACAACATTTATACCTGAGCGTAAATCTTGACCCAATTTCTTGGAATTAGCCCTCGTGTATATTTGAACCTCATCAACAGATTTAACATATTAATTGTATATGCTAGTTTAAGAAATACTCTTGACTGACAAATTGCTTCAATCCACCGTAGGGAAAAAGATGGCGCCTGTACATTTTACCACAATGCCTTGCGAACCTAACACAGCCTACAAGGCACAAAGAAAGCCAAATTTTCACAGTGTTTGTCCCTACACTAAGGACATTGAGTAGCCTAGGTTTGAGGATTTTATAACTTTTCTGTACGCTTTTATAAACGTTATTAAGGTTTTCGTGCGCTAAGAACTATGGGTAAATGTACCAGTCGCCATGTTTTTTCCTACGGAAGATTGCTGCCTTATATAGAATTCTTAGTTGCAGATTTTTGTGCTCAGCATCGTTGCCAGAACGGTGCTTCGTGTGTTAGTGGTGACTTGAAGTACACGTGTCTTTGTAACAGCGGGTGGACTGGCACCTACTGCCATTTATCTATGAACGGTAAGCATGCATGTTTATCGATTGGTTGCGAGCAATTCAAATAAAATTCGCAGTTTATTGTGAAAATGGCCATTGCACAGTGAATGAAAGACAAGAGTTCATTTAGCAAAATATTAACTCGGCCCATAGGATATGAACGAGCCAAAACGCAAGGGGATAGAGCTGGGGGAAGAAACGGTCGCTCTCGGGTATCTGGAAAACCCGAATAGCGAATAGCGAATAGTCGCAAATAGCGAACAGCAAATAGTCCCGGATAGCGAATAGCACGAATAGTGCGAATAATCTCGAATAGTGCGAATAGTTGCGAATAGTTGCGAACAGTCTCGAACAGTGGCGAATAGTGGCAAATAGTGGCAAAGAGTGGCAAATCGTAGCAAATAGGGTACCCAGTATCTCGCAGTCAACCTCGCAGCAACGCGGGATGGGATTTTCCTCTAAAAAGCACGGACGCTTATCAGGACAAAAGGTGTTTCTAAACGTAATTTCTTCTGTTTTAACCGCTGCAAAAGCGTAAATAGGTCTTCATTAGGTTATTCTTATGTTTTCTGTTTTCTTAATACCGGCGATGGACAGCCCTAGCCTGAGTCCGGAGAAGAAAAGGTAATAAATTCACTGAAATTCTGTTGCTTATTTGGATAATTGATTAACGCAGGATATTAGATCTAAAGCAGTGACTATTCACGACTGTTCGTCACTATTTGTATTTCGCGACTGTTCGCCACTATTCGCACTATTCGAGGCTATTCGCACTATTCGAGACTATTCGCTTTTCGCTATTCGGTATTCGGGTTTTCCAGACACCCGTCGCTCTCGTACTACGCGCTCGACGAAAAAAAATTGCAGAAGATAAAATTGTCTGCTGACAGACTATTTTATCACTGACTGTAAATGCAATTTTGTATATCAATTGACTGATTGGCTAACTAACTCATTCACTGATATATTTTTAGATTCTTTGGTCAAAATAAATTTACGTCCTGTATGTTTCGGTGCAAAGGATAACCAGTATGGCAGTTTCAATGTCCCTTACGGTGGCCAAATAGCAGCAGTAAAATTGGTCCACCTAAGCGGTTACGTGACCTGCGATAATAGGAACTTTTCCCACTGGTCTTTCTGGGGCTGTGGTAGCCATCCTTCATCAAAATATTACGTTGATGTAACCATAACAACATCAACAAATACGATTATTTCGCCGCCAAGCCCGATCCTCAAGGACCAGCGTGCTAGACTGTGATTCGAGTTACCCGGATATAACTCGTTTTCTCCTGAGATTATCCTGCCGCGTTTTTCTCCTTACTCGGTGAGCTCGGGCCAAGAGTTGCGACTGTGGTATGGTGAGGATTTGGTGGACTTCACTGAAAACGACAATGCAGGATGGATCTGCTGTAATGTTTACGCTCTGTATGTCTAATAAATACTGAAAAGTTTTCGGTTGCAAGAATCAGGAAGATTGTCTGACTGAAATGAGTCAATTTTGTTTTCGCTTTCTGGGTGCAGCAATTAAGGGTTCTATAAATTGTAGTAAAGGCATTTAGTATATTAGTTAACGTTGTTAAAGGAAAAGGAAACACGGAGATAAGATATGTAGAAAGCTGTATAACAACTGTGTTGAAAACTAAGTGATTAGATGGCAATATTATTGTACACCATAAGGCTAGACACATTAAGAAAGTGAAATGAAGCGAGGGCATTAATTAAAAAAGTTGGTTCATTGTTTTTTCTTCTGCTTTAAAGCTACTAAGTCGTCACGTAACGCCTCTTCACGTTGCGTGACGACCGCAGTAACGGTTGCGAAGGGGACTATGCAATAAATGAATAGCGTCAGCAAAATTCAATGATGTAATTTCTCACGAAAATAACGGTCAAGCACAGCGATGGTGAAAATGAACAAGTTGAGTAACACAGAGATATAAGATTGTCTTAATGGATCACTAAATTCACAGAGGAAACTTAAAACGAGATCAGTAAATCAGTGATAAGAGTCACCGCTTTGATCTAGCTAGATGACGATTACAAGTCATGCTAGGCTTTCAAGAAGACACTAGTGATGAGCATAACATCCAACTCGATCAATGCGACTGATGCAAAATCTTGCAGAGGTTCACCTGACATGACAATGAAACCCCAATAAGGGCTCTCAGTCTGGTAATAAATGTCACTGACACGTGTTTAAAAACAGCAGACATGAATAGAAGGATGTTTAATGTCTGTTATTAAGCGGGGAAATCTGCGAAAATATATGAGCGTTTGGTCGGAAGAGGTAAAACCCTCCGAAAATTGAACTGGTGTCTGTTGTCATTAAGCGAGAGTGAGGTCTTGAGGGAAAAATCTCAGACCGAGACCTTGACCGAGCGATAGCCATGTAAATACAGCAAGGCCGATGTTTGAGTTTTTCCCGTAAAGAAAGGACGTTTGAGGCTAAAGAGTTGTTTGTTATATGGCTTTTTTGCAGAACCGTAATCGACCCGTGGGCATTACGGGAGAATAATGCCATGGATTTAGCCACTCAGAGCGCGCGGTATATCGGCTACAAACACAGGCCATATAATAAAGACAGGTTCCACTACCATTGTGGGTGTTGACCAGCAGAGCGGTGCCCCTTCATCCCTTTTCTTCTTCTTCTTCTTCTTCTTCTTCTTCTTCTTCTTCTTCTTCTTCTTCTTCTTCTTCGTCTTCGTCTTCGTCTTCGTCTTCGTCTTCGTCTTCGTCTTCGTCTTTATAATTGACTTTAATCGAGGTTGGACTGATTAAACCCTCGAGATACGGAATACACGAATTGAACGGTCTGTACCAAACTAAAGTGAAACAAGTCAGCTTCGTCTACCTTGTTTGTTGTTTTTTTTTCACAAATAATACGTCCTCTTAAAGTCCAAGGTAACTGTAAAATCTGCCAGGCAACAAGATTGCTAATCTCGTGCTTACGGCGTAAATTGCATACTACAGGAACATTTGTAGTGCCTGCAAGAGAAGGCTTGTCTCCGGTACTTTGATTTGACTTGGGGTAAAGAACCCGGAACCCGGGAACTCGAAATTTCCAAATTGACATCACATCCAGTCGTGCGCAGTATGTGTAAAAGTTGTCTGCGATCAAATGAAAGAATCACGTGTTATGAGTTATTTTTTGCCAACTTTTCCGCACCGCAGTTCTAATTGAATCCACGAGAACCACTTGACAGGATTACAATCGCTTTGCAGCTGATACATAACTAATTAAGTAGATTACTGCTGCATTTGAACTCTTCGAAGAAACCAATTAAATAGCTTGGTCAGCTTGGTCCGTCTGTTCTAAGAGAGTAAAAGATAGAACCTCCTCGTTTTCCACTTGTTCGGTCGTCCTCACTGACAGAAAATCTGGAACAAGTTGTGCATGGTCAAAAGAACCAGCAAGAGGTTGATACCAGTACTGATGTAACTTCCGTTATTTGTGCAAAGAAGCTCCATCATCTCAGTTTTTCTTCCGGTTATTGATTCAAATAAGGCACAAAGAAGTCTTCCCTTTTGTTAATGATTAATAAGGTTGTCATCACGGATATTACAGAAACACAATGAAACGGTTTGGCCCTGAAAAAACATCAAGTGTCATAGTTTAATGGAGAAGGCGTCTGGTATTGTGTAACTGTTATGAGTTATTTCTGCTTCTATTTTGAAGAATCGACCAAAGTAATATTTCAGTATATTTTGTTCAAACCGGGGAAGGAGAAATAGTGCACCAGGTACGAAAGAAATACATCTCACCTAATTTAATAGTTAGCAAGAAAAGAGTTGTTTGGATTTGTTTACCAGCTACACGACTACTAAAACAAGCAATTTTGCAACATGGGGCACAAGTTAACTTCTTTGACCTAAGATAACCGCAATTTCTGTCACTCTTTTTCTCATTCGCTGAGCACGAAACACGCCTTTATAAAAAAGAAAGCCTCACTAAGCACTTGATTGAAATCTTCATAATTATGAAAAATATCATTTTTTTCGTTATGCTTTTAAGCTCTTGATTGTAAATTTGTGACTCCGAGAAAACAGCAAAGGAATAGGTATTCGCCTTTTTGTTTGGCGAGAGAATCATGTTGGCATGCAATAGCTCGGGATAAAATGTTTTCCCTTCCGCGCGAAAAAGATATCGTACTATCCTTACTATTTTCAAGACAAACTGTAGAAAACTCGTCTGAGCTTTATTTAACTCAGTTATTGTTATGTGATAGTTACGAGAGGCGCCTCCACCTCCGCCCGCTGTTTCCGGATCGAATTAGAATTTGGAAAGTGTTGATTTTTGTTATCAATATAATAAGCAAGTTTATTTCTTCAGACACTTCAGATAGCAGAACGATTTTGGTGCGAAGTTTCCTCGAAGTGAATTTTGTTGAGGTGCCAATTGCGTATTCGTACGATGTATTAAGTTAGAAAGTTAATCAAGAACTAAGCATGTATTTCCTTTACAGATAGCCCGTTCCCAGGCTGCAATGCGTCCAAAACTGTTCTCTGTAGTTTTAACTGTTCTGGCGTTACCCAACAAGTGTCATGGTAAAACTGCTGACCTATGCCCCGCACAACAAGCAATCCATGGCAAAGCTCTGAAAGGTTACACATTTAAGACTCTTATGACGTCAAATTCATTTGGATGTTTAGTGGATTGCCATTATGAAGACAGATGCCAGAGCTACAATTATGTTATAAAGACAAATATCTGCGAGATGAACAACAGAACCAAGGAGGCCAAACCAGACCAATTTTTGTCAGATCCAGATCGATTCTACACGAAGCGTGGAGCACACAGAAGTAAAGTTATTGTGATTAGAAATAGGAATTATTTGTGATGTTATTTAAGTCTAAATTTTATGTTGAAGGAGACTCTTTGCATTCTAACCAGAACCACTCAGCTCCCTCTCCTCTGTGAACGATTATATTGTTGAGTAAAAGTCTCTTTACTCTCATCAGAGCAACTTGGTCCCATTCCCACTCTTCCAGCTCAGTCATGTAAGGAAATTAAAGCAAATGAAGGAGGACAAGTGGTCAGCGGTAACTCATGGTTGGATGCCACTGGTTCTGGAGAGGTTATCTTGGCTTACTGTGACATGAACACAGAAGGTTTGGAACTTTTTCTTTTCACTCCCTTGTTGAAGGAAAATTGCTTCAATTATACTTTATATATAATGGCCATTCCCTCTATGAGATGTGCCTGCAGGGAATCATGGTAGGTGTATTCATCATCTTGGACTGGATATTTGTTTTGATGAATACAACTACCATGATTCCCTGTAGACGCGTTTCATAGAGGGAATTACCCATTCTTAGTTGCAGATTTTTGCGTCCGGCATCGCTGCCAGAACGGCGCTTCGTGTGTTAATGGTGACTTGAACTACACGTGTCTTTGTAATAGCGGATGGACTGGCGCCTACTGCAATTCAGCTATGAACGGTAAGCATGCATGTTTATCGATTTGTTGCAAGCAATTCAAATAAAATTCTCAGTTTTTTGTTAAATCAATGGACAAAGTATGGAACATAGAGGTTTAGACGAGTGATCAAACTTATTTAATGTTGATTTACATACGACGGAAGCATTTTAAGAACAAGCTTACTTTACAACCAGCCTTTAGGGTTGGTTCATTCTTTGTTTTAGCTTTGCGTCACACTTAAGTTTCTAGCTAGTGTAAACGCTCGCCCTGATTAGTATTGTCGTCGTCGGCACAAACATTTCAGCCATTTTCTTCTCTTTTCGATTTAGGAAAGAGCTGCCAGGAGATTAAATCGGTATTCCCACACGCCCCTGATGGAATGTACCAGGTTCAACCGGAGAACGGCAACAACACATTGGTCTATTGTGATATGACGTCATTTGGCGGCGGGTGGACAATGTGTTACTCTACCGACGACAAAGTGAATCTGAGGACGAACGTGACATTTGACAAAAATCTACCTTATGGTACGAACGGTTACAGAACAGACTGTAACTATATTCAAGTGAGTTGAATTATGTATCACACAGAGCTTTGGTTTCAGTCGCGCAGCATAGTATGAAGGAAGACCTGTTGCTTTTGAAGTGCGTTGAAATTCTCCGCATACTTTCGTTTGCTCCTTTTTGTTAAGAAAGTAATATGTAAATATGTTTCCCTTCACGCCCTGTAATGTTACTCGCCAAGATGATTTCCATCTTCTTCTAAGCCGGCTCTCGCTTTGTTTCCCGTTGTCTTTTAGTTGGAAGCGGGCGTTTTTGTAAAGTTTGGATTTAATGCGTTACTTGCGTTACGCAACATAACTCTTCTCTTCATAACGTTTCTCCTCTCATGTTACTAGCATAAGTCATAGTGTCTTTGAACTGATGACAATGTATGATGATTTTGCTGTTGCTCGCCATTCACTGAAAAAAGAGTTAGTTTTAGAGTCTCTTATTGCTTTTTTTTAATCCAACGTTTTCCCTTTAATTGCAGTTTCGCGAGATCATGTTTGCAGACGAACAAACAGAAGATAAAGCCTTTTTCACGCACAAGCTCAATTCCTCTCTTGTTGCCAGTGAAAATTACGGAATACCATTGACAGGACTGTGGATAGGGGGTGGAGTAGCTGACAAAAATTATGAATATCAACTGGTAATCTGTGATATTCCATTTTACTCTGGTTTTGTCGTACCCGGATTTTTAAACAGTTGCTTTAAACAATGTAACAGTTGGTGTGATGATGAGACGACTCCCTTCTTCCGGACAGCAACATCATCCCTATCGTATTCCGGAGTCGCGTTCAATGTCAATGGTCATCACGCCTTAACCAATAGACTGATCAGTGTAGGGTTGCGATAAGATAAGTAACGATTAGCAGTCCAATCTTTCGTTGGCTGTTGAATGGCCATCTATATATATTTGATGAATATTCCTTTCAGTACGACCTCTAGAACCGTGCCAATCGAGCAAAATTAGCCAATTGAAAGATTAATTGAGAACAAAGCATGGCGACCCTTTTCGTAACAGAATATGTTATATTGTCGAAGTCATTCTACCTATTTTCTCGCAAAAAGAAATCCAGCTGATATGAATGAGTTCAAAGCATGTATAAATGTCAGACTTGCGAAGATGTGGAGGGCAGATTGAATGGGTCAAACCATTTTTCAGTGCGTCCAGTTCCTCGGAAGAGAGCTGGCAAGAGGAGAGGTTGGTGACTGACTCTTTTTAGGTGGTTTACAAATTTACATGTGTAGGATGTCATACCTGTTATGTCGGTGAAACCACTAGACATTTCGGCACCAGGGTTCGTGAGCACTTACTCTCGGATCGCAATTCCCATATCTATAAACATCTTCAAGGTTCTGAGTCATGTAAGAGTCTATGCTCCTTTAATTGTTTTTCCATCTTAGACTCGGCTCTTACTAATTTCCAACTTAAGATCAAAGAAACCCTTCATATTGAATGGGAACGACCCGCATTGAATAAACAACTCAAACATGTTAATTTAACACTCTTACTTTAATTACTTTTTGTAGTCAGCATTTTTCACAGTTTTGCACCTTTTTATTCTTTCACTCTGTTGTACTGGCCCTTAAGTATTATGTATCTTTTTCACTGATTTCTAACTATTATTCTACATTTTGTAATTTACACCTATCTACTTTATATAAAGTCACTCACTTGTAAACATCCTTTAACTAAAGATGGATACAGAGTATCCGAAACATGTGTTGCAAATTTAGAAGGTGTGTCGTCTTTTTTAAATGTTTGATATATATATTTGTTGTAAACATGTGATTGTAAAAACACTATTATTTCTTGCAATTGAACAAGAACTTTGTGAACCAACTATAATTTAAGTCAGTTTTTTACGGCTTAATTACTTAAATAAATAGTTAAATAGTTTCTTAATTTAATGTCCTTATTGTAAACATATGATTATGGAAGATGGTAATAAAAGAAATAGTACGAGCTAAAAGTCACCATAACTCAATGTCACTCAATGTCAACTCAAGACAAACTTAATAGTTTAGCACTGAACAGACTTAGCTTCTCGGCAATAACACGAAAACTGGTGTCCTAGTAAACAGTTAAATCACCTTACTTCTGCAGGAATCTTCGTTTTTTCTAATAGCTACCTTGTACATGGTTATCATTATGGAGTCAACCCAACACGGTGCTTCATAGCAAGGTGGCAGCGGGGAGGTCACACGCGATCCATACGTCTTCTGAGAGGGAAGACAATTGCGAACAAAAAAGATGAATAAATCAGTCAGACAAGGAACAAGTCATCTTTCCCTCGAGTTGTCTCTCTTTCCGATGCCCTACCTTCGTTCCTAACTGCGCATGGTTTCAGTACCGTATTTTGAATAAAAGGCATACGCTGATAACTGGCTAGATATCTATAAGCGATAGGCCTTCGGGTCCAAAAGGCGATTAACCAGAGAAGCAATTCAACTGCTTGATCGTTTCCTTAACGGCTTGCCTCACGTCTCTCATCTTCCAACAATACAGAAGTGGATTCAAAGAAGAGTTAAACATGAGAAGAGTATCTGTTACATCCCAAGCGAGGACAAGAGATGGCGTGCGTAATCCAGTAGCTACAAATATAGCTGCGACTACACCAAATGGAGTATAACAAGTCAAAAATGTTATCTGCACCCACAGTGCGCTGGTCACTGTTCTTCTGTAACGTGCTGTGTTCAGTGAACGCCGCCCTCCGTTCGGTTGTCTTTGTTGAACATGGTCTTGAACTGCAGTTTGGCGATGACGAAGATTAAGATAGATTTTCATGTAACAAAAGGTTGAGGTTATTGTACATAATGACATTGCTATGCACATAATGGCCAAAGCAACACCGTAGAAATAATGTGATAATATTGCGGAGGCAGTGCTAGCAAGCCAAAAACTAACAACGAGGGCCCATATTCGTCGCAAAGTTACCACTTGTCGGTACCTTAGCCCTAACAATAGGGCAAGAAGTCTGTCTACACTTATTGTGGTCAGTGTAAGCAAAGACACGCCGCAAAAAATTACACCTATCGTCTTAGAAAGGATGGCAGAATGGGAACAACGTTTGGAATGTTCTGGAGACAACAGACCGTATGCGTAGATAGGCTGCGTGATGAGGCCCACACAGAGGTCAGTGGTCGCCAGGCAACCTAGCAATAGTTTCGATGGCGGATGAAGAGACGACACCTTTTTAAAAGCAACAATGATCAGGACATTCTCCAGAAATGCAGTGATGGATAGAAGAATATTCAATGCTGACAGAAATGTATCTACATGACTGTCTAGACCAGGCACGCAGAATAAATCTTCAATTGGGCTGAGGTTTCTATCGTTAGAGAAGTTTCCCCTCATTTTCAGCCGGCTTGAAATACAACGTTCCTTCAGTTATGTTCTACAGTGTTCCTTTGCTGATTTTTTTTTAAAGACTCTTTTTAAAAACCAAGGAAAACCCACAGTGAGTCTGGTCATTATACTTGCTCGGATGTCTTTCCTGTTGGTTAAAAATAAATAATATAGTGTTAGTACATATATCACCATCTTATTTGTATAGCACGGGTATCAAGAGATGTACGTTCTTGTAAACCTGTCTCACGTGTCCATTATGCACTGATAAAACATGTGAGTGTACTAGCAATTCGCTTCAAAGTTGTTCTTGTCATCCTGTTTCAGTGTACATTAAGCATCGCTGATCAAACATGTCACGGAGTTTACAAAAACAACTCGCTGACGAATTGTTCATGTCATCCTGTTTCACAGTATCCATCGATGAAAGGCACTTTCCTTAAGCAAGCCTTTGTCAAGGTATTACGACTCACATGCCAAGGTTTATAAAAAACGTTACTCTGCACCCTAAAGGTATCGACACTAGTATTTCCAGAAGATTGAGAGTCCATCAAACCCAGAGGAGAAAACTATGACCAAGAAAATTTTCAAATAACAAATGGATTTACCTTTTTTGTTTCCATCTGCACAGGATTTACTTCCGCCACATTTTCATTCCGAATATTAACTGATCGGCCTCCGGTTTCACTCAGCCTACCTCGTTTTAGCAAAAGATGTTAGTTTTAAGTAACCTTCCAGCTAACAAACGCAGTCGTCTTTTCTCGGGTTCACCGTAATTCACCTTTTACATGAACTCGGCCCTCCTGTGAATCAAAATTTAGAATCAAATACATCTGCGTATTACAGGCGGTGTAAATATTGTGGCATGTACTAAGAAGCCACAAATCATGCTTTTTAATATTCCTTCGCGAAATTTTGTGACCACAATTTTTGACATAATTGCATCTTTTCTCTTGACTCAAATCTTTTGCAGTTCCGTAAAATCACAATGACTGACTAATACAAGTTATTTTACCCAAAAGATGGTTTCTAATCCCTAGCCGTAGTTTCTCTTGAAGGGAAGAGTCGCAGCTACTCATATAAGACCACTGTTTCAGGAACAGGAAATTAAACTCTTAGAAGCATCACTTAGAAACTTTTACAACATTGTCAACCCATCTATTGGGATATTTCAACCTGATGACGCAGTTTTTATTCTGTTCCTTCCTTTTAACAACAAGCTTTACTTGTCAGCATCATGTCAATCTAGGTGTAATCAGACTAGGGTGGGTCTATTCAATGTTTGAAGTGTATGTGCATCTGCTCACATTAGGATCTCAAGATGAAAATCGGGACTAAAGGTTCTGAATCTTGTTTTTCTTGATCGGGAATTGAGGGTTGCCTTCGTTTATAAGCAAACCGGTACAGGATTCCTTGTGTAAAAATCAAGAATGGAGCGAGGTTAAAGCCATTTGCCGTAAAGTAAAAATAGAAGGCGTTCCTGTTTATTCCCCTACCACTAGACCAGTATACACTGCCAAATTACTGAATGTTGATGTTACTAACAGTGCGTGATTGGTCGAACTGCACTGAAGTGTTCTAACAACAGAAGGTTGTCTCACGTGAAAAAAGAAGAAAAAAACTCTTTTGTGCCTAAATGAAAAACATTTCTTTGATTGACATGTTATCAACAATTGATTACCACGAAAAGAACGAAGGAGGCGGCTCTGAGAAGTTGAAACCTTTTATTTCGAATCAGGTCTTTTTTTAAAATTTCCTTTGTAGAAAGAACAATCCTAATGTTTGGCGCAAAATTGTGCATTAATGAATCACACATTCAACCTTGTGAGTTTCGCTTTTGCCTTACGACTTCGAATGCGAGTTATGTTCTACAGTGTTCGTTAATTGATTTTTTAAAGACTCTTTTCAAAAACCAGTGAAAACCTACTTTGAATCGGGTCATTATACTTGCTCGGATGCCTTTTCCGTTGGTTAAAAAAAAGAATGATATAGTCTTAGTACATATATCACCATCTTATTTGCATAGCACGGGTATCAAGAGATGTACGATCTTGTCAACCTGTTTGGCGTGTCCATTATGCACTGATAAAACATGTGATTGACATCAAAGATGTTCTTGCCATCCTGTTTTAGTGTACATTAAGCACCGCTGATCAAACATGTGAGTTTACAAAAAGAAATCGCTGACGAATTGTTCATGTCATCCTGTTTCACAGTATCCATTGATGAAGGCACTGATCAACAAACTTTTAAGAGCATTTCGCTTTCCTTAAGCAGGCCTTTGTCAAGGTAATACGACTCACATGCCAAGGTTTATAAAAACCTTACTCTGTAGCCTAAGGATATCGACACTAGTATTTCCAGAAGATTGAGAGCCCATCAAACCCAGAGGAGAAAACTATGACCAAGAAATGCACTTATGCAAAAATTTTCAAATAACAAATGGGTTTACCTTTTTTGTTTCCATCTGCACAGGATTTACTTCCGCCACATTTTCATTCCGAATATTAACTGATCGGCCTCCTGTTTCACTCAACTTATTATTCCTCGTTTTAGCAAAAGAAGTCAGTTTTAAGTAACCTTTCAGCTAACAAACGCAATCATTTCCTCTCGGGTTCACCGTAATTCACCTTTTACTTGAACTTGACCCTCCTGTGAATTGAAATCTAGAATCAAATACATATACGTATTATCGGCGGTGTAAATATTGTGGCATGTACTAAGAAGCCACAAATCATGCTTTTTAATATTCCTTCGCGAAATTTTGTAACCACAAAATTTGACATCATTCCATCTTTTCTCTTGACTCAAATCTTTTGCAGTTCCGTAAAATCACAATGACTGACTAATACAAGTTATTTTACCCAAAAGATGGTTTCTAATCCCTAAGCGTGGTTTCTCTTGAAGCGAAGAGTCGCAGCTACGCATGTAAGACCACCGTTTCAGGAACAGGAAATTAAACTCTTAAAAGCCTCAGTTAGAAACTTTGACAACATCGTCAACCCATTTATTGGGATATTTCATCACGATGACAGAGTTTTTAATCTGTTCCTTCCTTTTAACATCAAGCTTTACTTGTCCGCATCATGCCACTCATGACAAGAACATATCGAGGTGTAATCAGACTAGAGTGAGTCTATTCAATGACCGGACCAGTATATACTGCCAACTTATTGACTGTTTATGTTACAAACGTTCATTTGTTCTGATACACGCCCTGATACGTAATTGGTCGAGCTGTGCTGAAGTGGAAGGCGGTCGTAAGTGAAAAACTACGCTTTTATGCCCAATTGAATATTATTTCTTAGATTGACATGTTAGCAACACTTGATTACCATGAAAACAACGAAAAAGACTGCTCTGGGAAGTCGACCCTCTTTATTTCGTTCGAATCATGTCTTTTATTAAATTTTCTTTGTTCAAGGAATGATAATTCTAACTTTTAGCGTAAAATCGTGCACGTATGGGAATGAATCGCATATTCATTGTCGCGAGTTTCCCTTTTGCCTTACGACTTCACATGCGAGTCTCCGGCTGAACTTAGCCGAAATGCTGATCACAATTACGGCCATGAGACAAACGATTTACTTTCTTTTCGATCATGAGTGACTGATCTTTATCCTAACATGTCCAACATTTCAGAACCGTACATTGTATCGTAGTTGGGATATTGATGGGAAAGATCTAGATGTAACTGAGTTCATCCGAACCTACAACAGCGAAGTACTAAAGTCTAGACTTTAACATGGCGATTTATGCAGGCGCTTTATTATACTCGTCATACATGAACCTTGAGGAAATGAAAGCAATCGAAAAATGAATAATGAATACCTCGTAATTAAACCGCTGTCGATGTGTTTATATTGCTGAGTAACTTTGATTAATACCGTTCTGAAACGACTATTTTCTGTCAATCTTTTTTTCACAGGCATTAAGATTTCTTCCGTTCCATTTTTGATGGATATTTCGAGCAGTTTTTATCCTGCAAGCGTAATTATCAAATTTTGACCGTCTGATACACTCAGAGCACTATGAACGATTGCAATCCTTTTTAATCCGAAATTAGATGTTCGCATTGAAAACGTTATAGCTGATAAAGAAGGAAGGTATATACTGCTAGAAGTCTCGCTGTATGATTCTACGTTTTTACTTTGCAATATTTACAGCCCAAACGATAATAACAGTCAAAAAATATTTTTTTCGAAGCTCAATGACACCCTTCGAGAATACACTGATATGCAAATTGTTCTAGGGGGCGACTTTAATTGCGCCCTAGCACCTATAGACAAAACCGGCGGAACTTCTATTGAAAGGAAAAAAGTAGTAATTAGCGAAATCAAACATTTATGCAAAACCTACAACCTACAAGATGTGTGGAGGTGTCAAAACCCCAATCAGTCACAATACACGTGGCGTAATAATTCTCTAAAAATACAATGCAGGCTGGATTACTGGCTGGTTTCCAAAGACTTGTCAAACTCTGTGAAAGACTCTACAATTGTTAATTACACATTGTCTGATCATTCCGCAATTATTCTTAATCTGCAATCAAAGGAATATATTCAACGAGGCCCGGGATTTTGGAAAATAAACAACTCTCTGCTGGGTGATGAAAAATTCATACAGGAACTCTCTCTCTCAGAATACCAGATTTCAAAACAAAGCACAACTATCTAGACGATAAAGGTCTTCACTGGGACATGATAAAGATGGAAGTGAGAGGCTTCTGTGTCCAATATACAAAACGGAAAAATAGAGAGCGCAGAAATACAGAAAAAAAGCTTCAAGCCCAAATTGACCATTTGATGAACTTGCTGAAGACGGAGCGATCAAAAGAAAGCATTTTAAAACTTTATCGTCTTAGAACTGAACTTAACGCGATTGCGGAATACCGAATATAGCGTTGATCCTAGCAGTATGCAGGACACCTGTCATATATGAACTCAGTTAAATGGCCTCGCTCTCCATGAGTTCTCGTAGCTTAATGGATAGAGCGCCCGCCCGGTGTTCGGGAGGTCATGGATTCGATTCCTGTCGGGGACTCAGAATTTTTCTTTGTCTCACGCTCGTGTCATGTTGATTAATTCACCTTCACATTTCATTACCGAGCTTAAAATTCATCATCTTTATTAATTTATCACGCTCGTGTCATGTTGATTAATTCACCTTCACATTTCATTACCGAGCTTAAAATTCACCATCTTTATTAATTTATCACTACTCACGATGACTTCGATAGCGTTGATCCTAGCAGTATGCAGGACACCTGTCATATATGAACTCAGTTAAATGGCCCCGCTCTCCATGAGTTCTCGTAGCTCATTGGATAGAGCGCCCGCCCGGTGATCGGGAGGTCATGGATTCGATTCCTGTCGGGGACTCAGAATTTTTCTTTGTCTCACGCTCGTGTCATGTTGATTAATTCACCTTCACATTTCATTACCGAGCTTAAAATTCACCATCTTTATTAATTTATCACGCTCGTGTCATGTTGATTAATTCACCTTCACATTTCATTACCGAGCTTAAAATTCACCATCTTTATTAATTTATCACTACTCACGATGACTTCGATAGCGTTGATCCTAGCAGTATGCAGGACACCTGTCATATATGAACTCAGTTAAATGGCCCCGCTCTCCATGAGTTCTCGTAGCTCAATGGATAGAGCGCCCGCCCGGTGATCGGGAGGTCATGGATTCGATTCCTGTCAGGGACTCAGAATTTTTCTTTGTCCCACGCTCGTGTCATGTTGATTAATTCACCTTCACAACATTTAAATATAACGCAAAAGCAAGGAATTATCAAAGTAATACCCAAAAAACGAAAGGATAAATCATACCTTGAAAACTGGAGACCGCTAACACTACTTAAGAGTGATTTTCTGAGTGTCGAGAATCGGACGACAGTCACGAAAAATCGATTTTTCTTTTATTTCGCCAAAACATACCTTTGGGTGAACTTATTCATGGAAAAATAGTTTAAAGTTCCAACGATTTATTTTACGGCCAAAATTTAAGAAAGTTCGAAATTTGCATATAATGGCGGTTTTCGCGGCTTAAAATGTTCAGAATTTCACGCTTCTTTACGAAAACAGCGGGGGCGTAAAAACAATCCTATGAAAACAAAACTTGGCACAAATATTATTCCATTCTTATACTTTAAAATCGTGTAATAAGTTTCTTGAAGTTTTGTTTATAGCTTTTTAACGAAGGGTATTTGTACAGCCGCCGTTTGTGTCTCTTAGCAAGGAACAAATAAAGGCCAACTTTGACTAGTATAAATGGCCTCTGGTATATATCACTTAGTCAAAATATCTACATTTTAGGAAACCTTGGTTATTGTTTTTTTCGCCCAAAAAGTTATAGCTCTGGGAATTGAAATGTTCTCCGTCAGTAAAATAAAATGTTACGGCATGTGAGCGAGTTCAATTTTATGCAAATCATAAGGTTATTCTTTGGAAGTCAACGGTTTAAAAAAGGAAACAACGACTCACCGTTACTTACGTTCCTTCTGCTGTTATAGAAACGATTTTAACTTCCCAGTGTCCTTGTGAGCTGTTCTGCAAAATATTTCCAATAAAACAGCGAGCATAAACGGCCATAAAATTCGACAAGGTCGACAATGTTTATATTTGAGATGAGACACTGAGTGGCACACAGTCCTGGCTGTTTTCATCGTCTTGCTCAGTCGAGAGTCCTTTAAAAATATGATAGGATATACGCTTTAAACCGTAGTTTTTAGTTTCTCATATCCATATGCCTCATGTCGACTCATGGGTAAATAATTCAGACTCCGTACACTGAATAAACCACTCGAATGACCTCTGAGGTCAGGAGGTCACCTGATATGTCATTATGTTACTTTTCACATTACACGCGTAACGCGTAACGCCGTACTTAAGAACGTTCGCGTGAAAATTTTCCAGTGGATAGATATTTTCTTAATTTTTACAGCAGTCAGATAATGAGTGTCTTGTGTCAGAAATGCAAAAAAAAAAAAAAAAAAAAAAAAAAAATGGGGGTCACCGTTTTAGAGATAAAGCGTGTAGAAAACCACCTGATTTTGAAAATTCAGCATGGTCTACAGGAGTTCATAGTTAAAAGTATCGAATGTGAGTCAAAGGAGGCAAACGATCTTACTGGATAGCACCACTGCCTGTGGTTTTTAAAGCAGCGACTATCCGGGTCAGATCTCCAGACATCGTCAGTACACGGACTATAAGTGGAGATAAATAATGCCCTTGGCAGCTGTGAATGCGTGATTAAGAGGCACGAAAGGAACGAGCTGAAAACGCGAATCTCACGCGAAAAAAATAAGCTTTGCTCTCGCTGCTCGTATATCACCAGCCTTTGCTAACTAAAACGGCACAGTCTGTTTCTGTGTTTTAGTCATTTCAATCACTTATGACGCTCAATTCTGCTGTTATGATTAGGTTTTAGAAGTAGCGCTAATCCACCCCCACCCCTCTCCCAAGAAAAGTAATTTCAAAAGTCGTGACGGCTAATACTCCCGAAAGCAGAATGCAATCTGCATTTGTATTGAGAGGCACTATATATTGGAGAAGAGAAAGTAGGAAAGGAAAAAGGGAATTAGAAGTGCCACTTTTTTGTTTTTGTTTTTGAACACCCAAGCCCGTTCGCCGTAAAAGAATCTACCTGGACATACTTTAAAAAGCAATATTAGCATTAAAACGGATGAACTCTGTGCTGCTGTAACTGAAGATCATGTATTGAATGTTTGTTTAATTTTTCACACAAAATGTCATGCTGCTCTTGACAGATATCGCAATAACTTTATAAGGAAGTGAACATGTTTGATTTGTATTAACAAGCGCATCTTAAAACTATTAAGAGTGCAACTTCAACAAGTAAATAATAAATGTCTGACACGCCTTCAACGACACAGGCAAATATTGAACTTCCTCAAGATGTGTGATTGCAAAGTTTTACAGTAATCAAATGAGAAGGAATGTCTTCAAATATGGCAGGGATAAGAAATTGAACGGTAGATTTGGAAAGAAAATCTTAAGCCTATATAACAGAAATTTCAGATTAGAAAATAAAAGAATGAAAAAAAATGTAACTAAGCCTTTATATTTACATAGAGTAGGTTTGTCACTTTTGGTAAGCGACACGAAGCGTTACTGAAAGCAGGTAGCTTGCGTTACTTGAATAAATAATATGCAGAATTTAAAACATTGTTATCTTCGGCGATCCAGCTTTTCCTGCAGATAAACAGTTTTTTTTTTTTGAGTTTATTTCTTTGCACACGTTTAGATGTGTGCCAAATGTTACTAAGCGCAAAACTATAAATCACGTCGATATCAAAGAGATCAATCCAGTGTTGAAATTATGTCAGGGTATCATGCATCTATGAACGATATCTTAGAAGCTAACAATTATGTCAAAATGTTGCTTTCTCGATTTTATTTTTAAATCGAAATGTCTCTTTAAAAAGATTTTGAATACCGTAACTCAACTAAATGCCTTGATGTTCAATACGGCGTTACGCGTGTAATATGAAACCGTGGAAAAGTGACAAAACGACATATCAGGTGACCTCCTGACCTCAGAGGTCATTCGAGTCGTTTATTCAGTGTACGGAGTCTGAATTATTTACCCATGAGTCGACATAAGGTATATGAATATGGGAAACTAATTTACTACGGTTTGAAGCGTATATTCCATCACATTTTTGAAGGACTCTCGACTGAGCAAGACGATGAAAACAGCCAGGACTGAGTGTGCCACTCAGTGTCTCATCTCAAATATATAAAACATTGTCGATCTTGTCGAATTTTATGGCCGTTTATGGTCGCTGTTTTACTGGAAATATTTTACAGAACAGCTCACAAGGACACTGGCAAGTTAAAATCGTCTCTATAACAGCAGAAGGAACGTAAGTAACGGTGAGTCGTTGTTTCCTGTTTTAAACCGTTGACTTCCAAAGAAAAACCTTATGATTTGCATAAAATTGAACTCGCTTACATGTCGTAACATTTTATTTTACTGACGGAGAACATTTTAATTCCCAGAGCTATAACTTTTTGGGTGAAAAAAACAATAACCAAGGTTTCCTAAAATGTAGATATTTTGACCAAATGATATATGCCAGAGGCCATTTATACTAGTCAAAGTTGGCCTTTATTTGTTCCTTGCCAAGAGACACAAATGGCGGCGGTACAAATACCTTTCGTTAAAAAGCTACAAACAAAACTTCAAGAAACTTATTACACGATTTTAAAGTATAAGAATGAAATAATATTTATGCCAAGTTTTGTTCTCGTAGGATTGTTTTTACGCTCCCGCTGATTTCGTAAAGAAGCGTGAAATTCTGAACATTTTAAGCCGCGAAAACCGCCATTATATGCAAATTTCGAACTTTCTTAAATTTTGGCCGTAAAATAAATCGTTGGAACTTTAAACTATTTTTCAATGAATAAGTTCACCCAAAGGTATGTTTTAGCGAAATAAAAGAAAAATCGATTTTTCGTGACTGTCGTCCGATTCTCGACACTCTCAGAAAATCACTCTTAATGTTGATTACAAAATTGCAACTAAAGCCATAGCTCATAGGATTTCAAAAGTTCTTCCCAGAATAATCAATGACGATCAGACCGGCTACGTCAAAGAGCGTTATATTGGTCAAAATATTAGACTCATTATGGATATCATTAAGGTAACTGAATTAGACGACATCCCTGGGATGGCAATATTCATTGATTTCAAGAAAGCCTTCGACACTGTTGACTGGAATTTTCTTCACAAGACCTTACAAGTTTTTAATTTCGGTCCAAGCATTCAAAAGTGGATAAAAACCTTTTACACGGATTGCTCAAGTTGCTTCATAAACAATGGTTATGCGTCTGAGTTTTTCAAACCTGAGAGGGGCGTTCGTCAAGGCTGTCCACTCTCAGGCATTTTATTTGTTCTATGTGCTGAAATTCTAGCCACTGCTATTAGAAATGATAAATCTATTCAAGGAATTAATATACATAACAAAGAATTTAAACTTTCTCAATATGCCGACGACACAACTGCCTTTGTTTCTGACTTAAAATCTGTAACTAACTTGTTCCAATTATTGTCAAACTTTCAGGAATGTTCAGGTCTAGAGATTAACAAAAGCAAAACTGAAGGATTGTGGCTAGGCGCGAACAGAAACAATGCAACAGATCCCCTGGGAATAGCTTGGCCTTCCAACTCAGTACTCGCTTTAGGTATTCACTTTTCACATGATGATGAAGTTGCATATCAGAAAAACTTCGAACAAATGTTGAACTCAATGAAAAACCTTCTTAACTTATGGTACCCTCGAAACCTCACATTATATGGTCGTATAACGATCTTAAAATCTCTCGCGATCTCTAAACTTGTATATAACACATCAGTGCTCACTTTTCCTTCGAAATTTATCACAATGGTAAATCAAGCAATTACCCAATTTGTGTGGAACAAAAAAGCTAAAATAAAGCAAAAGACCATGATCGGTCCGAAAGAAAAAGGCGGACTGAATATGCCTGATTTCGAAATAATCAACGCTGCACTTAAAGTTTCTTGGATAAAAAGACTTAACGACAGTAACGAAACTTCAAAATGGAGCCACATACCATTGAGCTACCTAAGGGACGTCGGAGGATTATTTTTACTTCAATGCAATTTTGACTTAAAAGCACTTAAATTTGAAATACCACTTGCCTTTTACAAGGAAGCTCTCTACGCCTGGGAGAAAATAAATTGCAGCTCTCCTAACACCAAAGAGCAAGTTTTGGATGAAATCATCTGGAACAATCGCTTCATTAAAATCGGAGGTTTTTCTGTCTATTACAAAAAATGGCACGAAGCCAGAGTAATTAGACTCAAAGATATTTTCCAAAACAATGCCTTTTTATCTTTTCCTGAGTTCTGCTCTAGATTTAAAATCAAAGCTAACTTTCTTATGTATCATGGCATATGCCACTCAATCCCTAGAGAATGGATTAATATCCTAAAAGGAAATATCCAGGCGCCTCTGGACGGTAAAGATAACGATAAACTAACTTTAAATAAGCTCTCTTGCAAATTAGTAACACAATTCTTTGTTAAAAATAAGTTTGTAACGCCTACTGCTGAAAAAAGGATGGTAAAAGCAAATCTGAATGAGAAAACAATACAACTCGTTTACAGCCTTCCTTTCCAAGTCACCAAGGACACCAGACTTGCCATCTTTCAATTTAAAATTATTCATCACATTCTGCCAAAAAACGCAACACTTTTTAGAGACGCACTTAAAGAATCCGATAAATGTCACCTATACTCTCAAAGACAAACACTAACCCACCTTTTCGCAACATGCTTGAAAGTTGAGAGCTTTTGGTCTCAGTTTACTAACTGGTGGATTTCCAAAAACTCTGAGCCAATGACTCTTGATGAAAACAGCATAATATATGGTGTTACCAATGACTTCTCTCGTCGACTTGGTTTAAACCTCTGCTTGATTATTGCAAAACACTTTATTTACACTGCCTCTAGAAAAGAAGAAGAATACTACTGGGAAGCTTTCATGGCCATCCTTGCAAGTAAACTTCAAATAGAGAAGCACAAATCTAAGAAACAGATAAAGTTGTAACGCTTAACAATAAATAGAATATCAAAAATGGATATAACAACAAAACCAAAAAAAAAAAAAGGAGCCACATTACTGGCCATTGTAGATATTAATTCTATTAGTTTAGAAAAAGGAACCTGTTCTCCGTCTTATTTTCTTTCTCGTACTTATTTCTTCTTTTACTTTTACCTCTTTTTTTTTCTTCGTAAGTTCTCACTTTTGTTTTTTGTACTCCTATAATTGTAAGTAAGTGATGTGTTGTAATGTATTGTTATGTCATAAGTTATAAATAAAACATATTAAAAAAAACCAAAAAAAAAGAAAAAAACGAACGATTGCAAAGCCCTGTTTCTTGTTCTTCTGTAGACACGATTATGACGAATCATAGGACTTTGCCATCTTTACTTTAAAAGAGGAAGTAAAATTCTGTCCCTTTTTGTTTAAATAGCTTGATGCAAACACACAAGAAAGGAAGCACTCCCAAAAAATATTAAAAAAAGAAACAAATGAATAGCTAACCCACCCACTCACTTACCCACTCAAACAAACAATCAAAAAAACCAAAAAACAAACAAACAAACCCATCCACCCAACCACTCACTCAAGCACTCACTCACTAAAACTGTAAATAAACGAGGAAGTTCGCGAGAATTCAAGAAACTTTTGTTTTTCCTTTGCCTACAGAATATGCGAACTATCAAATTCTGGCAATTGCAAACTTACAATGAAAAATCACGTTTTATCAGGATGCAATCAATTTTTAGTCCAGTCAATCTATGGTTTGTGATCTAACAAATTGCAACAAAATTTTCCTCACTGCCATGCGTTTGAGGGTGATCTAAATAGTAACATAATATATAGATTTAGCCAAGCCTAAAAGCGGAGCTCCCGATTGCAAAAACTGACCATATATAAAGGAAAAGGAGAATTATTTTTTCTTAGATCAGAAACTCAAAAAATGATCAATTGTGAGCACGTAATTGTTCAACGTGTAGTACCCAACAAGCCTAACCAAGATTGAAGAAATTACGTACGCAACATATCAGGGACTTTCCAAGAGACGATTGTACAAAGAATATGTCAGAAGAAAAGTCAACAACGCGCCAGGGATTAATCTGCGCCGAAATTTTGCCTTTGCGAGTACTCCTTCCTTCTCCCCCAAAGAAGTAACGTAACTTGAGCCCGCAATCCAAACGGTAAACCAGTAACTGGTCAGTGGTCAACTTTAAAAAAACACGCAACCTCGATGAGCTCTAAACCTGAGCCCGCGATATAGTCACTTGATACTGGTCAGCGGATAGCTCGTTGTGACAGCTGTCAATTAGCAATAGCGTGGACGCCCAAAATAAAAGATGGAGCTGTGGTAATGGTGCTACTCTCATAGTTTTCAAGGTATTGGCGTACGGACGGACGGACGGACGTACGGACAGTCACGTGACAACCAAATTTTTCAGATCGATGAGGTTACCAAATTTTCTAAGGTATGGGGCTCCGCTCGCGCGCCTTCGGCGCACAGGAGCTCCGCTACTAAAATCCCTAAAAATTCGTTCAGTGGAACATGCCTAAATTTCGTCTTTTAAGTTTTAAGTTTTACCACAGGGAGCCCATTGAAATAAACTCACTTAATTTTTTTCTCAAGCATCTGAGCGGGCCGGAATCTTAAATCCTCGAATTTGATTGGCTAATCATGCGCACGTGACCGGTCCAGCTTTTTACGATACGGCCCACGGGCCGGATTTTTTCCCCGCTGCCTAAATTTCGCTCCGTAAAAGTTAGCGGTAATCGTCAATCTTTTGCCTTTTTTACACATCCATCGACGATTAGTCAACGCAAGTTTATCTCTGTTCACTTTAAAATGGCAAGGAAAGTCACTGTAAGTAAATTCAACTCAGTGTTTTGAAGTTGTGAGAGTTTGCTTGATTGCTTGTGGCTTGGCGCTGTAATGGCGCGTAATCCTGTGTTTCTCTTGCCGTAAAATTTGAGTCAATTTCGGTTGAGTTTACCTCTCTGATCGTTGTTGTATTTAGGAGAATTTCTGTGGAATTCACTTAACTAATTTCCTCGCCTTCTGCCATTCAATTTACAGTAGAATTGATTTCAAGTGATTTTAAAAGCAATGACTGACAGAAATTGTTTTTGTAGTAAAACTTCAAACTTCACACGAAATTTAACACCTCAAAAACAATTTGGAGACTTAACAGGTGAAATAAATGCAACTAACACAAAGTAGTTCGAAAAAAATCTGTTCTTTAATACATCTTTCTTTTTCTACTATCTGAGTTACACGCTCGTTGCCAAGATTTTTTACAAATCGTTAGTAGACGGCGCGCAAGCCGATTCAATGACGAATTGCGTAAACAAACCCATTTGTAATCTGTAAGACCAATTTACTGCAGGAAAAAAAAATAAACATGTTATTTGCCGGCTTAGGGTCGGTTCGTATAGTGAAAAACTGTGACCTCGGGCAGCATTTTCAAGACTGCTTACAGAATACTTTGAATTTTATTGGTATTTCACACAAATAGAGATTCGGCCTATCTTAGTTCACATCAGGAATTTCAAGTCATTTGAAGTGACAGGTGCCTATCAAGGAATGTCATTTCCTACCCATGTCACGCAACATTTAGCTATAAGGAAAATTAGCTCAAATTCTGACTCAAATATTGCTAAAATTCAACTTTCTAAATCAAAACTAATTTCATCGCAGTTTAGAGTCACACTTGGCCTAATGAAATCAAGAATAAAATTTTTGGCATCTGTTATTTTTTGGTAACAAAAGCTGTTTAAACAACATGACAAGAGACTAGTTTTAACAACGAGACAAGGGCGAAATCTAAAAATATTAGATATTATAGAATCAGTTTATCAAAGTTATTTCCATGTTAATGTCTTCAACAAAGTCTTTGGATATTATTTAGGGCAGTGGAAGCTCAATGAATGCAAACCTCTTTGCAATATCCCTTAACCCTCAGACGTACAAGGGAGGGGGGGTGGTGGATGCCATCCCCCCAATAAGGTATTTTCAAAATTTTGAAAAGACCATTTACTCTAAGGGGCTGAAATTTTCATTAGCTGTTCATTTATCCCTCGCGGATATTTTGATATTACAATTGTGTGTCCATCATTTTTTATGTTTCCATAGCAACCACTAGTTTCATGTAGGTTTGGCCAAAAATCAACTTTTTCGACATAGTTCTGTATTTTTTCCAGTTTTCCTCATCAAATTCCAGAAATTCACCTATTTGTACATTTCATAAGCATTCTGGCTTGATTTTGTATCAATTTTCATTATTTCTTGACTTTTAAAGAAAAAAGTAAAATCCAAGATGGTGGATCCACGATGGCGGGGCAAATGACGTCATTTGGCATCATATGACGTCACAACCAACAAATATGGTATCATTTTGTAGAACAAGCTCAGGGCTATCTAATCAATGTATATTTATTTCGCTGTGCCTGAACAGAGCGCAAACCCAAGAGGGTCCCCTTATACCACAGTGGGGGTACTAGTTAGCATGTACTTCCGAGGGTTAAAGTAACAGTGCAAAACACCTAAATTCTATTTGTACAATTTAAATATGAGAATAAAGGGCCGTGATGTTTAAATTCTAAAACATTGATTAGTTAGATGAGAGTTTTTCTGGGCAAATCTCACTTTTTAGATTACCTTTGAAACCCTGCTCGATCATTACGGGTGGGTCACATACTTGATGTTGCAATTGATTATTGTCAACTCTTACTTCACACTCGGCATACAATCTCATCAATCCTGAGAGGTATTCTTTGCTGAAGTTGTTTTCCCTCATATATTAACTCTTGAGCTCACCCAAAGAATATCCATTTCATGCGAATCGAGTTAAAAAACATCTATAATTTTTTTTTACTTTGCTGCATCAGGTAGGCAAGTAAATCTTAATTAGCATAAAGATAAACATTGTGCATATAATTTTGAAAGCACGGGAACAAGAACCAAAGACCTTGATCAGCAGCAAATAATATCACTAAGTGATAATTAATAGTTTGTTGCTGTTATTATTATTATTATTATTATTTATTATATTGATTTATATTTATTGTTGTTATTATTTATTATTTACTACCACTGCGTAAGGGATTTCAATCTCTATTTATAGATGTGTACACTCCAATGATAAGAATGGCTTCAATGTTTTGCTCAATTGTAACTTTTTTGAAAGAAAAGCTCGACAATACCGCATGTTACCTTTGTTCTCATCTCATCCACTCACTTCCCAGCCATAGAGAGTACACAGGCATTAAAATCGTCAGATATGATTTCAGCGATCCACAGGCTAGAAAGGACCTCTGTGACAGAGGAATTGCCACAGTGCAGAGCCATGTGCGTTGTAACATAAATGAAGGCCACGACATGAAAAGTGCTAATGATATCCTATGGCGGGTTAAAGGGTGTCAGGCATCAATAATATTGTTAAGACTCAAGAGTCAGGCCAGACCTTGAAGCACACAATGTCTGCGATCCTGTCTCTAAAATTTTTTAGCTTCAAGTACGGAGGTTTGAAAGTGTAGAAGGCTTATCATATGAGCCCTGGTAAACGTTTTACACCTGCACATGACGAATGGATTTGGAAGACCTCAAGGGCCTACAGACTTATGCATAGAGCAGCCCTTAAATGTACTGCAAGAGAGACTGCTACTTTTATAGTCAGGAGTTTGACAAGTGTCAGCTCCAACAGCCTCAGTCTAGGCATAGTTAATAGAGGGAGATTATTCGAAAACTCAACGAAGTTCTTTGTTGTATGTTTTTGTTCTCTTTTTTGGCCTTGACCGTGCACAAAACACGATTGTTGTATACTACTGACCGAGTAACTGACCAACAGAAACGTTTTGGTTACGTAATTCATGCATAGTGTATGAGCGCAAAAAAAAAAAAAAAAAGATTTCGCACGGTCGTGGACCTTCCAACACAAATCTTGGCATCTTTGTTTGCTCCTTTGGGTTTTTTTGCCGGGCTTCATAACCATTCCCCTCTATTAACTATGGTCTAGGGCCTCGCAATCCATTGAAGAAGAGTCCCAAATTGTCAAAGCTACAAGAGTGTATTCCTCCCATCCTGAAGAGGGATTCACAAAAGCATAGCAGTCTTTTGCAGTCTGCAGAGACACATGGATGCGGGTAAACACCTAATGAAGTTAGAGAGAGAAACGGCTTAGACATCATCAAAATAAAATGGGTTGAAATCCCAAACGTCCTTTAGTGATCATGATCCACATGAGAAATCTCAAAGAGATGGGTCTGAAAACATCACGAAGAGGAACCCGCTTTTCTGAGAAAGTGAACATATATCCGTAAATGACGAGACGAGATGAGACTGTGCAAGACAGTAGTTGCAGGAAAATGTCTAGCAGAGATTAGTAGCTTGCTGCAGGCCAAATAGCCCAGTACTTCAGCATGTTGTCTGTAATGTACGGGAGTGGCCGACTAGCCATACACCAGCCTGATCTGAGTCCGTCTCAGGATGAAGCAGAAGAGATCTTGATCAGGCTTGCAGTACGAAGACAGTACTACTTGCCAGCTACTTTACCATCCACCATATAGAATATGCAATACAGTCTTGTGACCAGAAAAAACAAATCACTTATTTCACAGTGCCATGGAGCTACGGATATACACAGGGGGTCACTGAGCAGAAAAGAAAACGATAGCCAAGAGCCACTCAAGCTTCTCGAGTGCCTAGAAAAATTTAAAAATTTCAACTGGGCCAACCCTTGTTAAACCTAAGGCACTGTTGCCGTGTATGTTGTCATGCGTGCTCGGTTGGACCCCAGGTTTCAGATAATTTCAGCTACTAGCTCTTCTCGAGGCTCAATTTTTCCTCAGAATGGCAATTTTATTTCACACATCTTACTCGCAGACATACGATTATTTAAAATATTTTTTGCTAACATCTTTGAGGTATAACCTTTATCTGCGGTCAATTCAGTATAAGAACTTTCAGAAGAAAAACGCATTGTCATAAAAGCTAGCTAAAGCTCAACCTTACAGTTGAAGTATTATATACAAATTGTACGTGTTTCCCAAGATTTACTTCAATGCCTGGTGCAGAAAAATAAAGATTTCAAGGGTTTTTTGAACTTGGAATGAGGGCAAACAATAATTTCAGCCAAGAATACTTCTCAGGATTGATTAGTTTGTATGCTGAGTGTAAAGTAAGAGTTGACAACAATCAATTGCAAGATCAAGTATTTGACCAATGATGATTGAGCACGGTTTCAAGAGTAATCTAAATAGCAAGATATGCCGAGAAAAACTCTCATCTAATTAGTGTTTTAGAATTCAAACATCACGGCCGTTCATTTCCATATTTAGATTTTATGAATAGAATTTAGGTGCTTTGCGTTGTTATTTTTGGACGTACCAGCTAACTCGTACCCCCACCGTGGTGTAAGGGGGAAATGGATGGAGCCCCTCTGGGTTTTGTTCTGTTAACGCAACAGCGTACTAAACTTACATTGATTAGATAGCCCTGAGCTTGTTCTACAAAATGATACCGTATTCAATGGCTGTGATGTCATAATGTCAAATGACGTCATTTGCCCCGCCATCGTGGATCCACCATCTTGGATTTTACTTTTTTCTTTAAAAGTCAAGAAATAATGAAAATTGATACAAAATCAAGCCAGAATGCTTATGAAATGTACAAATAGGAGAATTTCTGGAATTTGATGAAGAAAACTGGAAAAATACAGAACTATGTCAAAAAAAGTTGATTTTTGGCCAAACCTACATGAAACTAGTGGTTGCTATGGAAACATAAAAAATGATGGACACACAATTGTAATATCAAAATATCCGCGAGGGATGAATGAACAGCTAATGAAAATTTCAGCCCCTTAGAGTAAATGGTCTTTTCAAAATTTTGAAAATACTTTATTGGGGGGATGGCATCCACCACCCCCCCCCCCTCCCTTGTACGTCTGAGGGTTAAGGGATATTGCAAAGAGGTTTGCATTCATTGAGCTTCCACTGCCCTAAATAATATCCAAAGACTTTGTTGATGACATTAACATGGAAATAACTTTGATAAACTGATTCTATAATATCTAATATTTTTAGATTTCGCCCTTGTCTCGTTGTTAAAACTAGCCTCTTGTCGTGCTGTTTGAACAGCTTTTGTTACCAAAAAATAACAGATGCCAAAAATTTTATTCTTGATTTCATTAGGCCAAGTGTGACTCTAAACTGTGATGAAATTAGTTTTGATTTAGAAAGTTGGATTTTAGCAATATTTGAGTCAGAATTTGAGCTAATTTTCCTTATAGCTAAATGTTGTGTGACATGGGTAGGAAATGACATTCCTTGATAGGCACCTGTCACTTCAAATGACTTGAAATTCCTGGTGTGAACTAAGATAGGTCGAATCTCTATTTGTGTGAAATACCAATAAAATTTAATGTATTCTGTAAGCAGGAGCGGTGTTTGAATTTGATGCTTGTTTTAGTGACATTTTTGGGATTTTGGGCAAAAAACAAGGGGGGTGGTCTAACTCCTAAGCGAAAAATCACAAAGCCGGCCCACTTTGTCTTTTAGAGTTGTTGGGTAGTACCTTCAATCTAGCAAAGTTTCATCCAAAAAGGAGAGATGGCATGTATCACCCCTGCCTGGTCCTCTGGCAAACTGGGTCTTAAGTTGTTCGTGGTTTTGACATCGTTTGTAGTACCTGTATCAAGGTCTGGCCATGACGCGGCCGAATTTTTGCCCTGGCCTTGACATACGCCACCAGCAGATCTGCATCTCCTTCAGCATGGATAGTTGTACTCCGGATAGTTCCAGCCGCTCTCCGAGTAGGTTGATAAACTTCTGCTTGTTTTCCTTATTTGAAAGGAAGTCCCCTTTTTTAATTTTGCAAGCATAACACCATCAAAATTTACAGTTGGCCCGTATGCACCCGTCCCTCTCCGGTGAGTACGGTCCTTCGTTGATGGTGTAATATGATAGCGCCTTGCTTGTTCGCTTATGGTGGGAGATATTTTTCTTTTTTCAACATTTGGCTGTCCTTGTGTGTGTGTGTTTTTTTCACAGTATCAGTAATTAAATTAAGAGTCAGAACCTTGAAAATTAAGATGAAACTTTCTTTTCAATTCTCTCACCTGTCTAACTTTGCTGCCTTTTTATCAAATAGATGTTTATTTCCTGTGACGATCATTCCCAAAGTTTGTGAACAATAAAAATGCGTTTGGTTAGAATGGTTAGTGCGTCACAACTAAAAACTTGATAGAATACAGAGACTTGTAATGAGGAAATTGAATTTCTTCAAGCCTTGGCATCAATGAAGGCCGATCAATATTTTTGAGTAGTCAGCTTATTAGCAGTGTTGATCATTCAGAGTGATTATATTTTTCATGGTGAACGGCATCTACTCTCCTAGGACACTAGTCTATCTCGCTAGAATGTAAATTATAATGACAACAACAACGTTATTGGTATTCCCATATATATATGGATGGGATTACCTTAAATAACAATATATTAAATATATTAAAAGAAAGAAATTAAAGATAACAATACCACCAATCACATTGAATCAAATAGGATTACAAGTTTCTCGTATATGCAATGCTTCATATACAAAATAACCTAGTTTCTTACAAATAAACGAGTCAACATTATTAAATAGGAATAGAGTTTTATCAGTATTGTTCAAAAGATCGAATGATGGGTATTTTAGTACAATGTTATTTGTTATTTGTTGTCTAATAGTCTTATAACGATCACAATGAAATAGAAATGGTTTTCGTCCTCAATTTGGTTAGAGCGACAGTATTGACAAATCCTAAGAGATTCAGGTAATTTAGGGATACAGTGTCGTCCAGTTTCGATTCTAAGTCTGTGGTTGCCTGATCGTAGTTTAGCTACAGCTTGTCTATGCTTTAGGTTCTTTACTTGTTCTAAATAATCAGATTTGCTTACATCTGTTTTAAATATAGAGTAGAAACTTAACTTTTTATTGGTGTGGATTAACTCTAGTTGGTGTCTTTTTAAATTGTTTGAGATGTGATATTTTATTTTTTGTAATAACAATAATAACAATAGCTTAAAACTATCAGTGTTGCTAGCTAATTTTTGTAATGAAGAAAGGAAAGGTTATTGAATATTGCGGTCCAATTCTAAATTTAGTTTAATTTTGACGTGCGGTCATCTTTGATTCGTGGGAATATCAATATTTGTGCCAAAACAAGGCCTTTGTACTGTATCTGACCTTTTAGAACATTTTGGCGACAGAATAGCGTTACAAGCGTGATGCTACTATTTCGGTGATGTCACTCCTCCGCAGAGGCCTCTTTCGTGCTGCCTTGACCGTGTACACTGGAAGTTTGGAGGCTGGGAAGAGGGAGTAATGGAACGCTCTTCCCATCCTCCCCCTCGCGCCTTCCCACTCCTAAGAGAGGTGACGTCGCAAGTTGCCTGATACCTACTTTAATTAAACAGCAATTTGCCAAAAGCGATTTATCTGATAACATCCCTTCTTAGCGTAACCCTTTTAACGATGACTAAAAACTAAAGCTTCTCTTGCGAAGGTCGGTTAACGATAGGCCTTGCTGTTGATAGACCCTCTCGTAATAATAGCGAGCATTTTAGTTTAGATATTGAAGACTGATGCCGTGTTTTCACGAGAGAGGTTTACTAAGGTTACTTCTTACCGAGGTTTCGTAACTAAACCGCAATTATTAGAGAAGCTGTTTACACGAAACTAATTAACTAAAGTAGGCCGCATACAACGGACGGTTTGAGGTTTTCTCGGAAAGTAAGTGCTGCAATGTTGCTCAGAAACTGTTGGAAAATTATAAAATTTGACTTTACTCCAATGCCGAAAGCAGATCGTTGATAATTTGCTTGCGGTGATGTAGAGCCAAACTCTCCTTAAATGTAAAGCTTTGTAGATGAATAGTGAGAAGAAAATTTTGATATCTCGCTGAGCCTCTTTCCGCAAAAAACTTGAAACGGTATCTGCCACGGAGCCCGGGCTACGTTAATGTTTACCGGTACCTCTTCTTATTCGGGGCCGCTTTGAATTCTAACATTTGCTCCTTTTCTCCATAGACTTCCATTATGATTTTTTTCCTCTCTATTTGTGGTAGGTCTACTTCTAGTTGCGCCTGCCTGTACACTGCTACAGAAAAGAAACGCTTACGGCACTTGACGATGAACGGGAAACAGCAGTCCGAGTTTCTTTGCCTAAAAATTAGTTTATTTAGCTTTTTTTGCCCGTTGACTTGAAACCTACTTATATCAGGAGGAATCTTTGTCTATTTTTCTCTTCTTTACGCGCTGAACGCGTGAACACTTGCCGCCAAGATGTCGCGACAACGTTGATTTTCCTCGGTTACCGTTGGTTACTGAGCTAAACCATGCCTGATGAGGCGTTCAACCGTCGACAAACCTAGTTGGGCTACCTTTAATTTTGCCTCCATTTACCGAGGTTTGCTATTGTGTTTACACGATTAAAAATTTCACTGCAGTAAAGTGAAATTAATGGTACTGGTACTGGTACTGGTACTGGTACTGGTAACAGTAACGGTAACGGTGACGGTAACGATAACGGTAACGGTAACGGTAACGGTAATGGTAATAGTAGCAGTTGACACTCCTCTGGTGGGGCTTTTAAGTGACAATACAAGAGAGCTAAACTAATTAAGTTAAAAGAAGTGGTTTACAACTCAATTAAAAGCCAAAAAGAAGAAAAAAAAAAAATAATAAACTTTATTGGGAATGAAGAAAAAAAAAAAGAAAAATTAAAACAAAAACAAAAAAAAGAGGAAATAGAAGACACTAATTCGAGAGTACCCATGCGAGGCGATTCCCAGAATTATATGTATGTATATAATATAAGCTATTTACAAGGCACTTAATATTAAAAATGGTAATAAAACGCTATTTACAATAATAGTAAGACTGTAAGAAAAATATAAGAAAAAAATAGTTTCTATGGCAGAGAGGTTTAACTGGTTATGATGTTGCTTTGTGATGTTTAACACAATGAAATTGACCGGACTGGTTGATTTCAGTAATATAAACGAGGATGAATCTAATGTGCTCAAACAATCTTTGATCACTGCTAATTTTATTTAGGTCAATATCTTTGACTTTTTAGACTCTTCTATTTCCTTTCTGACGGCTTCGTCGCCTTCCGCTATGTCAACTGTATTGTCTTAAGCGGCCAGAGAACAAATTCGGTCTGTTTTTCGGTACTGAGAGACCGACACTTTCCCTATTGTATATTATTTGCAATTGGTCTTGAGATTTAAAGGCACACACTTTCGGATCGTTTTGATAGAACCTTTAAACAATTAGTTTTTTTGGTTTGAAAGCCACTTCGCCGTTAATAAGACCGGCTCAAAAAGCCCGGTGTAAAGTTTGAATGGGAAATTGTAGTAAAGGTTAGCCTTAGGGTAGACGTGCACTATTTCCTTTCACGCAAAAAAGGAAAGGAAATGGTGAATAGCATACAAAATAAATATATTTTTATTTCAAAGACTGTTTATGTTCCTTTTCAGCTGTTTGTTGACATTGATCGCTGTAATCTTCCTGTTTTCATGCTAAGGGCAAAATGTGTGAAAATACCTGAAAAAGGAAGTAATCTAAATTCATTTCCATACGTTTTCGTAGTACTATCTCCGTCTGAAACATCGTCCATCGGTCACAGCGTGAAAAGGGCACTTTAAAAACAGAAACCCTGTTACCAGGAGACGACACTCGACACACGACATAACAGGATTAAACAATGAAGTTTATGCTCTCATGATCATTCCACCAATAGCATCAGAGTGTATACAATACGATATCCTTTATGACATTCGTATAACCTGAGTGCAGACTTCATAACATGCAGAGTGAGAAAAAACGTAACACCTTCGAATACGATTTAACCATGAATATTGACTGAAGGCCTGACTACGTCAACAAAATACACAGAAGAAATCCTTTAATTTGAGCCAAAACACGTTTCATCCAGCTTTTTACAGAACACCTGGAAGCTAGCTTAACGCGGTAGCTATAAAATCGACGAAGATAGGAATTAGGTAAGAGATTATGCAAAGGGACATTTTAGAATTAGGCTTTTAATAGTACTGGGGAAGAACAAGTTTGTGAATCGCTCCCTGTCACAGAAAGAAATTTCTAAGGCTGTTCCTTCAAAGATTTCCTTTGCAGTCAAATTCTTCATAATGAATTCTGTTCAATTTATAATCATGAATGTTAAATTCCAAATCCGCTTCGTTAAAGATATGACTTACAAGGTGGAATTAAAGAAGCAGAACTAAACTTCTTTGAAACGATAAAAATGAAGACTTTCGTTACCGTGATCGAGTGGTTCCATTTTTACTTAAAACTAAAAAAAATTCGCACAAACCTGTATTCGTATACCTGCAGGTGTTAACAGCCCCCTATTTGAAACAATGCTGGATAATTTATAACATGAACGCTATATCTGAAAGGCAGACAAGGATTAAGAATTATAATGCGCGCACAGGCTTACACTCTAACCGTGAAACGAAATATTTCATCGGAAAACGTTTACTGAATTTTCATTCGAATAAAGCTAAACAACTTTGCTTCTTTACATTAGGTATTAAAGACAAATTTGGCCGCTAAATTTTGCCTTTGCTTTCTGTCCTGGATGGGCTTTCTGTCACAACGTTTTCTGTTTGGTCTGCTTATTACTATTTAGCATTGCAGGGGATTTTAACAGCGAAGCACGAAGCTCTTATTGCTGTATACTTCTGGCATGAGAGACAATGTTCAATGATGACGTGTGAAACAATATGCTCTGTATAAATTAATCGAAATGCAGATAATAAATGGTCTTTCAGGCCCGTACGCTTTTTTTTTTCCGGTAGGTTCTTTCTCTGGTGAAGTCCGAACATTAATTAATTAATGCTGTTAACCTTTTTTTATTCGGGTAGGTTCTTTCTCTGCTGAAGTCCGAACATTAACTTATTGATTCTGTTTTCGGGTAGGTTCTATTCAATACACCGATTCCAGAAAAAAAACCGGAAGTTGCACGCAAGCGAGGCTTAAGAGGCCCTGCGCCTAAGAAACGACCGATGATTTCCGGCTAAAAAATAAAATTGGCCGATTTTTATCTCCCAAGTAGAGGTTACCGAATACTATTTAAAAATGAATTTCTTTTGTTTCAGTTTCGCTTTAAACCAGAAATATCGAGCCGCAAACTTTTTCTGTCTGATACCAGCAAAATCCGGCCGAAAATAAGCCCCCACAAAAAACTGTTCAGAAATTACTCTCGCAACGCAAAATAATGAGAAAACTACACAGTGTTGAAGAAAAGGGCCTTTTAATGGAAACGGCCGTGGATAGGGTGGTAACAAAAGAAATTCATTTTTAAATAGTATTCGGTAACCTCTGCTTGGGAGATAAAAATCAGCCGATTTTATTTTTTAGCCGGAAATCATCGGTCGTTTCTTAGGCGCAGGGCCTCTTAATAGCCCTCGAGCTTTCAAAATGGCGGACGAAATGCTGGGGAAGAACGAAAAAATTCGAATGTATGTAGGTTAGAGCCACTTGTCTGGAGCAAATGTGGTAAAGAAAAGGAAAAGAGTTGGACACAAGTGTTGTGCGGCTGCAAACTCTAATAATCGAAGCAAAAACCGACCTGATTTATCATTTCCACGACTGAGTTTCCTTCGGACAAGCTAGCCAGATAAACAAAGAAGAAAAAAGTGGGAAATACTTATGTAAAGGGGAGATGTCTATTTTACCTCGGTAGGAAATAATTGTTGTTTTTCCGAGCACTTCTTGCCAAGTGATTTTAAACTGAGTACACTTTTTGAAACTGGGAGCCGTACCCTCGGCTTTCCCTTGGGCAAAAGTTGATGAGGAATCTCTGTGTAGAGCGAAATATGTGATGCATCTGAGTCTGGCATATGAATACCCATCAGCTTCAATCAACTTAGGAATTAATCAGTTTTCATGCCTCTGAGGTAAACAAAAAAGTTTCCCAAAAACAATGTTGAATGTGGAAGGACAGTGATTTAAATACAGCCATTGATGAATTTTGAATATTTTTTACTCGCTTAATATTTCAGCAAGATCTGGCTTTTAGGTTTAATGTTTCAGAACTAGTAGTGTCAGATAAATTATTGCATGGGCCAATTTCCTGTACTTGATGTTGGGGAGCCAGTCCATTAATTATTTACCTGAAGTTTTCCTAGGCTGAATTTGAAAACATAAGGTGCAGAATAGACTGCAGAGAGATAAAAGGTCAGACACCCAAGACCTGGACATCCAAAAGTGAACTTTACTCTGAGTAAGTCTGACAACACATTTTAAGGCCTAGTAGGAATTTTCCTTAATGTCGTAGGTTTGATAGACACCTTGTACTGGCAAGCAGGAAGGTTATAATCTTCATCCATTCTATGCATGCAACCAAGTAAATCAGAACTGACTATAATTTTAATACCAATTTTCTAAGGAAGACTGTTTTCCAACCATGAACCAGAACTGCAAATGTAAGAATACAAGCTGAAATGGCTATTAGGAGAATAAATGGATGGCATGTATTTGATGGTGTAACTCCACTAAGGTTGTGTAGAGTTGTTAATCAACCCTGGATAGTGAGCTATTTGCTTGTAAACTGGCAGAAAAAAGTTATCTGATGTTTATTTGTCATTTGGTAGTAGCTTTAAACAGAGTACATGATATTGTTCATCAGTGGTAATTAAATATTTGGTGATTTCCACCGTACTGAAATTGTGCATTATGTGGCTTCATGTTCTATTTTCTGGCACAGGGTGTAACATAGAAGGACGCATGGTAGAGCTGGTGTATAATTTTGCTAACAACATGAAAGTGCGATTAAATTTGACCTCATTGAGAATTTCCTACATTGTATGATCTTATAGATTCCCAACTGTTTTGAACTATTTTGAAATATTTATTCAAATATTCATCACCAGAGAAAAACTGGAAGTAGCTGAATTCTCTCATATTAGATGCTGGACAAACTTTTTGGACCTTTGATATACATTATTTATTCTGGCTTAAGCAGTAATCACATCGTGTAAGTCCATCTCTAAGCATTAGGTAAGCCAATTCATATATAATATATTTATCATAAATTGTTCAATATTCTTTAGCATCTCCTTCCACCATTCTATGTCCAAGGCATTTTGCTCATTAAAAATTCGCAGTTACTTTCAATTTATAGCCAGGACATTCCAAAGTCTGTTCACAACAAAGAGTAGTTGTTGTACATTGTACATCATAAACTGAAGTTCATATGACTCTTGTTTACTTTTAAACCAGTGTCAAACATTTTGCATATTGATTTTATAAGGCAATCTTTCAGGGTCTCACTATCCATAACAATGACATTCCTAGCTTAAATTATTTCATGGAGATTGCCCTTACTTGGGTCTGTAACCTCAGTCCAGCTGGGAGACCCTGGGGAGGTCCCCAAAATTTCCCTTTTCTCTTGAACAAAAAAAAAGCATTTTGTTACTTGTACCTTCGTCGATCCCTGTTGATGCATTATTTCAGTGTACTTGTTCATTACTAGTTGCTAGTTTTCTAGGCCATCTTTCATGGCATGTGACTGATAGTCTTTGTTACACTGTAGTACACGTCACTGATAATTTTATTGGTGATTTGACTGATGAATCAGCTTTGTGATTGCGTCCTACCCTGTAACGCAATGATGCTGTCACTGTACCGAACCCTTGCTTATACCATTCTTGGCGAGTAGATCGTGGTCTTGTTTGATACTCTGATTAGCATCTTTGAACTTTTAAAAGGATTTCCCTTTATTCTCTAACACCAATTGTTAATTTATGAAGAGAGACTGGATGTTCTCTAACTTGAGAAGACTGAAGTCGTCAGTGAAAAATGAATCAGCCGTAGGAAATGTTTTAAAGTGTTTTGTTGCAATATTCCCGATATCCCGCACATTTTTTGAATTTACTTCCGTATGTTCTTTCGAGCTCTTGCTGTAGCTTTAGTAAAGCATTCTTCGGGTCAGGGTCGAAAACTTTTACGATTTTCATTTCATTCAGATTCTTTTTCCTAAACCGACCATGAACAAAGTTCTTTTAGGCAATAAAAATGGTGAGAACAGGTTGTTTTTGCGCATATTGGAGATCGAGACAATCGAAGGATGGAAAACATACCCGTCTAAAAGTTCCTTTATTTTGCCCCTTTGATTTATTCGGCGACTTTTAAGCCAGAATTTAGATTGGCTGAGTGTCAATTTTTCAATGTTCTTCGCTCACACTGACGCCGGGAATATCATCAGAAGAGAGATTGGCCTTTCTTCTTCGTTCGCCATGTTGCTTTAATTACCGCGAGGGCTATTAAACCTCGTTTCGGTGCAACTTCCGGTTTTTTTCTGGAATCGGTGTATTGTGGTGAGGATGTGCGGCCCACTTCCCAAAACCGTAACCCTATTTATGACGAAAATCTGCGATTTTTGCTACCCTATTTATGACCTGGCCGAAAATTCGATACCCTATTTATGACCGTTGCGGCTGGCAGAGTTGCCCTAAACAAGTTATGAAGAGCTTTTTCTGACGGTCTTATTGATAATGATGAAAAAGTAGCTTCTTCCAAGAAACATCCCCAATTCAAAACTAGAGCGCTAAAACCATAGCCTATTCAAGACCAAAATTGCCAAAATCGATACCCTATTTATGACCAAAACGACTGAAAAACCCTACCCTTTGGGGCCGCACATACCCATATAGCCCATATAAGGGAGTACCCCGGGCCAAGCCTACAGGTAACCAAAACCTAAGAAAAAAAAAACGTTATTGCTTAGTAAGTAGAGCTCTGTGAAGTAGTTACGTGACAGAACTTTGCTTTTATTTCAGAACCTCGCCGATACATCACTAAAACTCACTGCTGCTTATATGACGTCCCATATCTCTCTGAGATTCCTGTCTGTCGTGATTTTCCTCCACTTTGTGTCCCGGATCCCACAAAGTGACGCTACCGGCCAATGCAAGTCGCAAGTGTCAATTTTCAGGAAAGCTCTTAGAGGTCACATGATTGACAAGTTCCATGTGAACAGGCCGGATGTTTGCATCAAAAGATGCCAGATTGAGCGAAGATGTCAAAGCATCAACTACGTGATGGAAGAAAATATCTGCGAGCTTAATAACCGAAGCAAGGAAGTAAGACCTGAAGATTATGTGACAGACCCAGGAAGGATTTACATGACCGTTCCATTTAATAAAGGTAAGTGTTCGTTTGATTATCTTTATCAATTACTGTACTGGAGTTTTGTTTTTAAGTTAATTATTGATTGGCTCGAGAGGAGGCGGTGGCGTGGCAAAGCGGTTTGGGGCGCTGGATTTGAAATCTGGAAGTCCCTGGTTCAAATCCTTCACCCCACCGCTTTCTAGATTTGCTCTCGGTAGTCCAGACATCAACTCCTCGACCGCAGCGACCTCGCCAACTGTTCAGCCTCCTCCCAGTTGGGATTCTTAATAGTTTGTGTTCTATTTGCAAGAATTGTTTATTTAGTTACAGTGTCACCAAATAGCAAAACTGCTAAATGCATTTGGCACTTAAATAAAGTTATTGGTTTATTTTATTTATTTAGTTTGGTGGCCTGTCACAAGGGAGTCTACTCACACTGTGCCTAGTAGCTCAGTTTTTCCTTTTCTTCCTTAATATCAGTTTTCTGCGTTTTCAGGAGCTGGTGCGTCTTTGAGAAGACATTTATTTAGAAGTTATCTATACCCTAAACAGCGTAAATAGTATATAACCTTGTATATTGAGCTTCGTAAAGCTGAAGTAGCAATGGTATGTAGAACCAGCATCAGTAACAGCAGCAGGAGTAGTAGTACCAGCAGCTATCTGTAAAATATGTCTTGCTGGAAAGAAAACCCAAAGGAAGGGTTCCATGTACTACGGTAGCGGTATCCATCGATGAATCTGAGGGTTACCAGTATGTAACCTTGTACGTTAGACCATGCATGTAAAGGTGAAGTATCAGTACATGTAGTTCTAGCAAGAGTGGCAGCAGGAACAGTAGCTGTAACTGAATTAGTCTTTATTAAAGAAAGCAGAATAACGAAATCTTCAACTTCCCTTAAGAAACGCTAGCGTGCATTTGATTTACTGGTATAACTCGTGTGCGTTTAACGTTTTCGTTATTTTGACTCTCAGTACCTCTCGGGTCCACCCCTGAGGTACCAGCTATGTCGTGTTTGGAAATCAAGGCGAGTGAAGGAGAAGAAGCAGTCAACGGTTATTACTGGTTGGACCGTCATAACACTGGTAAAGCCATTCAGACATATTGCCATATTGAGAAAGGTTAGTGGAGCGCCTCAGTGGGTTACTGATGTTTGCGATTTGCGGCTGATATTTTGGCGTTCTCTTTTCACTGCTAACAGCCACAGTTTTGATCCTTTTCGGTACGCAAGACATGAGAAATATTTCCATTACAAGAGGTTTAAACTTGACATCCACTCTTATAGACACGTTTCTTGTCTGAGGATGGCAATGGCTATTTGATACTTTGATACATAGTAATAGAGCATTAATGACACAACCTCATACAAGTATTCTACGACGTAGAACTGTTTTCAATTATGTCGATAAACCAAAACGAAACTAATTACGCTAGCCAAGCACAAAGACGGTTAACCGTATTCAAGCCCTGTAAGATCCTAATCTTTTATATATGGAATAGTTTATGGCTAGTTTATGACCACTTTTATTTCATTAATTCAAGCCATGATCCGTGAAATATGGGGAAAACCATTTTGCACTATATACTGTGTACTGTGTACTGTGTACTCGTAAAACAGCGAAAACGTAATAAGCAGAAGTAGAAAAAAAAAAAACAGTTTGTATTGTAGGAGTTTTTACCTCTACCATTAAGTTTAAATTATTATTTTTGCAGACTCCCTTTTTCACTGGACGCTCAGTAGCACGGATAACCTGTTAAAGTAAGAATGTTGTTTTCATTCTTTCTAAGTTTTTGTGATGAAATGAAAAGTCTCTTTGTTAAAACTTTGGTATGTACAAAGGTTTTTTTTAGACATGTAGGCCAACACTGAATTGTTTTCTCTGTCGCTCAACTCTGCTAATGGGCAACCGTCAGTCTCGAGAGACTATGGTTTGTTGTTGGATCATACTCTCTTTGTCAGCCAGGACATGGTGGTAGCTGCCTTGCCAATGCGTTGGTTTCGCTCCGAATCTAAGGAGAGAGTGTCTGAGATGGTGGAGCATAGGTATGCAAAGTCGTGAACGACTTGCAGTTCATGATCGGAGATTGTAATGTCGGATGGGGAATCCACATCCTGTCCCATAACTTTTGTTTTTTTTCTGACTGATGGTAAGTCCAAAGTCTCGGCAGGTCTCACTGAAGCAGTTCCTGAGTTGTTGGGTGCCTTCAGCTGAGTGGGCGGTAGCTGCCGCGTCATCGGCAAAGAGGAAATCGCCCAGACATTTTGGCTGGACTTTGGAATTTGCCTCCCGTCTGACCTGGTGCGGAAGTAGATGCCTTCTGTTGCAGATCCGAAAGCATGCTTCTGGACAATGGTAAAAAAGATTTCGAACAGAGTCGGTGCCAGGACGCAACCTTGCTTCACGCCGCTTAGGATGTCAAAAGGGTAAGGTGTCCAGCCGTCAAAGGCCACGGCGCGCTTCATGTCCTCATGGATGGATCTAATGATGCTGAAGAACCTGGGCAGGCATCCGATCTTGGGGAGGAGTTTGCAGCATTTTAGAACTTCTGCAGGAATACAGTCCTTTCCAGGTACTTTTCCAGAGGCAAGCGAGTTCAGGGCCTTGTTGAGTTCCTCAAGGGTTGGTTCTCTGTCAATCTCCTCCAACATAGGCAAGCACTCAGTTGCATCCAGTGCTTCTTTAGCAAACACGTTTTCTCTGGAGTTGCCTCTCATGCAGCAAATCCCCCTCTCCACGTTACTTAAATGGTCCAGTGGAGAAGCAGAAGCCAATACGTTTGGTTCCAGCCCCATCGCAGGAGTTACCAGGACGTGCCTGTCTATAGCTTCGACTCCAGATTTTTCCTCGAGGTTGACTCCTGAAGCCTTTTTTCCATGTCTGGATATGGTCGTAAGACAGAGGAGGTTTAAAATAAGAGTTTTCCTTCTCCTAGATGGACTGCCTTCCCAGTCTGACGAGCTCCATCTACCCAAAGCAACTGATTTTAAGGCGCCAGAGACCCGCCTTCAAAACTTCTCCTGCCAGGCCATATGAGAGCACTTTCTAGGGAGTGGAAGCTTGTCCCCACTACCACCCTTCTGCTATTTTAATGATTAATTCTGACTGGCGTAATGGCTCAGTAATGACTAACTCATTTCGTCCGTGAAAAAGCGAATCTTCAGTTAGGAACGAGAATACTATGCACACAGTTTTATTGTTTCCAAAGTTTCAGGTTATATTTCTTCTTGTGTAACCCGATAGAGATTTCCATTTTTATTTCAATTCAGTCATGCTACCTACGAGTTACATTCAGATCTGAAGTGAAAAATATTTTTCTTGTTCATAGTTTACACGGAGCTGCAAAGTTTGTGGTAAAAAATAGTAAAACAGTTCTGTACTTGGATGGAACTCAAGGGACATATGCTGAGACATCAGCCATTCCATTTCAACAAACTGACCTTACCATTGCAGTGTGGATCAAACTGGTGTCACCATTAACAAAGAGACAAGAAATTTATGCTGACTGGTCAAACCCTTGGCAGTTTCGATTTGGCATTTTGTTAGATGGTAGACTGTATTTCCAGGGAAGACGGAACGTTCAAGGGTCCAGTGATATGATAGTTGTTAGCACAGGATCCAGGTAAATACGCCATTTTTCTTAGGGTCAATGACAAGAACAACTAGCTTTATTTAGGTGACCATAAATTCTAACAGTATTGCAAAAGCATGTAACGTAACAAAGCCGGATAAAAATACTAATGTAGTACTAATAAATCAAGTTAAATCAGTCTGGTTTTTATAATAGAATATGATTGTACTTTCTCAGACTAGTGATCTTGAAAATACCAATTCTTTGGTAGTTACTGCTGAAGAAAATTGGCTGATATTTGCTGGATTTTTTTATTTTCGTGTTAAAACCGTCTCTAGGAATTGAGCGTTTAGGACAGCAGAAAAGTAAGTGAACTTTGTCTTTAATTTGACTGGATCTACAGGTACAACAGAGTCTATCAACCCCTGGGATTTTATCATATGCACTATAGTTTCAGTTATCGGTTGGTGATTACCTATTCGAAGTTTTATTCATTCTTTTGTTTAGTTTGCCTGTTAAGTCTAAATAATATGATGTATCGTCGTTCGTTTGAGCGTCATAAAATTCTTTTTTCATGAAGTGCCAGGTATGTTGTCAATACACGATTTACTTTTTTTGCATCAGTCAGGAGGGTAGGGTCAAAGTCTGGCACATGACAGAGTTTGGACATCCTCATAACACTAGAGTGTAAACTACTCTTGCCAGAGAAATTAAGATCTGCCGAGATGAAAATATATTGTTTAATAGTGGAGTCATTGCCCTTACTTTGAAGATACAAGGTATAATTTATTATTTAAAGCTGCGAAACGCGTAGCCAGTGAATAAATAAACTAACACCCGCTCTTGCATTAGTTTAACGAGCCAGATATGCTGCCCTAATTGCTTGCTCTAAATGTCGTTTACAGAAAAGTACATGGGCGAGTCTGCGAACTGTCTCAACACTTGAAATCAGGTTTTTAATATGCGTGTACACCAAATATATTTCGCTGTTACAAGATTTCAGGTCAGGATTTCAGAGATCAACGCGTGAAAAATTTTACTTGCAATGAAGAAGATATTTTTAGGCGGGCAATAAGGAGAATCGATTGTTTGCAAACAAACAAAAAACCCTCCTTCCTTCGTTAATCTGCTTTGTGCTTGTTTATAAAGGCTTGATGGACCAAGCAAAACTTGAAAACCTTTACAAAAAGGTGTACACGTCAATTTAAATCACTTCATTTACACATCAACGGCCTAAAAATTTGCAACTTCATACAAGCTTCATCACGCCCTTTCCATTTCTAGCATCTAGCACGAGGTCTACTTTGATGGTTGACAAGACCACGTGACAGGCTATCTGATTTAGTTACGTTGTTGACTTCTCTTATTTCTTGTAGCGTCATCGCGGACACAGATGTATGGCGTCACGTGGCAATGACTTGGGGACGTGCGGATCGTAAAGTGAGACTCTACATAAATGGAGATGTGAAACTGGATCGAATTATCCCTGACAATCCAGTGCTTGACTTCAAGAATTCAGGTCATTCAGTCTATGACATCGGCTTGAAGAGGGACAGTGGCACTACAACTCACGCATACTTCAGTGATCTTATAATCTTTACCAATGAACTATCGGGAACTGATCTGAAAAACGAGTTGTTTTTTAATCATCCACTTCGTAGTTTTACCTAAATTACACATTAAGGCTGTCTTTACAATAGTTTTGTAGATAACTCTATTTTTAGAACATATCGGTTCAGAACGACGATTTAAGATTTATTCTAGGTTGTTGTGGCGTAAGGTGAGGTAAGATGGCATGAATTGTTTAAATTTTTCAGAACTCCTGTTTAGTTCTGTAACGAGGAAAACAAACAGTAGATATGCTCAGTTTTCAAATAATCATCAAAGGTTACTTTATTCTTTAGAGGTACAGTGGAACCTCGTTAACCAGGTCACCAACGGGCCACAAAAATCTGGCCGTATTAAGGGTTCTTAAAAAAGAGGATGACTGACTGAGCTTTTATTCGGGCCAGAGCAAAGTGGCTGTAATATCGAGGTGACTGTATTAAAGGGGTGGCCGTAAGGCGGGTTCCACTGTATAATGGTATTAGGATGTAATTAGAGTTTTGTAATCAACGCCTGATGTTTTCATTTTGTATAAATAAAGTTATCTATTGTATTCTACTTTATTCCATTCTATTCTATTCTATAAATGTTAAGCAATATACGTTATTCTATTAAGATCCTAATATCTGGAATTCTCTACCAGTATCTATCACTGGGTCTACGAGCTTTAAGAGCTTAAAAAAATCAATTTTTAATAAAATAATGCTGAATAAGTCATGCCGCGCGCACAACACTTACAACTTATACTATATTAACAATAATAACAACAATAATAATTCTTGTACCGGGAAATTCTTCCTTTCTAGTTTTCCCTCGACTTCTGGTGAGGCCTATTACGCGATAACGCACTGTAAAATATTGGCCAAGACTTGAAGAGCTTTTTCAAAAGCTTTGCCATTGCAATGTCACGACAAGTTTACAGTCCACAGGTTTCGCCGTGTGTTAATTTTCATTGTTGTAGAAGACTCTGTCGACCAAACTACCTGTTAGCTCTGGCGTTCCACAAGGGAGCATCCTTGGTCTATTACTCTTTAACATCTATGTTAATGACTCCCTTCTGCGCCAGAAAATTGTTCATCGCAGTGTTACGTCGACGATACCAAACTACTCATGTCATTTCAACTCCACGATCAGCACGAAGCGATAGCAAAAATGAATAAGGACTTGTTATGTATTCGGAATTGGTGCTTTGATAATCAACTATTACTCAACCCAGCTTAAAACAAAACTAGTAATATTCGGCAGCCGGCAAATGACTGCTAAGGTTAGTAATTTATCCTCACTGCATATCTATTGTTATGGGAGGAATCCGCGACCGCCTAAGCAAAAGATATGCAGTAAGGCCGGATGAGAGGTGGTCACCGCCACCAGGGGAGGAGGCAGGGGCGCAAAGCGTCTTCCCACGGCAATCTCGTCAAACTGCGAGATCTCGCACTACGCGGCCAGATTTTATGTTCGAAAGGCCGCAAAGGATCATACTAGACGCCACTAACCTAGACCCACGGGATTAGCGGAATGTAGCGCGCTATCGCGATACGCTAATTATATATGCAGTGAGAATAGTTGCGTATACACAGTGGATAATGGATAATGGATAATGGATTCTTCCATATTCAGCGATCATTGCGTGAAATGAAATAGCAACGATTATAAACAAGAGAAGATCAAAGTAAAAGAGTGAATCTTCCATATAGGCCTTGTATCCAGGGTAATCCGTCTTAAGTTATTTTTAGACGTGGTACACAATTCTTCCGAGGTTGTTAATATTCCACATCAGGTAAGTTAGAGACCAAGAGGGTCTTGATAGGAGTAAAATGGCCGAACATTTAGTCGTTAAAGGTATAATGAATTGATAAATAAGTTAAACGCTAAAAGAATTTTAAAAGACATTTAAAAAAGCGAACGACGTTTCGGTGCTGCGTTACGCCATTATCAAGTTAAGAGTAAATGTCAGTAAAAATCAAAGATTATCGAAAAAATCGCGGACACGGCCAAAAATCGATTTGGCTCATTTTTTGCCTGTAGGTAGCCTTATATAGTAAACAAACGGAAATGGGGTTAGATGTTTGAAATATGCACTTTAACGGGAATAAACCGTTAAAAACTTTCGGCGGGTCAATTGCTCAAATTTCACCAAGCGCGATCCTGAAATTATGCACTTTTCGGACAGTTGTCATACGAACAAAAATGTAACAGAAGGACTTTTCTAGCTATAGAAATATAGAGTTGGACTTGCTTAATCAAGACAAAGTGATAGATTTTGTCTCGTGTTATTCCTGGAGGAGCTACGTCTCTGTTAAGAGACGACATCTTCGGCCTTTTGAAATTAAGGCAAAGGTGGCCTAGAATAGCTTGGCAAATAATACATGTGGTAGTGTCTCAAAGTTTACAATAACACTACCAAGAAGCCTTGAAAGATAGTTCTTTTCGATTTGGGTTTTATTTCTTTGGGACCTTTGACAATCAAAAGATGACCACCGGCCGTAATTCGGTTAAATACTATGACGCCATAATGAGATGCATAATAACAAAATTAAACGCGTTGTACACAAATAACTGTTTTGGTCAGTTATATCTTCACTGGCCGATGAAATGACTAGAAACATATTAAAATGTCTATAACTACACTTGATTTTCATATACTGTGACAGGAGAAACAAATTTCGACTTTTCCTACCCTGTGAATCGCGCCATAATTCTGCATAATTCTGCACACAACAGGTTGAACATTTGAATTGCACACAACAGGTTAAATTTGTCACACAGCCGTTAGTTTACGTTTGCTTCGCATCCAGTGAACATGAATTCGAGCATTTACATCCCTTCTGCGCCTTCTGCACTCGCCAGTTTCGAATATACTGAAAATCGTCAACACAAATTGGAGGAGATGCCACCAGCAGCGGCGAGCTCGAGTGACTGAAATGCGATATGTAGAACTCTGCTGTCACGCAACGCCCTCTTAAAAATTATATACGCACCGCGTTTTATAATCAGCGGATCAGTTATTCGTGAAACGTACAGGGCTCAGTTACTTGGAAGTGCAGGTACACTCCTGGACTAATTGTGTGAGTCGTACGATGTATGGCTTTTTCCTCTTCTGAGGTGAAATGTCAGAAATATCCAGCCCAAGGTCGATGCACATGTCTCTCAGCCTATCCACTCTTAAAGTTGTGAGTGTACGTTTTTAACCGCGCGGCCATGGGCTGAGCGCGGTTCTAGGTTTACCCGTGGTTTATTATTTTTTTTTTTATTTTTTTTGTCGGTGCCCAGACGCAGACCTCCGCTCGGCCAAACTTTGAGTCACGCAACGTGTGATGTTTTTCCGCCAGAAACCGTTAAAACATAAACACACGGACAATTTTACGGATATTGTTTTCTTTTTTGTGGGTAAAATATATTTTCTTTTCGCTTTATCAAAGCGTTGGATTTAAAGGGAATAATAAATACGCTGAAAAAAGGTATTACGTCAGCCATGGAATGCGCTGACGTTGCAGCTTTCACTTTCGCTACGTGACAAATAAGATCGTGTTTACTTTGCAAGTTTATTTCGGCAGAAGCGACGGTCATTAATTTATTTGTAATTTTGCGAGTATTTCTTGCGGTTTTAGGCAAATGAAGTAAATCCTTTGACTGTTTCATCGCAGCGAGTTCATAGATCGGAAAGAAAATTAAATATTTGCAAGCCAAGCAAAGAACGTGTCAGAACGTGCAAAGATTACGTCATTGATAGGGAAATAACCACCGTACTAAAGATAGCCAATTCTTGAATTATGTGACTCGTGTGACTTCTTTGCTAACCCTTAACTCAAGGGAAAAAAACAATTAAATTTAAAGAAAGAAACTTTAAAGAAAGAAAGCGGTTTGTGATAGTGTTCGTATCTTCATGCCCATACATATCCCGAAGAAACTTCCAGATTAAGACTATTACGTCATCGGAGATGTCACAACGGCTACGACTGATGGTGCGATAATAGAGTTTATGTTGATCAAGTGCTGTGATGTCTACAGTAATCAATGAATCATCAAAGATTGCTTTGGAATATGCACTGCGTTGCGACTGTAGTACTAAGAAAACAGTTAAATTTTAAAAGCGCGGTTATAAGATCTAACAGATCTTCTTGTTGTACAAGTTCGCAGATGTTAAGATCGAAAGATACAATCGGATGCTGAATAGCCACATCTCTCATCACATTCGCACACACAGCAGATAGATGACTCTCAGCTTCGGCGGAAATTTCGTCCTCGTCGGAACTCTCCATGGCCACTTCTGAGACGTCACTGGCTTTTGCTTCGTTACCGGCGGCTGTAACTTCTAATCGCTTCTTTGCTGAAAGACGGCTAAAGAAGCCACTAATCTGCTGCGACGTGAGGACTTCATCAGGTTGAAATCGGCGTTCCCCCGCTTGGTCTCTTGCTAAGCTCATTGCTTTCGAAACTTCCTGTGGATCGCTTTTCCGTCCACTTTGCTCCCCTTTTTGAAATTGGTCAGTTAAGAATTCGGTCTGTTTCTTTGTAAAACGCACTTTTTTCTTAATTGTCTTCAGGGCCCAACCCATTGGAAGAGGCAGCAAGGCGTCACTCTTTGCTTGGACAGTAACTTGAACGTTTGGAATTTGACTGCATCCCTCCTTCAGCTTGGAAGAATATTCTCTTTTAGCTCTATCGTAGAGAGTTTCCTGTTCGAGCATCATTTGGTGTTTTCCAGTATCTAGGTGTGTCTGGAGGTTTGCAAAGCGACTGTATGCTTTTACACATCCATCCTCTGGACACGGGAAAAGCATGTCGTCTGGCTTATTTTGACCAATACTGCTTCGATCTTGGTTTTCGTTTTCAGTTGACAAATCTGCTTTGACAGAGCTTTTCTTGATATGTCGGTGTCTCACAATCTTGAACGGCGGTGCGCCACTTACATTCTGCGATGGGGGTTCTAGGATTTCCAATTTTTCGGGCTGCTTCATGACTCCTTCGAACTTTGCCCATGGCACTACTTTACCGGAACCCACATTGAATGCTCTCCACACTCGTACGCCAGTTTCATCGTACTCAAAATTGTTGAGTAAGTTTATGCCATCCCATTTGATATTAAAGGTGCTTGACGGCTTGGCAGCAACATAGCTTGTTTTCACTCCTGTGGTTCCTTGGCCAGATTCAATGGCTGTTTTGAGCTGTAAAGCGTTGATGACATCATTGCCTTCGTTTACGTACCTTCCAACGTCTCCTTTGATTGTTGCTGCTTTGCGATCACATACCCCCTTTCCACCTTGAGGGTCCGAGAAGTCGTTTCTTACAACAGCCACTCCTACGGCATCACCGGCCAGCTTAGCTGAGATGATTGAATTTCCGCTATGATAACAGCCAGCGTTATCTTGTTTGTAATAAGCCATTTCCAGGTCTGGAATTTCCTTTTTCAGGGTGGTGAGGCAGTCAAGCATTATCGAAGCCACAGTCACACTGTCTTGGGCGCAGCTTTGAAATACGTGAACAAGTGTTTGCGATTCAAAGTGCTCAGAACCCTCTGACCGTCTTATGGCAACGCTAATGTGCCATGGCAATCCTCGCTTCGCAAACCAGTCTGATTGTGCCTCTCGATATTTTCGGGGCATATATTTCATTGCCCAGTCCTGGACTAACAACACCGATCGGCTGTCGAGTTTGGCTAAAACTGAATGCTTCGCCTCAGCTTGGTGGACTGAACGTAGCTGATGGGCTTTCCAGCTAATGATATCATCCCTTGCCTGTTTGATAGTATGCAGCATGTCAGCTTGATCTTCTGCTGACGAGAGCGCAATTGAACACTCATCTTCTATGGTACGCATGACTTCCTCTAACTCATAACACTGCACACATGACTCATTGTGGAGGTGGTCGCAGGAGCTCCGAAATTCTGCATTGCTTGGATCACTTAGCGCATAAATTCGACAATGATCGGGAACCTCTGAGGCCTCCACTGCATGTACCTTAAAAAAGAAGTAAAATGACAACCGCGTGATTCAGTGCATATTTGCAAAGCAACGCATGCGCATCGACATTTCAGAAAGATTACTTAACCGATTCTCAGCGTTGTATACATGTGTGTAAGCGTATTACAGTGAATTGCAACCTCTTGTTTCATGAATTAAGCATAAAAAAGACTTGGAGAGAAAGAAAAAGGTAGCCGTATATCATAGTAAGAAGTCTACTACATCACTTCCGCAAAGACAACGCATAATAATAAAATATGCACCCACCTTGTAGTCGCCCTTTAGGTACTGCTTCGACAAACGAAGTTGCTGCTTAATTTCCCTCGCCCATTGTTGAGTCTTGCCACAGTCAACAAGCTTGTCTACGAGTTTCTCTAAATGATCAAATGCTTCCGCTCCTTGTGCTGAAAAGTTATCAAGTCCTTGCAGAGACTTGCGAACAGATGAAGAACACACGGCCAAAACTCTCTGTAGGGTTCTCTTACTCATAGGCTCAAAGTTGGTTTCACAGCAGTATTGTTGATACTGCTGGACAATGCGCTCTGGTATCATTGTTCTGATCACATTGGGTGTTTTTATGATCTCACCAGTTGACAATTTCAGAAGTTTTTCCCCAAAAGGAACATCTTGAATTACGTGTGGACTCGTTATGAAAGAAACAAAATGTTCTAATTTTACAGGTTCAATTCTCATTCTCTTTTTCTCCTGGTTTGGAAGAGGAGCAGCTCTTCCACGTAACAGCCTGTGGCGTCGGGCAATGTTGTAGCGATAGCTAGTAACGGTTGGAATAAACTCTCTCATCTCCTTAAGGGATAACTTATCTGCCATCAAAGAGAGTATTTGTCGTCTGGTGCTCCAATGTTGCGCGTTCAAGTAGCTCTCAGCAAATGCACTAAGAAGCTCCGTCTCTTTTTCACTTCTACCTTCGACCACAACCTGACTCTCTCTGCTTATAGCATGACGATCACAAAGCTCCGTCCACAGTTCTTGCGAATTTTCAGGTGCCAGAACATCAAGCATTGCAGATATACATTGCTGAGCTTTCCGTAGGTATCTGCGTTTAGTACGCTCGTGCGCTGTATTCCACGGCACTGATAACGTGTGACGTACTGGACTGACGTCTCGAAGCTGTAAGAAGCGATTAAGCTGCTCCTGGGACTCGTTGTCTAGACTGAAGCCTTCATCACTCTCTTCGGAATCTTCCTGCGGAAAAAAAAGGCTCTGCCGTCTGGATGTGGAACCTTCTGGCAGAGATTCATCACCAACAGTTACAGGACAAGTAATGGCAGGAATATCAAAGTCACTCGCTTGTTCATCAACCTGACAAAAAAGTGAACACATTGCTTTGGATGGCTTCGAAATGAGATCAACCGTGTGCAAGCGCAGGGTGTCGTGTATAAAAGCGCAAGTTGCATGCGAGCTGGAAAGTAATAGTCGATAATTAATTTAATTGACTGGTAATCTATCCTGATATCTTCATCCAGTTACTACTCAGTATTGTTTTCCATTTGGAACATTTAGAAAAAAAGTTGAGAAGCCATATATTAATTTAAAGCCTTTATTATTTGGTTATATTTTGGGATGTGATTGGCTGTCCGGGCAGGACACGCTTTTCCAATTCTTGTGCCATGCATGTCTTGTCCAGTCGTTGACGGGCGGCAATGGCGCCGTTTTGAGGATGCGCATGCAAGTTATCCTCGACACGCCCTTCTCCCGCGTGGGTTGAACCCCTGAAAAGGGCGGAGAAGGGAGAATTCAGAGAACGCGTTAAGGTTTTTCACTTTCATTAACTATATTGGATGGAAATTTTTCATAAACACTTTGAAGAAACTCACCAAGCTTAGACCACATAGATCTTCTGTGATGTTTTCCACACCTCCTGTGGCACCCAAGTCCTGCGATTCTAAATGATTTTTTGTTTTTGCCAGGGACTGTCGACATCGTACACAAATTCCTTTAATATTTGGAGAGAAAGGATTACTTTATTCTTTTCTACTTTACACATCCCCCTTGAACAAATAGCTCTGAATGTGGCAAAAGAACAAACCTAGCCCAGGGAAAAAGCCCCACAAACCTCAAATTGATGACGCAATCTGTATTTTACCTTGTCACAAGTCAGTCTTTTACGTTCCTTTCCTTTTTTCCGAGCATTGTTGGAAGGAATTCTAATATCTGTAAAATATTTCAATTCGAGTGTTCCCCTTTTGATTAAGTCTTGAAGAAGGTGAAAATGTTGAGTAAATGCCTGTGTTTGAACAAGGTTCCGACGTAAAAGTATTTGCAAAACTCCTGAAAACTCGTGAGACATAAAAATAATTTTGCTGTTAAACTTGGCGTTACTTTACGCGGCAGTGAAGTGATTTGAATTAAGGATATGAAGTTTGTGATTCCCGCCAAGTACCCTGCGTGAAATGAGAAGCTATACGGATGTTTATCCTTGCATAAAGTGAGAATAAACATTGTAATCGCTTACCTGATCCGACGGGTACGAGGTTTTTCGTAAGCTCAAAAATTTGTATTGAGTGCTGCAAACTAATTCCCCTTTCTGCTGCGGGTACTTTTTCAGATTCCTTTTTGTGACCGGAGACATCCTGAGGCACAGAACATAATCTACTAGTTCTTCTCCATCCGATTCCAAGGCTTGATCGATGCAACGGGCAAACAGTCATTTCCGAAAAATTGACGGGGTTCACGAAAATCCCGCTTCTTGCTAAGAGAAGTTCTATCTCTGTCTCAACACCTGAGAACTGTAAAAAACGCTTGTGGCTTCTGATAACCTTGCTGCACGATGACAGCGATACTGTCTGAGTGGACGGATGCCTTGCGCGTTCCTCTGCACCACAAACGCCACCAACAATATCAAGGAAAGAACAAGACATTTTTTTTCTGCTGGAGTTTAAGCAACCGTTATCTTTATTACTTTCACCGACGATTATTACGCTTTTGCTTTTTGTTTACTTTCGTTAACTGGTTACATTTGTTTCCCGTGGGAAAATTGAATCGTTATTTTCGTTCCATAAAGTTTTCACTGTACGTTTTAAATTTGTGACATTTTGTAAAGTCTGTTTCTTTGCTGTATCTTTTTTGTTCATGACGGCAATATATTTGTTTGGATTTTATTCGTGAGGCAGAATGTACTGTTAGTTGATCTCGTTACGTGACAGATTATCACATGTCACGCAGTCGACACGCAGACAGGAACCTGTGCAAATCGCTAGCGGTGCCTGCCATGTTGTACAGGATCTTTCGTGTGTGGGACGTCAAAAAAGCCAAAATTAGGATCAAAGTAGACTAAACGAAACTGGCTGGCGACACGCTATAGAAAATGACAACAACAAGTAACTTTTAAAGTTTACCCATCACCGGCTCAGTGGCTTCAGTGAGTGCGCCGGTCGGCCCCCTTTACACCAACTTGCAGAGGACAGTATTTCGAAAGTATCTTCCAAGCAGCATAATAAGGGCCTATAAAAGATTTCTAAGGTAAGGAACTATTGATGTCAAAGCAAACATAACAAGCTAAGTGCGGCTGCGACTCAAACAATGCTTTGCTTGTGTCACTGCAATGTTGATGTTGTTCATTTCAATATGGCGCCATTTGCAATTTTACCGAAGTTTGGTTGGTTGGTATATTGAAACAGTAGAAGATACCAGAAAAATGAAACGATAAATTTGAAGACCTACCTCAGAAGCCCTCGTGATAGTATTGCTGGAAATTTTGAGACACTACCACATGCATTTTTGCCACAATATATTAGGCCGGGTTTGACGTGAACTAAAAATGGCGAAGACGTCCTCTGGTAATTAACCCGTGGTTTCATCAGGAAGGACACGATACAAAAAATATCAGTATATCTTGGTAAAGGAAGGCCAACTGTATATATTTATAACTTGAGAATTCCTGCTGTCGCATTTTAGTTCATCTAAGGACGGCCTGAAAACTACATAATTTCGAGCTCGCACGCACTCATTTTCGATCATGCAATTCATTACGGTTTATTCCCGTCAAAATGAATATTTACACAAACTAACCTCATTTCACTTTAGCTAGTACCTATAGCTACCTGTAGACAAAAAATGGGATGAAACGAATTTTTGACCATGTCCGCGATTTTTTTATTTTTCTTTGATTTTTAGAGACATCCACTCTTAAAAAGTGAAAAAGTATAAGGTGTAATTTTAATATATAAAATGCAAAACAATACATAAAAAAATTGCGGGTCGTATGGATATAATTCCCAAGGTAAGAAACACAATGAGGAAAAAAAATGTACGAAAGTCTCCATTTAAACTATTTCTTTTTGGTTCTTGAGTTTCGTCACCTAGTATGTGAGTGAGCTATGGCTGTCGTGTTTATGAAAGACCAAACGGGCAAATTTTCCTATGTTACTTCCACAAATTGCAATGGTAGTTTTTTTCTGTTCTTGCGGTATTAACTTTATTTTTTTGCACCCCAGTATTCTACAGCAACGGGGATTCATTTTTAATTTTTTTTAAACATTTTCGTGAGTTTTCTGTCAACCGTAATGTAAAGAGGTGAAATGTTAGTTTAAAAAAGACAGGATGAAGGGTTGGAGAGTTAATTCCCCGTTTTGGTTTTTCATTCCAGGGGATCTAGACATAGTACATCATGTGACGCGCCAATTACTCATGTGGACAGCCCAAGAGGCTTTACGCGAATATTAGAGACCTTACGGTCAGACAACGGCGACGGCAACGGCAACGTGAGAAGTCTGGATCTAGCAGGGCTACGTTGTGTTGGAGTTCCCGCCAAAATTGAGATCACGAATTTTACGAGCGAGAACGTGGACCACGGCCATTGATGTTTATCGTGTTTTAATCCAACGAAAAGTTTTGAAAACCGTGGCAAAGTTTCCTGACACTGTTCTCCTGGCTCACGCTTCCAGCTTGATTAACGCTGAAGAATTCGTGCTACTTCACGATTTACATGTCAGATAAGCTAGGGACCGAGAGGGTCTTAATAGGAGTACAACGGCCAAACATCGATATATCCATTCTCATTCTACACAACGTGCGTGAAACCATTATCCGCGTGAACCGCGTAATCTTCTACACAAAGTTTGAGAATTGTCAGTTTTTGCTTTGCCCACCTTATTTATGCACCATTAGAGAACTCATCTCAAACTGATACTGTTGGGAGTTTTGATTGATATGCTGTTTCGCGTTTTGTAGGTGTAAATTTACCTTAGCGATGTTTCAGCAAAGTGTCCTAAATTGTTGTCCGAAATTTGTCCGAAATGAGATAAAACGTTAAGCCGGCAGAACCTCATACATGCAACCCTTGGCCTACATGGGGAGTATCATCCATCATTAACCACAATAACCACAAAAACTGAGAACCATCTCACTGAGACACCCAACTAACCTTTCCCAATATAGCAATATGTCTGAATGGCTTCACCAGTGTTATCACGATCCAACCAGTAATAACCGTAGACTGCTTCTTGCCCTTCACTCGCCTTGATTTCCAAACACGACATAGCTGGTACCTTGGGACTGGACCCGACGGCTACCGAAAGTCAAAATAACGAAAATGTAGCACACACAGCACAAACACGTGTCAATACTAAATCTCTGAAATAAATATGATACTGGACTAGCTGGACAGAGAGTTTTTTAGAGGCCACCAAATTCTCGAGACAAACAGAACACTTGCTGAACTGAACACTTACCTTTATTAAGGGAAACGGTCAAATAAATACGACCGGGGTCTGTCTCATAATCTTCAGGTCTTGCTTCCTTACTTCGGTTATTAAGCTCGCAGATACGCTCTTCCATCTCATAGTTGATGCTCTGACATCTTGGCTCATTCACACATGTTTTGATACAAACATCCGGGATGTTTACCTTGAACTTGTCAATCGTGTGACGTTTAAGGGCTTTCCCGAAAATTGACACTTGAGACTTGCATTGGCCAGCGGCATCACTATTCTGAATCCGGGACACCAAGTAGAGGTCATTTGCAACAGACAAAAGGCTTAAGGAGATATGATACTTCATGTAAGCGATGTAAGCAGCCTTTAGTGATGTATAGAGGAGGCTCTGAAATAAATGGAGTTATGTTATGTCACTGCCTTATAGTTTTAGATAATAACAGGAGCCATAATCGGAGACGGAGACCGTAAGCGTGCGCCATTTCTAGTATTGGAACTGTACCTATGATATGAGGCAATTTTTCTATTTTTAGAACAAATTGCGCCATCCCGTGCGGCACACGGGCGTACATGCTGCGAGGATTTTTACGGATGTAGCGCGGGGAAATGGCGTCCGAAATTCGCGAAATGTTTGATGCTTTTGGCCCACAACTCAATACGTTCATGTCTGTCGGAAGTTTACTTCAGTATTTTTGTCGTAAGCTGCTCCAGTTTAAGTAAAGTAAGACAGTGTCGAATTTAGTTATGTGCCGCTTTATATCACCGACCAAGTTGCGTTCCGCTGTTTCTTTTAATTGATCTCCACATTACTCCACTCTAAGTTTCACATATGTTGAAGATTAACACCTTTCTCAAAACACAGCAAAAAACTAGCTGGATATATTTGGATATAGCAGCGTCTCAGGAGTTCAAAGTTTCCCTACTCTTGCCACACGCTTGCGAGAATTTCGCCAGAATCTATCTCGACTGAAAAGTAAAAAAAAAAAAAAAAAAAATGGCAAGTTCGAGTTTCGCCTGAATTGTAAGCAACGCTTGATGTTTTATCAAGGCCCGATGAGTGACAATAAAGTTTATGTCTGTAGATGCTGCTCAGTTTTGTTTGTGTAAAAATCCAATAAATTGTCCGTTGTCGATGAATAAAGAGCGCCCGCCGAAGCAAGTTTTGTACAGTCATGACAAATTGGACTTCCCCACTTTCGTATGAAAACGTACATCGAACTCATATAATATCTCTAGTTTTTAAATATGTTTAAGGTTGATAAATGTTTCAGAACATATTAAAAGCTTGGCTGAAAATATGTGAATACAGCAGAAATAATCAGCAAAGTTACGATGACGCTTTCTTTCAACTCGAATAACCACATGTCACCCAAGCGTAATATAAGAGTTTGTATGGAGAACTGTGGCTAAAATATAAGAGTTTGTGTGGAGATCAGGAGTTGACATTAAATTTGTTTAATGTATGGGTAATTTACCGAATAAAAACTCTTGAACATTCAATGGTGTCATTTTTTCTCACCCTAGAGAGTTAAAACGAGATTTGAGCGAATTTTGAAAACTTTGTCCCACGGTGAAAAATTTGTCCTACGGTGTTACAATAACAGCGTTAGGACAAATTTTTCAAAATTCGCTCAAATCTCGTTTTAACTCTCCAGGGTGAGAAAAAATGATACCATTGAATGTTCAAAAGTCTGTATTCGGTAAATTACCCATATATTGAACAAATTTAATGTCAACTCCTGATCTCCATACAAACTCTTATATTTTAGCCACAGTTCTCCATACAAACCCTTATACTACGCTTGGGTGACCTGCGGAATAACGATTTCGATTTTGTTGGTTGAGCTATCAAAATTCCTTGTCTATCATATTTTCGCGGTGTAAAATTTCACTGTGTTGAAGAAACACACATGATGTTAGTAGCGTTTTGGTGTTGGTGAAAATTGTTGCAGCATCTCGGCACAAAAGACGGCGAAAGACTAAAATCTTTGTCAAGATTTCTTGTCAATTGAAAACACCGACTCGGATTTGAAAGTGCACGTGCTACACTATGCAAATGAGCTACTTAATGTACGCGTCAGACTTTCCTTTCAAAAGCTTTTGCAAACTCGCCAAACAAGCAGAAACAATTAGAAGCTATCAGAAACAGGTTTTGGTTATGATTCATCGTTTGGGAAACTCACAAATTAACTCGATACCGGAGTCAAGAGTTTTCCATGTACATAACTTTTCTTTACAGAACAAACGCAAAAGCTTACGCGTACAACTAGCGCGAGCAGATGTTATTCATTCACAGCGCGAAATTGAAGTCATCTTTTCGACCCTGAAAAACTCACCTTTTCTATTAGCTCAGAGAATAAAACTACAAATAAGAGCCCTGGTTCTTATTCCCTGCCATCGCTGTGAAAAATCTGCAAGAGAATCTCGCAACTCTCACCATTTGATCACGCAACGTGACAGCATCCACGCGAGAGCCCGCGACATGTGCGTGGATCCGCGCGGATATATGTCGTCAGGGTGGCGTAATTTGCTCTAGAAATAGAAAAATTGTCTCATATCATAGGTGCGCGTGGATCCCGACTTACGGTCTCCGTCCCCGATTATGGCTCCTGATAACAAATAATAATAATTTTTGTTTGTTTGTTCCGTTGGCTTATCATGTTACAGGGCAATTTTTTGCAGATGTCATTTCCTGTATTTCGAATTTGAAACTTAGCCGGCTGAATCCAAGAAAAGGTCTTTGAAGAGTTCCGAAGGATTCCATACCATTAATTCACCAAAAGTAGTCTTATTATTTGCATTTCAATAAAAAAACTACACAAAATATTGCTTAACACTTTTTTAATGATTTTTGTAATGCCGGAAACCTGCATCAAATAAAGTGCTTAGCTTTGATTCGCGTACAGTGTAAAAATTAGCGCTTGCTGCAATGTGAAATAATTAGCCGAGAACATCCTCGTTCTCATCGCTTTGTTACCTATTCATTAAGTACCTTGACGAAAACAGGCTCAAACAGGCTGGAACCACTGTCACAGAATGGGCGTCGAGGACAGAATGCAGAGCCAGAAGTTTTTTAACATCTGTGGTAGCCGAAGTGTCAACTAATGTCTTCTGTATTATCTTCAGGGCAAATTTGAGTTCCACACCTAATGTTAAAACCAAAGTTTCTTGGTGTCATCCAAATAAATATTCAGTCAACGTTTCCCTGTGTAGGCCAGTGTACGTGTTATAATTCACACTCAGTTTTCTTGATTACCTTTCAGATATAGTGTTCGTCTTGATTTCGCTTTGTTAAAAAAGAGTTAAATAGATGGTAGTGGATGAAAACACCTGCAATAGAAGGAGGCGAAGACCAGCTTATAGGTTTGTATGAAACTGTGACAAAATTCTATATATTTTTACCATTCCACTTTGCTCCCCGTCCCAAATCTAACTGTGTTAGGTCAACTTTTTTAACTTTACCATGTCAGTCAATTTGAAACAAAGGAGTATTTGACAGGACTGGAATAGTAGCAAAACAAATTTGAATCAAATTCATGATGAAGCGACTAATTAACAAATAGTCATTCTTTAGGGAAACAGGCTTGCTAATTTTTTTCTATGGCAGGGGACGATTCTCAAAGTTTTCCTTTTCCATTACTGTGAAAAATTTAATTTTAAAATGTCCTTTGACATAACTTCTTACCTGTTTCTTATCTTCGTCGATCCAACCGCGTTAGGTAAGCTTAAGAAATAGCTCGATGTGGCAGGGAAATCACCACATTGTAATTGGCTGAAAGCAGGCAAATTCATCGCTAATTTTGAATTTACGCTGCGGAGAACTTAACACAGGCGCTTTCGTGATTTTCTTAGTCATATAATGAATGATTAATCAGTTTACGAAAAACGACGACAGATTTGATACTAAAAGACATCTTTTTCAGAGATCATACTTCATCGGCCTACTTTATCTTGAGCTGAAAACAGAAAATGAAACAAGTATGCGAACATTATACACTAAGGCATTGTTTAGAATCTTTAATACAAGTGCTTGAGAAATTAAAAACAGGTGACGAAAAGACTAATTTGATATTTAAGTTGTCACAATAGCGCTTGAAAAGGAGGCACGAAAAAGGATTCGCTGGCGCGCTCCGTTCGTGTGTCGTGGATATATTTTTGCGTGTGGGCTGTAATACCTGTTACGTTGGGGAAACCGCCCAGCATTGAAGAGGTCAAACGGCGAAAATTAATTATTGATCTATTATTGAGAAGACTAAGGCTACAAATACCACTCTTGTTTTGTAATTTCATGACGAAATGAGGGGTTAATTTAATAAAGCAATCACACTTGCAGTTTTTACAATTGTAATTTACACGTGTTAAGTTCCCAGTTGTAAATACAATTCAGAAACAAAAATTTCCGTAATTCATTACAGATACATCCCGACTCAGGATGCAAGTGTAAATTACAATTGTAAATAACAGTTGTAAACAACAAAAGTTGCTCTTAGCTCAGCTCGTGAGGGAACACAAAATGATAGTTTTAGCGACATTTGGGGCGGATATTCTGTATAAATGTCTGAGCTTCAGCCAAAAATTACTTTAGTCAAGTTATGCGTAGTCGTCACACAGATGTGAGAAAATAATTTTCTTACTTTAGCTCTTTGTCCGAGCCACTGAGCGCCCAGTGAAAGGGAGAGCCTGCAAAAATGAACATTTCAAGCTGATGATGGGAAGTTTGCACTTATTTCTAAGTGTACAGTAGAACCTTTAATAAGCGGACATACATCAGTTGACAAACATGCCCACGGAGAACTTAGCACCAAAAATATTCAGAGTTTGATGAATTTGAAGGGCTACGCTTAGGTGGCTCGGAGTTGTTGTGTTTTCTTCGTAGCTTGGACAAGCCATTTCAACCTCGTAGTTCCTCTTTCCACCCAGGGAAATAAATAACAGAATACTGGGAAGTCTACCATCCCATCCGGGGGGAAAGGGTAGCAATACTCCTGGTCGCTTCATGCTCCGAAAACCGGGATCAACTTTGCGTCAAGTCTGCCGGTGTATGCCAAAATTTACTTCCCTTTCATTACATATAAAATCCAATGCAAAATTAAAAGGACCTTTCGCCCCCAAACAAAAGATCTGAATGGCCTTTCCAGTGTTTTGAAGGTCCAACCAGTAATCATCGCTGACCGCTCCTTCTCCTTGGACAGTCTTGATTTCCGCCAAGATTCGGATGGCACCTCAGGTGTAGTTCCGAGGGGGACTGGGCGCAAATAAAGCGATGAAGTAAAACACATGCTAATACTAAGTTGCAGGGTAACAAACAACCGTGAGAACTGGCGTTAAAAAACTAAGCTTACATTTGCTAATGAGCAAATTCATGTTTAAAAATTAAACACCGAGAAAAACTTCATTTTTAAGAGTGTTAAGACTTAAAAAGTATTGTGTAATAAAGTTTTCTTGAAAAAAATGTAATTATTTTTCATCGTTCTTTCACTTCTCTACAGCTAACATCGCACACCCATAAGGAAAATAATAGTAATGGTTAATAATAATAATAATAATAATAATAATAGCAATAATAATAATCAGAATAATAATGATAAAAACTCTATTAACTTTTGATTTGCGGGAATGATCATCTCAGTTCTTTATTTTTTTTCAAGAAGAGTGGTCTCCTGATTACAACTAAATTCTCAAAAATGACATAACTGATTCATGTTAACTCATGTTGTCTCACAACTCTCGTTGTGAACACTCACCTTTATTAAAGGTAATGGTCATGTAAATCCTTCCTCGATCTGACACATAATCTTCAGGTCTTACTTCCTTACTTCGGTTATAAAGCTCGCAGATATTATCTTCCATGACATAGTTGATGCTCTGACATCTTGGCTCATTCTGACATCTTTTGACGCAAACATCCGGGTTGTTAACTATGAACTTGTCAAATGTGTGACGTTTAAGAGCTTTGCTTTAATTTGATGATTGTGACTTGCGTTGACCAGCGGCTTTAACATAAGGATATCAAGTATAGATAAACAGCTACTGTCGATAATCTCAAGGCCATGTGCATTACCTCATTTAATTCAAGAACTATTGAGTTCCTAAAAAAAAGTATATAAAGCTAAGAACAAGTTACGTCACTACTCGATTTTGAATTGACCCATTTGTATTTTAGATATATTTCTTGACGCGTTAGCAAAGTCATTATCAGTGTCATTATCATTATTATTATTAAATTATTATTATTATTATTATTATTATAAATGTGTTTCTGACATAAAATTCTTACCGAAAATTTTAAGCTTCGTAGTCATTGCACGAGTCTTGTCATCCACGTGCCCGCAAGTCTACAATTGTAGCTTGCCCGTCTCATGGCTTTCAGTCGTCCTCAACTTGTTTGTCCTTGACCGTTGATAGGTCTCAATAATCAAACAATAACCTCCATATCATGGGTGGTCATGCTTGTGTTTGCCGTGCTGACCTTGCTTAGAACCTACACTAAAGTTCCTGTTTTGGGGCTAGTTCAGTCGGAGGTCGAACTTGTTCTTCAAAGCCCCCAATACCTATGTTCATGCATTAACAATACAAATTAACCGCGAGTGCAATGAAGCCACCTGCGAGCATAATTAGAAAAACCAGCATAGCTAAGGTATATTTTGATATGTAAATAGTGTCCCCAATTAGTTTCTTTAAGCCAAATACCATTGACACTGAGATAAAGTCTTTCATTCATTCATTCATTCATTCATTCATTCATTCATTCATTCATGCATGCATGCATGCATGCATGCATGCATTCATTCATTCATTCATAAATTTTCATGGTTGAAATTTTTTGGTACAAGTCGAAGTTACAAGAAAAAATTAACAAATATTTGATTTTTGTCTTTAAAAAATCAAGAGATTTTAGGTTAATCGATCCTTTCGCGAGAGAAGTCAGCTTTCTTGTCTCTACCTATAAGATTAATTTCACACGACTTGACATAATTTTCAGCCAAGTTAGGTCAGGTAAAGAATACAATACAGTTCATAAACGATAGCAGCCTAAGCTTTGGTCAAAGAGTTGGCAATTTCTCACTAGTTCTAACGGGAGCGAATCAGAAACCTTTTCTTGCCGTCTATCGTATATAAAATTTTAGTACTGATAAGAGTACTAAAAAAACTAAATTTTCGCTTTACGGACTCGAGTTACCTGCAGGCTATAGATTTCTATTTTTCTCGATCATTTTGTAATCGTTACCTGTTCGAAGACAAAATTTTCTGCAGGTTATAAATTAAAAAGTGTGCCGATTTTGTTAAAGCTGTGGACTCCATAAATTATGATTTTGCTGCTTTTGAACCTTCAAGACAACATTAATTTTGGTGCGAGACATTTGACTATTTAAATGAGCAAGTAAATGTTAAAAGTATTGTTAAAAGGACGCTTAATGGCGGTACAAATCAACCGATCTTTCGGCATTACTGCCTTCTTCGGAGTGTTTAAAGTGCACCTAACCCCAAAATTTTTTTTTCGCTAAAACAAATCTAGACTTTATTTGAAGCATTTGGGCGAAGAAATTTTTGAATTTGGTTGAATCCTCGATTTTCTATGCCCTTTCAAAGTCGCGATTAAGTGTTTCACGACCGCGTTTTAGGGAGTCTGGGGCGGCGGTACCTGATGACGTCTACCCAGGAACCAAACACAATAGCGCCTCAGTCAACTCTCTGTATTTGCTCGAGAAAATAGAACACAAAACTAATCGTTCCGATGTATTTTGGGACTAAAACGTCCAAGTTTTGTCTCAGAATCATTTCTTTTTCGTCGCTGGAGTCAGAGTTAAGTTTCGATTCGGAAGGCTCCGAAATAAACTTCGATCGAGCACGTTCGACAACTGTGAACTCACTGCTTAGAGCTTTGAGAGCAATTTACAATATTTCAAGCGACGACGGGGAAGACGTCTTTGCGGACGAGCTGCTTGTGTATTAGGAATGGAAAGCTAGATACGAAGTGGAGGAGCAGGCAAACGAAAAGCAGGAAAGAAAACTCAAGGACTGCTTTGGATGGTAATTTCGTCAACTAAACATAAGATTCCCACGCGTGTTTATAGCCCGTTTACATTTGTCCTTACCGAGAATGTATTTTGTCAAGGTTCTGTTAAATCCAGTTTGTGTTTTACTTTCAGTTGAATGGTTCATGTTTATAAGAGCGACGTACGTGTTGCAGTTTTCGAGACTGGATGACCTCCAAAACATTGGCTTCGATCGATTGAAAATCGTATTGTTTCGACCTGTATTTTTGAAGCTGCGGGAAGCAAGGCGGAAGGAAACATTTCATACAATTACCGATTTCACATTGTCACACGTTTTAAGTCGTAACTCCAAATAACCAATGTAAATTGTTCTCAAAGTTTGCAGTGAAATTCGTCGGATAAGCGAAAAGGATGTGTTCCCTAGGCGGTCCGCAGATAAAGTTACGCGGTCATATTTTCGACGCTATTGCACAGAATCTTTGTCGCACTGCTGATTTCCAAACCTTCGAAAAACTCTGTGAGTCTAACAATTTTGTTATCATGTAATTCTAGAGGATTAATCTTCGACTTTCATCTAAATCGAAAGAGAAATAAGTGTTGGTTAGCGGCGTACAGTTGCGATCTATTTACATATCAGTATAACGCTTCTTGATCATGACCGGATCACACAACCTTGCCGGTTATGTTATAAATACTGCGGGATTGGAAGATATAGGTTGTAGGTAGCATTTCTACAAATTGCTGGTTAGCTTTAAGCAGAAAATTTATGAAAATAGCGTTCGAAAGTCTGCGGAACAAATTCCAGTGAGAGTTCTTCAATGGTTCTCACAGATTCAGTTCGCTTGTTTCGGTTCGACAAAATCAACCATCGTTTACGTCTTTATTGCATCATTAGCCGATCATCGTCAGTAAATTGTACAGTATATCTTTCTTTAAATCTGGAATATTGCTGCAACAGTCGATAGCACCTCTGGAAGGCGTTTCTGCGCACTTTTCGAATGTGTATTGCACCATCCTGAAGGAAATGAGAGGAAATGAGATATCCAACCTTCCTGGGTATACGTCACAAGAGCCGCTGGACCCATTCTCCTCAAACTCGGTCGTGAAACAAAATGGCGGTGTTTTGGAGCTATTTTCGAGATTTCGTCGTGGCATAGAAAATCGAGGATTTAACGGAATTCAAAAATTTTTTCGCAGAACTATTTCAAATAATAAGTAGATTCGTTCTAGCGAAAAAAAATTTTTGGGGTTAGGTGCACTTTAAGCTGCCACGTATTTAAATGAGCACACTGATTCTTGAGTTTGAACTCAAGTTAAAGTTACTGTGCTTATCCTTAGTCTTTACATGGATTAAAAAAATAGAAAAGAAGAAAACGTCTATGACGTTCATTCTTTTGCATGTCTCTTTGGTGTCGGTATTAACCAGGTTTGTTTCAAGCGAAAACGGCTTGGAGTTTCTCCCAAGTTGTTTGTAGCCGTCCTCAGATCGTGGGAGTAATTTATTGGCCGCGCGCGTTTCGCCAGGTGTTAGGACTGGTAACTAATAAGGCAGTGCAATGCATTAGGGGAAGGAAATTAGCAGCCAAGATGGCTGCGTTACAGGAAGGTGTCGAACACCTTCTTGCGATAATCTCATCATTTTCCAAAACACATATTCCTCCGTTATGTACAGTTATTACCAAAAGGTAAGTGATATATTTGCTTATTCACTGGCCAAGTGTTGGTGGCATGTGTTAGAAAATTCCGTGACATAAAGCATCGTCAATACTTTTGAAAGCGAAAGTGGTTGCAGACAGCTGAGCTTGGCCTTTCAATGTTTTGGAGTAAGCTGTCCTTACGCTGGGCTTAATCACTGCATGCCTTTCAATTCTTTTAGTATTCGGCAATTCACGGTGGTTATTAGGGTTACTTAGCACAGTAAAGTAATTTTATAGCGAGTGTAACTCAAATAGCGAGGAGCTTACATTGTACAGTAGCACATGCAAGGCCAACACGAAGTAAAGCTTGTTGTTATTGATTAAGAGAAGTCCGTACATTTGCGCTTGTTTATGGCAACTGAGAACCTTCTAATTTCTTGTTGGTCTCCTTGCCACTTAAAGCTTTTTTTATAAGCTTTGTAACTTCTTTTGTCCGGCAAGTAAAATAACTTAAGAAGCATTTTATCGGAAACTTTCGATATGGGAGGTTGATGTCAGGATGACTGTGTCAAAAATGTCAACATACATCTGCACAAAAATGTATTTACTAGTTTCTAATAATTAAAAAGATTAAGAAGTGTAAGTTACACTATGTACTTAGTATGATAATTATAGGACAAAGAAATCAATGACTAATGAGACTGACTTCCTCCTTAATTATACTTTTTCTCATTTTCTAGTGAAAATGTTATACTTGAAGGAGAGGATCGTGATGGGTTCTTTCGTTCATTTGTGGCTCTGTCAGCTCATTACATTGGATTAAATGTTACTCAGTGTAAGTGCTCTTGTTGCTCAATTTACTTTTCCTTGAGCTTTGAAGTCTCTGGCTATGCAAAGGAATAATATAGGATTCTTTTGTGTTTATGAGTTCTCCCCAAGATTATAAAAAAGTCCATGTGGATATTGTTGGAATCAGGCAAGAGATGGCTCCCAGGAAAATGCTTGCCATCACCATTTTGGTTATCATGACTCAGCGTTTTGCTAAGAAATCGGGAAAGTCAATTCCGTGAAACATTACTGCTTGAAGTGAAAATCAATTGACTAGCTTTGGCCATCAATTGTACAATTGTTATTAGAAATGACTCTGTTGCATAATATATTTCAAGCTCTGCCCTTGCACAATCATTGAATGAAAGTGAAATCCTTATCTTCCGGTATACACACGCATGTACATGTGTACTCTGTATTTGCAGGTTTTGTAAAATGTCTGTTGACTTATTTGAAACACATTTACAGGTGGTGCCAACTTGCAAATAATTGTGAAAGCCTGTAAAGTGCTCCTGAAATTTGCTCTTCTGGAATTAGAGAAGAAAAGAGATTCAAATGAGCCATTGGTTAAGGTACTCTGAAAATAACTTGAATTACATTTAACTTTTTGAATAAATCCTGAAATTTCTGGGAAGCAAATTTGGAAACTGAGTTTCTCTTTATTTATATAAAAGAATCCACTCTGATACAGTCAACTGAAGACAGTGTATGTAGCTAGTCCTCCCTTCAATGGGTAATCGAGTATTCTGTAGTTTCCACTCCCCTACATGTGTGCACAACAATATACATTGTTCTGTCCCTAAACAAATTTGACCTGAAAATTCTGATGGAGACAAGAAAAGGTTTGGCATCTGTACATACCACGATAGAGGTGAATACACATTATGTAGATACGTATGAATATTTATGGGGGCTTGCATTTTGCCAGGACAAAATTTTGTCTCCCCTCAGAGAAGGGTCTCCTACTTGGTGACCTACAAGTCAAGGTTTCAGACTGAAATTTTTAAGCTTGATATTTTAGTTGTAGAGCAAAGAGGGAGGGAACTTATACAATTTATGTACTAAATTAATGTGATGTCACTTCACACACTAAAATACATGTCATTTCAATTTTCAAATACATAGAAACAGCTGGTATCCATAATTGAAGGACTTTGCAAAGGACATGGATGTCTAAAAAGAACAGAAATTATAACTTTGACAGCCATCTTGAAATCAGCTAGTGTGCTAAAGGATACAGTCAGTGCGCCATCGGAACAACCGAAAGATCTCTCCCTCAGTCAGGGTGAGGACTTCTTTCAACGCCTTCAAACAGCATTTACTGAGACTGGAGATGATTCTTCAAGCTTCATCAAAGACAAAACCAGGTATTTTGATTTCCATTATGTACACGTATATGGAATATTTTAACGATTGTTCCCAGTTAATTATTTTTTTCAAATTTTGTTTTGTACATGTAACTGAGATGCACTGTACTTTATTTTAGCATATTAGACCGAGTTTTGTTTTGATACAAAATCAAGTTATGGTTCTACATTGTAACAAGACTTGTGTAAATGACAGTGATGTGCAGCTTTGTGAGATCCAGAAGAGTACAGGCCTAGTGGTTTAGGTAGACCCAAGATTGTGAGATACACGTACATATTCAAGTCCCAGCAGGGTTCTTGTATTTTGTTCTTGAACAAGACAGTTTAAGTCCACAATCCCTCTCTCCAGCTATGAATATTAAAGTCTCTGATAAGATGTTAGAGGGTAATGTGTAATTGTCCAGCTTCCCATCCAAGGGTTTCAATGTTCCTGTCCATGTGGCAATGTTCCTCTGAAGTTCCTGTTCATTTCAGTATCAGCTTGCGGGAATTTAAGAAAGACTTACTGGTAGATTTGTCTCTCCTTTGAAAGAATATCTGCCATCCTTGTTAGTCTAAGACTTCTTGTTACATTTCTTTCTCTATTTACAGGGCAGAAAATGAGAAGACTTTGTCTTCTGATACCAGTAGCACAGATGTGAAGAGCTTCTTTTCCAACTGCAATGTTGCAGCCCTCAGACAGCTTGGAGGTGGAAGAGTCTTGTTAGACCTGTGTCTTTCCTTGCCTGAATTTTCCAAGATTATTACACCTCAACAAGCTACATCTTCCTCATTGATGAGTTTAACTTCCTCAAGGTGGGCATTGCAGTAACCTTTTTAACATGAACTTTTCTTGAGTTTGTTTTGTTACAGTCTACTTCAGAGGCAAATTCTAGCCTGCCATTGTATTTACAAATAAAATTATCCAAGGCCATTGTTATTTGTACATGTATAATGTTTTTCTAGATACTCACATTAAAATGTAAACATAGATTTAGTAGACTTTTAAACAGACATGTTTGTCTCTGTCACAATTTTGAAATTATTTTGCATTCTGTTTAAAATTAGTCTTCTACAAGTACACATGTACATGTATTGCGGATCAGATCCTTAATCCTGTATACTTCTTTTTTCGTTTTAGTGTCCAGGGATTGTCTTCTGAGTTGTTAGTTGTTTCAAGCATAATATCCATCCCAATATTGGAACCACTCTCAGCAAGTCGGGTGGAGAAGGTCTGTCAGCTGGCATTAGGCTGTTTGGATGTTGCCCTCACAATTGCTACTGGCAATTTCAACATTGCAGGTGCCGCAGGTGAACACAAGTACACCATTTACTTTAGAATAAATATCTGGCAGGCTAGTGACTTTGTGACAATGATACTGTGACAACCCGTACTTGTAGGTTTTACAATGTAAGATATTGTGCGATATATTTGTACATGTAAAATGTTACTTTATTACACGTAATACAGTTGAAGTGCATGATCTTAGAAGATTGGCTAAACCCAGTTACCTACATGTATGGTTTTTGTAGGAACAACAGGGTTGAGTCGTCCACTGTCAGTGAAGACATTGCTTGGAAGGTCTTCCTTGTCAAAGGCTTCAGGAGCTAAATCTGTCGGCAAAATATCTGGTGATGAGGAAAGTCTGGAAAAATGTGCTCAAAGTATTGTAGAGAACAGTGTAAGTTGCAATGTGTCATTTGTGGATGTGGAGTTTGTAATTGCACATTGCAAATTAATATACTTTCAGTGAGTTGAAATCTGCAGTATACTGTACATGTACATGAATATGCCCTGAAATCAGCAGTATAGTCCTAATAAATTTTCCATATTGAATTAGGTTTTAATTCCAGCCCTTGCATAAATACATGCATTCAAAAGTGTATTTTACCTTTGTTAATAAAGAAAACACCATTCTAAGCAGAACAATAGACATGTACATGCTAACCCAAAGCTGCAGTGTGTATAGATGTGCTAAAAGGAATTAAATGTTTGATTTTTTTTTTTGGTAGATTAATGTGTTTGATGTGATCTGTGGAGTGATACAATCATCATCTAGAGCAGGAGGGCAGGTGTTACAAAACATTCACATGTTGGCAGCTCACAGAATAATACACGGCCTGCTTCCAGTCTTGGGACTAACTCCTGAGGACAGTTTGTCCAGAGAGAGTGCTGCTTTTAAGTTTAAATGGTTAGTGCCATATAACCATGCAGTCACATTATTTTTTATAGTAATGTAAGCGCATTGAGTTTTTTTTAAATGTGCCCAAACAACTTTATTATTATTGTTATTATTATTATTATTATTATTATTATTATTAGTGGTAGTAGTAGCAGTAGCAGTAGCAGTAGCAGTAGCAGTAGCAGTAGCAGTAGCAGTAGCAGTAGCAGTAGCAGTAGCAGTAGCAGTAGCAGTAGCAGTAGCAGTAGCAGTAGCAGTAGCAGTAGCAGTAGCAGTAGCAGTAGTAGTAGTAGTAGTAGTAGTAGTAGTAGTAGTAGTAGTAGTAGTAGTAGAGATACCAACTAAATTATGAACTCAATTGCAATCAGTTTTCAGTGGTATTCGACATGCTTGTGAATTGAATACAGATCTCCATGACCACACCACTTTCAGTGAGTGAAACATGTTTTCTGTATATCAATTGGTATAGTGCATCAAGGAAAAAAATCCTTTCTTTTAGTTCATGATAAATTTCTGTATCCTCTTCATCCCTTGACTTATGCACAGACTTCTACTGTAAGTTTGCATAGAAGTGGGATAATGGTTGCAGACATGGGTAATGTTTTGTGCTTGTTATACATGTACAACACTGCTGTAACAGTTGCTGACTTAATTAAGTCTGACCTACGGTTCATCTTTGTGGCAGGTTGCAAGGTGTGAACACATTAGTGGTGGCACTTGCCTCGCGTGCAATCACTCTTTTGTCATCATTGTTGGAAGAGCTTCAGGTAGAAGGACTCCTTACTCATGCTGAAGATGAACCAGCCTCTGTGGGATCCGACTTCTCTGTCAATTCTCGCTGCTCGGCATGGAGGAGAGTGAAGAAGCTGATGGATGACTTGCCCCTCATGAATTACTTGTTTGCTCAGTTCTCTACACTGTACAAAATGGTAAGACCTGTACTTTCTTTTTCAGCATCTACAACATGTAAAGGTTGTAAAAGGAAGCTCACATATGTAAGGGCAGGAACACGCATAAATAACCACTTATGTGTAGATTGTACTGTTTTTACGCACTGAAGTCTCTATTCTTTTCCTAGGCAACTGCCATGATCACCCCCACAGTGTCAGCTGGGCCAGAATCTCCCCGGCCCAGTTCAGGAAAATCTGATAGTTCAAAATCTCCAGCGACATCATCAGATGAAGGGGACAGTGAATACATCTCTTACTCTGATGGGAGTAGTGAAGGTAAATTGTATCTTGACAAGGAACTGTTTTTAACTTAATTAGTACTATCACATCATTTTGGTCACTTTAGAAATTTGAATTATGAAGGAAATTGTATGTGTACATTACCAGTCAAAAAGAACTAGAAGGAATTTGTTATTGCAGAAAATATCTGCACCTTCCTCTTAGAAAGTCATCCATAGCCTCACGAAGGATTTTTGGTCTAACACACCTCCTTCCAATCTCTCTGGAAATTTCAATTTTAGCTCCATACTATCCTTTAAAATCTTCGGCTCTTAGAGACTCCCTCCCCCTCAAAATTTTAAATGGTCTTCCTTGCGGTGGGTTTGGATAATTTCTGGAACTGCACAATAAGTCAACTTATATGGTTCACCTCCAAATGTGAATAGCTTGTCTTGAAACTTGATACACATATGGGGCAATAGACTATTTTTTTGACTGAAATTTTGTGAGACTAATCAGATGAGTCCCCAGTTTCCCTTCTTGTGTACAGTGTACTTGTATCTATAGATACCGGCAATAAAATAGCTAAGTTACATTGAAACTGCACTTAAGCAGAATGCAAGAATTTCAAGAAACTAACATCAGAGATAATTAATTTTGTCCATTCCTTGATTTAGATGAGGAGTCATTGCTTGGTCAGTGGTTTCAGGACACATTATCATCAATGCCAGTTGTCACAACCTCAAGTCCTCAAGTCCCACCAAGGAAGAAGTCAGAAAGTGGAGATGTGGGGGACAGTGGGACAGAATCGACCCCATCTGGACGGTCATTCCAGATGGCTCCAGAGGAGGTCAGCAAACACATGCTCATACACACTCATTTTACATTCACTCTTGACCATATTATTGACCACTACATTTGAGAGGTAGAAGGAATCTTGAGCTGCTTTATATTGTGTGTCTATAGACAATGCATTTCATGACAACCCAAAGGTAAATTACTGTCAACAACCTGTCCTGAATATATTCATCTGACAAATTTAATTGTAATGATCAACTACAATAATGGACTATGAAAGCTCAGTTGATTAATTTGGCAAATGCATGTTAAATTCCACTACAAGGGTCTGGATAGGCACACCCTTTCTCTTCATGGGTAGGGCTTAAAAAAGGTGCTGTCCCATTCTCCTGGACAAGTAGATTTTCCTTCTGGGCAAGTGGCTTTTTATTTCTCACTTGCCCAATGGACAAGGGCTCAGGCAAGTCATCTCCAGACTAAATCATTAAAAGGGAAAACTAAGACGTGAGAGTTTGAGAGCTACCTGTCCCAAAGGCAAGCTGGAATTCAAGTTTTTTTTTAGCCCTGCATGGGAAGACCCATGTGCCAAACTATGTTATAGTTGGGTATCATTATAAAGAAGACCTGCATGGGGTCAGACAATATAATCAAATATTCTGGTGTAAAAGTATTTCCCCTTCTCTTGTCACAGAGTAGATTTATTAGTACATTGTAGCAGGGTAGTTATGTAGACACACATGCAATCAAAATTTCCCTACAACAGGCAGGCTGGTAACAATGAAACCAGGAATTATGCTTTATTTTAAGTTTCTATCTTTGCAGTACATCTACTTGGCAACATGTACCCTACAATTCTTAACCAAGCACCTTCTGAGTAGCACTGTTCCAGAAATGATAGAATACATCAGCTGCTCCTTCACAGAAGAACACATATCTGGTCTTGTGGGAGTTGTAAAAGATCTGGACCAACTTACTTTCACCAGCATGTCCAGTTATGTTGATATGGATAAGCTCTGTGGTGCAGTTGATCAGGCTGTTCACTTGCTCTTAGTTTCAGACTTATTATCAAATAAGCAACAGGTAAAGGCTATCGCTTAAATTACTGTCTTACTGTCTTAATATAAATCTACTAGTGTTCTTTTGTGAATGCCATTCTCTGGTTGGCTATGCTAGTCACTATCTACTCTGTTGTGTGCTTATTAACAAACTGGCAGCCACTTCTTTGTATTTTCAAAGTGTCTGTGTCTACTAGAGGATTTAGATTTAAGTTCTGAATGACTAATAGATTTATACTAAAACAACTAGATTTTTCTATGATAAATCTTGAGCTCACAATTTAATCATTTTATACAGTATTTAATGTACAAATGTAGAAATACAGCTTAGGGCACTCTTTTTTCAGGATGCTGTCTAAATAAATTTAAAACTTTGGTTGTGCTTGAGAGTTTTTGGGTTAAATGTTATTTTTGACTCTTCTGATTACCTTAAGGATGTATTTCTGAGTCATCTTGGCCTGGCCCCACTGGATGATGGACCTTGGCCACTGAAGGTAAGCCAGCGTTGTCTTTCCATCCTCGCCAGAGTGTTACTGGCCCGCCAACAGAAGGGGTTACAAACAAACACAGGAATGGACATTGCTGAATGTGTTAAAGTGTGGAACAGGCTCATAGACACACTTGGAGATCATTGTCTCATGGAAGAGGCTGTTCCTGTCACGCAAGGTTTGTAGTAGTTCATCTTTATTAGCACCATTGTCATATCAGTCTTACCACCAGTTAACATTTTTGTTGTGCTTGATTTGAATGGCTCTGACCAATCAAGGGAGTTGAAATTGTTTGTGAAAAATTTTCTTTGTAGTGATTACAAGGCCAAGATTACATGTTGTAATCATTTTTTGTGTGTGGGTTCAGTGGAAATGCATTGTACATGTAAGGTGGTATTTTTTTTTTAAATTGTTTTAATTTGTTTTCTTTTAGATTTGAATGTAGAACATCTACAGCTTTTGCTGTTTATTTTTCACAACTTCCCTGTGACTCAGCGTAAAAGACTTCTGACGTATTGTGCAAGGGTAATCATAACAGTTGCTAACTCAGCATCTGTACTACACTCCACTCCCATGGCACTGAATCACCTTTTGTTGCTGTTGGACTACTTTCTTCACCATTTGTCAACACCACCAGAAGAGCTCTTCAAACAGGTCTGTGGTTAAAATAATCTATCTACTGTCTCTTAAACAAGCACTGTAGAAAATCATGTATATGTGCCGTAACACATGAGTTCTGGGTTGACTAATAATAGTCAAGTTACGCAGTGGAAGATGCATATTGTGTTATGGTTGTACATGTACATGCAGACCAAGAAAATGTCTTTAAGGACAAAGGTAATTTTTTGTTAGCGTCAGAGTTCATTACACCAATGCAGATAACATCCCTTTTCAATAGCCTACATGTACTCTCTCTTATTATTGTGACCTTACTCTCCCTGTTAGGTTCAACATAACCTATTTCAGAGTTGTACAGCACCCAGCTCAAGATTGCTGGATGATAAAGGCTCTACAGACCATCATGAACCTTTGTATTATGCTGCTAATGGTGAAGAAGATGAGGGCCTATCACACTCAAGCATAAAAGTTCATTTGCTAGCTGAAGAATGTGTCACAACCAAGTGTCATAGTTTTAGACCCAGATTTTATGAGATAAGACCTGTTCTTCTAGAAGATAACTTGGACAAAGAGGTGTGTTCGAGACAAAATCATCCACATTTGGAAACGAGTCTCGTTTCTCGCGAGTGCACTGGAAGTACCAATGCTATGCATTCGTCGGTATTCGAAACCTGTTTTGTTAATAAGACATCTGTATCGTATCGTATCGATTAGCGTGGTAGACACGATTTTCATTCTCATCAGCAATGCGTGTGTACCATGTGTTTATTATAAATTTTCAAGCGTCCAGTATTGTTTCATATACATCAGCCAAACCTTTTTTTATTCCAGCCAGACTTGCTTAACGTTTAGTTTTTGTAAATACATTCACGATAAAAGTTGTGGAGTTTTGTCACCCGATCTACGTGTGGGAAGTTAAAGCAGCGATCGAGATCACCAAGTCAACACAGCAGCGCCGCCTATGTTTTGCCAACTATCGCTCCCAACTGATTTGTCGGGAAACTCAACGAACTTTTTATCCAAAGATTGCGAACATACGAAACGACGCTAAGTGTTCCGTCGAATAATTTAATATTCAAACTTGCGAACACAGGCTTTGCACATACATGTAAGCCTCGAACTTTTTATTCAAAAGTTGCGAGCACGCCACACTTTGATCATACTTCACTTCACTTTACATTCGAATAACTAATTTATTCGAACTTGTGAACGCTCACTTTGCACATGAAATCCGACTTGACTAACTTTTTATTCATACTTAAATGTTTGTTTGAGTTAGCGGTTATTGCAGAGCGAGCAAATGTAGGTAACTGAATCATTCAGAGTGAGCAAGATTCGCAAAATCAACTCTTTGCCCCCGTGATCGCACGAATTGAAACGCATGTAACTCTACTTGTAGTTACGTTCGATGTTCGATATGAATCGAGCAAACGATCGATGCATATTTTATGTTGGACGGTCCCATCGATTTGACAACGAACTGCAGAGCGGATATCGTTACCCGTAACCGGTTTCTTACGCGTAATATACGCCATACTAAACGCTTCAGTGATTCTCGAGAGAAACGAGAAACGTCGAGAGAAACGAGACTCGTCTCGCGAGAAACGAGACGAGAGGTGGTAACTTACTTTTGAGCGGTACTGTATGCATTGTGGGGTTTGCAATAACCCTTTTCTATTGTTTCTTACTTGCACGATCATGATTTAATCTAACTTGCACAACTTATGATATTTGAAAATTAATTTGTTTCCATTTACCATTGAATTAATCACCCTGTAATGTAGTTGATTAACCCATTGACTCCTGGAGCTTTTTGCCAAAAACGCATATTTTGGACATAAGCTCCAACATACCCGAAAACACATTTGCAACATGACAGTATGCCTTTCTTTCCTCTAGCATCGCGTTTTATGACATTTTTGCTCGGGCATGTGCAGAAATCAAAATTTTGAGATGTCTTTAGGCTTTTTGATATATTTTATTATTTTTTGTTTTCGCCTTTCCCTTTTCTCCTTTTCTTTTCTTTTCTTTTTGCTGCAGTGATTGACCTTCTACTGAGCTTGTTTTAAGTTTAAAACATTCTGAGAAAGCATCTTTGAGACAGGCAATTTTTGCCATGGAGTAGCCACGTGTAGTGGCAAGAAATTTTGCTCTGAGTTTTTCACTCAACTTTTTGAGCATTTTTGTGCATATCGCAGGCTCCATTGGGTCAATCACTCTGATCTGGGTATCATTGGAAAGATCTTTTCCTCCTGCAGAAGTTGAGCGTAGATGATGCCAATTTTGGTCAAAGGTGATGACGTCAGAAGTGGAAGAAAGGCCAAGGCTCGTCACAGCCAGTTACGGCCAGCACAGGAGTCAATGGGTTAAATAAATTAACCTGACACAAACTTAGCTGGGGTCAATAATTGTGCCATTTACTAGTTGCTGATTTTGGATCTTGAAATAACATGAATTAAAAAGTATGTGCTTTTTTTCCCACTGAAAAATAAAGATTCTCTTGGCAAAATAACCTTAAAGTTCTATGCAAATAATTTCTGAGTGTTAGTTGTACTTGATTTGCGACGTGTGGTTAAATAATAATTATAAATTTGTCTCTAGGCTTGTTCTACACTACTTAGTTTGTCTGAGGAAGGGCAGAGCTATAAAGACTTTCACTCTGCAGTAATCAAACTTCTGATGGTGGGATCTCGGCAAGAAGTGAAGAGTTCTTCAGGCGACAGCCACCCTTCAATGCCTGTGGATGGAGCAGTGGTGAAGCATAGCTTTAACCTTGCTTGGCGGATATTAGACTGTTTACCACCATCAGTTGAGTTTTTCAAGAGTCTACAGCAGGATCTTGAGATGCAGCACATCCACGTCGCAGTGAGTAGAACACATTGCACAGCCAGGTTAGCTCAGATAGACACAAACGTGGCTTGACACACAGCTACTAGCTTTGGTAGGGAGATTTAGTTTGTCACATAAAGTCATTGAGAGTTAGACAAGTAACCTGTATTTAAGCAATTTCTGCATTATTTGGTAGCCTCCTGACCTGAACTCAGTTGAATTCTTGAATTTGTACCGTACAGTATACATGGCTGTGTTTTATAATCTCACACACCTCCCTTAAAAATTATGGGTGCGGGGCATACGTGTTTAGTTGTTTCACCCAGTCTTAGTTTCAAGACAAAAATACATGTATAACAATATTTGTTTCTTCCACCATATGAAAGGATCCTGACCTTGCCAAACTCTTGTGTAGTTTGAAATTTGTTTCCAAACTTGGCTCTTCAAGTCCAGACACTACATTCTGTGAAACACTCAAGGTTTGTCAATTTCCATTGTATAGAATGTTAATTTTAATTGTATTGCCATTGTATGGTCCCATAACCATTTTAATATCCTTAGTGTTGGAGATATTTTTGTGCCTCAGATACTCATTTTCAGGGCGAAGTACTGTATTATCAGATGCACATGGAAAAGATTAAATGAGTGTCAATCTGTCATACAGTATTTGAGTACAATACAGGCTTGAGAGTACTGTTGTCTTAACTGCCTTGGGAAAACAAGAAAACAAATATACAAAATGCTGCAATCTACTAATGAAATCATCTGTTAATGCACACAAGGAGACCATACAATACCACACTTGTATTGTAATTCTGTAAGTTCTTAAATGCATGGTGGTATTACACATATTTGCTAGCTCTTGTGCATGTTCAAACCCAGTTCTCACAGACCCAAGAATCTAGATCCAGCATCACGCAACATTATCATGGCTTGTTGTTCTTGGGAGGGTCAAGAATTGTAAAATGCCGAACTGTTCTGCACAGATTTTCACATGTCAGGAGATATGTGCAATAAAACATGTACCATGAAAATTTGTCCTCAATCAAATTTTTTTCCAGCATGCTCCACAATAACTCAAGAGGGTCTCCAAAGCTAATTCTAGCAACATTTTCCCAAGCAATTTTGAGTTGAAATGTAGGCACCATAGCATCATTCAACGAACAGCAATATTGAGATGTTCTACCTTCTTCACGTGTAGTCTTGTTTACCTCTACAGAATAGTCTTGTTGATCAGGGAATGTCCAAGGAGGACTCTAATAGCATAATTGATAACGTCACAAGACTGAGTGGAGATCTTCATCACAGTGTCATGATGGCAAAACAGTTCTTGAAAGAGGTAACAGTTACAGTGGTAAAATGAATGTAAGTCATAAGCTCTGAAACAGAAGGAAACAAGATTAATTCAAAACTTTTTCACTTTAGGAATAAATTGTTTAATAACTACACGTACACATGCAGTACCATGTACATCTGAAATTGCCCCGTGAGATATTGGAATCAGTAGGCAAACTTCTCGAAACACTTTCCTTTCAACGTGGTGTAAAACGATTTGTAGCAAAGATCTGTGAAAGCTTTGTAGATTCCTCATGACAATGAATGTTGTCAGATGTTTTGAATAAAAAACCTCATCTTATTGGCTTTCATACTATCATCTACATGCAATATTAATGTTACCTCAAATTTCTCATTAGCATATGTAAAAACGTAATTGCCAGTCTCAGTTTGTAACAATTTGTTACAAAATTATTGTGTGAAACGAGAAAGACAGGAAAAATGAAGGAAATCGAAGAGTGCTATTGGTGAAGGCAATCCATAATGTATCGTAATAATTATTATTTCTGTGCAGATGACCAAACTTCAGACTGAACTTTTTGAGGAGGATAACCCTTCCCAGTTGCCAGGACTGTTGAGCCTTTGCACCCTTGATGCTGTGATAGGAAAAACTCATGTGGCTCTGAATTCACTGTTTGGAAACTCAGATGAAGATCCTGATTTGACAATGATCGTGGAAAATGCAAATGAACTTCTCCCTGTGCTGGTTGATTTGATTCCACTGTATCAGAAATTTGCTGGGTAAGAGATTTATATGGAGTGCAGTGTAATAATTAACACTTTTCTAGAAATCAGGAAACATTTTTGTTAAAAGTAAAAGACAACTGCTTTTGGACTAAGTGGTCTACTGTATTTATCTGCCCAGAAAAACATGATTTTCCTAAAAGTCTCCAAAGCACATGTTACTTAATATTCATGTTATTTGTGCAGAAGAGCAAATTGTGAAAAATAGTGACTGAAAGTCAAGAATATGGGAACTAATGGAACAATCATCTATGAGACCATCATAGTTAGTTTTGAAGAGCAAAATTAAAGTGAGGTACAGGTGTGTAGTATTTCTTCTAACCAATCCAGTATTAGATTTAGTTATGGTTATTCAGATACATTGTACATGTAGTTTGAATGTGCATGGAAACTGGAACAAAAAATCTAAAAAAAAAAATGAATATTGAGCCCACAACTGAGCCACAGCCACAAGGGGTCTGGAAATGACTTTTTCAAAACAAATTACATGTAGACAAAATCTGAAATGTTTGCTTAAATGGAACGAAAATCAAAAACCAGCTTTGGTTTGCAATCTGTGTGATCCTCCTTCAGACGTGGTTTGTTTTGCAATCCTAAGACTAGTTTGGCCATAAATGGAATAGGAAATCTATTCCAATAGCAAAATCTGGGTTTCGATTGTTTAGAAGGAATACTACTAAATGTACCCACAAATGATTATTACTTTTTCATGTTTGCAAGTAGCAATTGTTCTTGACTTTCCTTATTCAAAAGTATTGTTACTAAGTTTAAGGTGATTGTTAACTGTTGATTGTCAGGTTTTGTTTGCTATCTGGTGCTGTGAAACAAAAGAACAGTGACAATGAGGGTGCAGAATCTTTACAGGCATATTCCAGTGTCATTAAAATTGGATACATGCGATTACCTAAGCACCCCTGCCTTTCTTTAACATTTCTGGCAGGTGTGTATGGTTTTTGGTTACTGTAGATGTTATAGCAGTAATACTGGCAAGTTTAGAGTGGAGCACTGTTACAATAAAAATAATGACCCACATCATTTCAGATTTACATGTAGGAGCCTTTTTGTTTTGCTATTATTGAAGGGCTGCAGATTTCAAGAGGGCTGCAACTGTTTGGTACATACAGCTAACACAATTACAGCTTGTGGGCTGATCTATCCTAACAAGAGAAAAATGTTTGTGATAGAAGGAAAGAAGGAACAGATAAATCTTGTTGAGAAGAAATTATGTCACACTAAATGAAGTAATATATGTCGCGTTTGTAATAATGGCCATCTAAAACCAATATCAGATCATTTGTTTTTTATTAGTGTCAATGTACATTTTGATGTTGCTTCTTATGAGTGTTGCTGCTTTCGGGATTTTCCTGCAACCACGGCATTCCAGTTGTTGCTACTTTCTAGTGTTCGACTTTTGCAGGGTTGTTACCTTCAGAACCTTATAGTAATCTGACCAACATTGGGCCGCCAAATTCCAGTTAGGTTAACAAGGTTGCCATGTTTAGGGATTGTACATTTTAAATAAAGAAAATTGCTGACTGCAGAAAAAGTGGTTAAAAAATAACTAGTTGGTCATGTTACCCTTGGAGAAGGTGTCTTAGCAGTTTTATATCAACTTATAACCTGATGAATAGAATGCCAAAAAAACTTAAGGTTCCACCAAGAGTCAAAGATGTGACCTTTGTTATGCTGGTGCAAACACTGATTATTCACACGTACTGGAAATCATTACATCAGCTGAGGATAGTTAATGAAGAGTTACTGTAGGTTCCACTACCAGCCACTGTTCAGGAAAGGGAGCCATGCTTCTCTTCTCTGAATGTACAGCTGAATCAACAGAGTCTGAAGTCAACTTTCTATGCTAATTAATGCATGTTCACAATGCTGTACATATTACATATTCACTGCAGGTCTTCCGTCATCTGTGAAGAAGGCTTTAGAAAAATGGAACAATATTGTGATGACAAGTTTTCCCTCAGCATCGTCATGGAAAACATCAGCTTGTTTGATTGAAATTGGAGCAGAAAGCTTTTTGGACTCTCTCGTGTCGGCACATCTGTCTGCTGTGTGCAGTGCTGGCTCAATGGAGATAGCACCAGCCCTTAAACACACTCTTCATTCACTAGTTCAACTAACTGCAGAGTTGCTAACGTAAGTCATGTCGATAAATACTTCATTCGTAATGCACTTCCTGAAAATGTTTTACTGCCACTGATTTTCGATGGACGTGTGATCATTATTTTGACAAAGCTCAAGAAAGTCTTCAAATAATAGTGTAGTGTCAATATGTAACTTCATGAATTAAAGCTACATGTAAATCTTTAGGACTTACATTACCATTGAAGAATTGTGTAAATTAAGATTAAATTAAATTAAGTTTGGAATTGCATTGATGACTCACTTAAATCTAAGAGTCGTGCTTGCTTCAAAAATCTCTTAAAAGAATTGATTATCTCCAACTACTGACTGGTACATTGATGTACTTTAATTTTTCATTTTTTTTTTTTTTTTTTTGTGCACACTCATATTTTTCTTTTTTCGTTCTCTGTATGTGTGTGTGTGTGTGTGTCTGCGTGTGTGTGTGAATGAAATCGTGTCCTGTTTTTTTTTTTTTTTTTATATATATTCTGTAACTTTATTGCAATTTTTTTTTCCGCTTGGCTCAGCCACTTAGCTCGATTAGCCTTAGCTATTTCTAAGTGGCCGTGCTCTGTTTTTCATTGTTATTTTTTCACATTGCATGTATTTATTTTTATTGTAAAATTTTTCTGGGCACAAAATAAAGATTGTTGTTGTTGTTGTTGTTGTTGTTGTTGTTGTCTTAGCTTGGGTCTGAAAGAATTATTAAGTAACACAAAATGTCAGAGTAATGGTGACTGTAGTTGTACATACTCATTATCGTCATCATCATTTGACCAGGATAGAGGACACGCATGAAAACCAGCTAAGGCTGATGTGGCCTCCTCTCTAAATATTGTAATATTTATTTAAAATAAAGTGTCATGGCTTTTGCATATACATTATTTTAAGACAATTTTTTGCACCATCATGCTTAAGGTGGAGTCCAAAAGAGGAACACTCCATGGAGACTGCCCTGGGTAAACAACTGTGTGATAATGTAGTACCTGTCATGGTGGATGCCACTATGGAGTATCTCTCAGAGCAATGCAACACCATTTTAGAGCGAGTTGTTGGTCCTGCAGACAGTGACAAATTTGCCAACTGTGTTCAGGCATACGTGTTGTCAAAATGTCACAAACTTCTTGTTGACCAGTTGGGAGCAGATAGGTACAGTGTTTGTGTTTTTCAGAGCATTAAACAAAATGGTTTATTGATATCTTATACACTTGTACTGTACCACACATACAGGAAGTACTCCCTTCTAGGCACTGTATATTAATAAATGTCATGCAGTAACTAAATTTTCCATGAGTTACACTGTAACTGCTTGTTTTCCAGGTGAAAACTGAGATGTACTTATTGAGTATAAATATAATCCCAGCTAAGAAGAAGTAACAAATTACTCTTACACATCACCATAGAAAGCAAACTATAAAAGCTGCAACAGTTGTTCCAGTGTACTGGGTAGATGTCAGATGTATGTGTAGGGTGACAAATAAGTTGAAAATGTCTTTCAGGCAATTCTATCATGGTGCATCGTAGTTTATTAATCTATATTTTATAATTGTGACACATGCAACTAATTCCCATATATTCAATTGCAAAACATGATTATAGCAGATAGTGTTTCTTTTTTCCAGGTCTGATATTGGTGAAGAGGTGCTAGTAGACTGTCTGAAATACATAGACTCTTTGTTGGAAAAAGTATCTGACCATCGCCTTCTGGAGCAGTTGTACTCAAAGAACAAAGAACTCTGTAAAGTTATTGTGCTGTCTGCAAACAAAAGACTGTCTTTGGGATATGTTAACAGGACTTTGAAACTGTCAGTCCGTTTCTTGCAGCTTGGTAAGTGTCTTTGATATATCGTTAAGTACAATGAAGAATAGTAATCATTGAACAAAGTTGAAAGGAACGGTTTAAGATACATGCAATTGTTCATAATTTGAGGAGTTTTAAGCTAATGGCAAGTGCAAAAAAATTTTCTTCATATTAAAGAGTTCAGTAGTGACATGTGTAACTGTTTTTGTTCTCTTTCATAGCTGAGAAGCCTCTGAACTTAGGGATGCACTTCTTGTGCTCTGGCTTCTCAGAGCTTTGCCATTTAGACCATGCAACCCTGGAGGGATGGCTGAGAAGGATTATGCTTGGTGTAGAAGATGACAAAGGAAACACAGGAAAGATGGCAGATAACAGACTTCTTCTACAGACATTTGCCACTTACATTGTTAAGGAAGCAAGGTACAGTATTCAATGATGATATGGATGCCTTCATATTGTGGCCACTCAGCTCTGCCCCTTTGGGTCCTTATTGTCATAAATGGCAAGTCCCTAATTGCTTCACCTCGTAGAGTCCTTGCATTTTAAGAGCCTTATCAGATGTTGCAGAAAACTCTTGTGAAGCTGTAAACCACTGGATTGATACTGGAATTGAACATGGCTGATACGATAGTGATATTATGTGTGACTGTGTACTGACTTGGAGGTTGGGGTATCCTCCTCCCCCCTCCCCCCCCCCCCCCCCCCCAACACCCACATGCACACTCCTTCCAAAAAGGCAACAAAAAGAAGTAAAATCTTATTATACTGTACCAGAAACATATCACCTTGAAAAGGTGATATGCCTCTGACTGTACTTACTGTTTAAATATAAACTTAAATTAACAAGTATACCAAACTGTCTGAAAATTTTGCAGTCAGCTATGATCGCAAATGATATCATTTTCACTGTATTGTTTACAGTCCTGTTGGTGAAGAAGTCAGCCATGCCTTGTTAGAGTGCCTAATTCCCCTTGGAAATGAGCTACTGCCAGATGTTCCTGCAGAGTGGAGTAACATTGGATCTAAGTTTGGCGACCTCCTGAATATCGCTGCAGTATTGGCTGGTGCAGGGGATGGATCAGGACATCTTACCCTTTGTACTGCTGTTATCCAGTGGCTTGAGAAATGGTAACTGTAATAGACTGGCTTTACAATGAGAGCATTTAAAACACGCATACATGTAAGTGTACACTGTGCCTATCTTTCTTTCAGTAAAACTCAACTTCTCCTGGTGGCCGAAAATGGTGAGAAAGGAAAAGAGAGTGGCATGGTTGATGCAGCAGGGCCTCTTCTTCGTTATTTAGCAGAGGTGATGACAGCTTTAAAATACTCTTCAGATAAGGAGTGTCCTCCCTCCCCATCACTGTGTCCTGTTGATGGTGATTCAATGCTTCAAGATGTAGAATCAGATTGGATGGATGACATGGGTGGAGATGATGAGGATTCTGGTGGGGAAGAGTCTGTAAGTGAAAGGAAGTTTTGTTGTAAATATTTTTGGAGCTTAATAATCACTATTTCCACATAATTTTATAACTAGCAGGTTCATACATGTATTGCCAAGTATCTTCCACTCTGAGATCTTCCCCTCTTGCTTTGTGAAAGTCTGCATACGAGCAGGCAGGTAAAGTCTGCATACGAGCCAGTGGCCCATCAGGGCAGAGCTTTTCCTGCTTTCCGTAGCATGAAGCAACTACGAGTATTTCTACTCTGCCCTGGATGGGATGCTAGTTGATCACAGGGTTACCCCCAGCATTAAGTTCACTGGTAGCCATTTATACACCTGGGTGGAGAGAGGCACTGTGAGAGTAAAGTGTCTTGCCCAAGAACACAACACATTACCCACAGCCCAGACTCGAACCCAGACTGCTTGATCCAGAGATGCGCACACTAACCCTGAGGCCACCACGCCCCCTCTGCACAGGTACGATTATGTTATTCTTGTGGTCATTTTCTCTTACAGGATGAGGATTCTCTTTGCAACAAACTGTGCACATTCACTATGACACAGAAAGAGTTCATGAACCAACACTGGTACCACTGCCACACTTGCAAGATGAATGATGGGGTAGGAGTGTGTACAGTGTGTGCAAAGGTTTGCCACAAAGACCATGACATCTCATATGCCAAGTATGGTTCATTCTTTTGTGACTGTGGAGCTAAAGAAGATGGCAGCTGTATTGTAAGTTTATCACATTATGTAAACTTACCATTAATAGCTATTTTGAGTAAGGAAATTATTTTGTGTAGACCACATAGGTAAGGTAAAGTCTGCATGCGAGCCAAGTGGCCCATCAGGCCAGAGCTTATCCCGGTTTCTGTAGCATGAAGCGACTAGGAGTATTTCTACTCCCCCCTGGATGGGATGCTAGTCCATCGCAGGGTTACCCCCAGCATTAAGTTCGCCGGTACCCATTTATACACCTGGGTGGAGAGAGGCACTGTGAGAGTAAAGTGTCTTGCCCAAGAACACAATACAATGTCCCCGGCCAGGGCTCGAACCCGGACCGCTCGATCCGGAGACGAGCGCACTAACCATGAGGCCACCGCACCTCCCCTAGACCACATACACAGTATAAATTATATCAGACATAGTCTCATGGTCTCTTGACAATAACCACCTGTATGAGGCCTTCCAAAGGGTAAAAGCGACAAGCGACACAACCCCGAAACCCAGCGACATGGGAAATTTTAAGCAGCAACAAGCAAATCGAATGTGCAGTTAAAATTCGACAGCGACACAGAGAAACACTGGAAAAGAGAGCAACATTGACCTGTTTGGACTTTTTGCCTATTTCGAAATTGTATTCTTCTGCAATGTCTGGTAAATGTCAGAAACTTGTCTGCTTTTCCACTGAATAAACTGTAAAAAAATTAACCTTGTAGCGACAATGACATATGACTTCATCCCCAAGAAATTACTTCCGCTGGTTAGGTGGCATCGGTAAATGAAAGGATGCAACATTGGAACACGGCTACCACCCTTGGAAGGCCTCCTGTACACTAGAAAGGAACAATGCCATCCTTAATGTACCACAGTTTTCAACTCTTGGGGTCTTAAACTAATTCTTGAAAGTGAACAAATCTATAAATACGCACGTGCACAGTTTACAGTAGCTTTTTATCCACTGATGAAGAGGCAGCAGCCTCTAAACGTATGGATGTTCACGTACTTTTCGTGCAATAATGAATATTTACTAAGTTTCTTTATCTAACAAACTCTGCGCAACACAGCTTTCTTCTTGTTTTAAATCTATAATGTGTTGTTCCTGGATATACCCATACCTGATACCCTGTCTCTGGTTTGGACTCCCCCCCCCCCCCCCCATCCCCTTAGAAATTCTAGTTTTTAACCATACTTTCCATTAAATATTTTCGCATTTGAAACCCCCTCCTCCTTGGAATTTCCAATAACCCCTCTTAGGGTGGGTATGGATATTTTCTGGAACCACCAAGTAAAACAGAACATCTTTTTGATATTTCAAAATACAGCACATTCTGCTTTATGCTTCTGTCAATCACTGGCAAATGACATTTGTGCCAAATGGCAGCCAGCATAATTTTTTATTTTATTTCACCAAACACATCCCACATGTTTGGTGTTTGAATATTAGGCCACAAATTGAAAGGTTGGGTGGAAAAAGGGTATTAGCGATTTTTGCCCAAATTGAACATTGCTAAAACAGCTCCAAATTTCGCATGTGGGTATGTTTTGGTGTGTTACTTAAGCAATGTCCTGTATTTTTTTTTTTTGGGTGGATTTTGCTTTGTTTTTGAGATACAAAATACGCAAAAACATTAGTTTACTTAGCAGCATCGAATGCAAACAGAAGAAACTATTTGTTTTGCTGAACAATGTTGGTAGTTTAAGACACAAAGTTATTTTAACTTAAAAGTTGATATGTTTTTGTATCATTTTGTGAGATATAATGTGCAATGTTATTATTTTATGCCAGGCCTTAGTTAAGCGTACATCAAGTAGTGGGGCAGAAAGTCAAAGTGCTGTTCCACCATCACCCTTTGCTACAGGAGAGATGGACGAAGGACAGGATGACACAGAAGGATCCTCAGCTGGTAAACTATCATCATTAGCAGGTGGAACGAGTTCTTCAGCTTCAGCAGCTGGGTTAGCAGGGTCAAGTGGCACTGGAAATGGAGGAGGATTAGAGGACACAGGAGCACTTACATCAAAGTCTGTGGAAGCCTTGGCAAAGCAACTGGAGGTAATAGGACTGCTAGTTCTTGTCAAATGAAGGTCTCCATGTAGGTATCCTGTGCTGGGTTAAAGTAACTCAGTTTTGCAGACACTGGAAGTGTCAGCTATTAAAATGCACAGCTGGGATTAACTAACCTTGACAATTTGTTTACTGAGTGAAAGTGAGCTTCTTAGCTTTAAATCTTACCTTTCTTCCAAAAACTGATCATTACACTGTATGTTAAGAGTTGATGTTGTCATGAATGTGATGTACATGTATCAGTAAACCAAGCAATAACCTGTTTAATAAAATTTGTCTTTTTACATTCATATGTCACTATTAAATGTTTGGTACAATCCATGTTTGACAGAAACACAAGCTGCAGTTGGTGAGTCAATTGGAGAAGTCATCAGTGATAACAACAACCCTCGATCTTCTTCAGTGGTTGATGGGGCCTGATGCTGGAGGACCCAGTAGTGTTGGCATGGGAGTATCTAAAGCTATCAAGGATGCTTTGACTGAACTACATGTGTCGGAGAAAATTGTGGAAAACACAGATCAGCTTCTGGTAAGTTTACAACTAGTGCATGTGTCCCACTTTAAGTATTTTTAAGTATCTTTTTGTTCTTTTGTTTTTTTGTGTTTTTGTTAGAATTTATTAAATAATATTTAGGCGATACCTATCCCAGAGTACTACTGAGACCATTGTTCACGCTTACATAACATCGCGTTTGGACTATTGTAACGCCCTACTGTACGGTCTCCCAAAGTATCTGATTAATAGACTTCAGCTTGTACAGAACTCAGCAGCTCGCCTTGTTACCTTGACTAGAAGGCAGGGACACATCACACCAATACTAAGGAGCTTACATTGGTTGCCAGTTCATTTTAGGATTATTTTCAAAATATTGTTGTTAACTTACAAAGCTCTGAATGGACTGGCCTCTGATTACATTAGAGACCTACTGCGATTTAACATTTCTGGTCGGACACTACGATCTTCAAACAACAGGTTGCTTGATGAGCCTAGAGCAAATCTTAAAACGTATGGTGAAAGGGCTTTTTCCGTGGCGGCACCAAGGCTCTGGAATAAACTACCCCTCCAGATCAGACTTTCATCATCAGAGGCAGTTTTTAAGGCTAATCTTAAGACTTATCTTTTTAAGCGTGCATTTGATTTGTAGTTTTTACTTTTTATTTGTAGCCTAATTGTATTATATAGCATATTTAATTCTTAGGATTTTAACTTTTAGGATTTAGGATTTTAGGTTTTTAAAGAATTAGGATTTTAATTTTAAAGTATTGTAAAGCACCATGGACAATTAGTGGAAAATGGCGCTATATAAATGTATATTTATTTTATTTTTATTTATTTATTTATATTTATTTATTTATTTATTTATTTTCACCATTACTAACAGCAGACTTCTAATAAATTGTTTTTTCCATTTCAGGTTCCAACTTTAGGATCTCAAGAAGGAGCATTTGAAAATGTGCGAATGACGTTCAGTGGAGAACAGGGTCAAACCATCCGGCAGTTGATTGGTGCTCATGTTCTGAGACGTGTGGCCATGTGTTGCTTGGCATCACCAAAGGGACGCAGACAACATCTTGCTGTTAGCCATGAAAAGGGCAAGGTAAATGACTGCGGCCTAACACCCTGTGAAGCTTCCAAATATTGGGGTTTGAAATGACCAGGTCATGACATGATTGAATGACTCACGATGCTTCCCATTATTTGACATGACTTCATCATTGAAGCATTGTATTTCAGCCATCTGCAAAAGCCTTGTTTTATTAGCCTTAATACTTTGTTGTGATTTTGATAAGTTTTCATCAGTTATTTATTGATGTAAATTAGGTGTGAAAAACCCACTTGGGAGAAACTAATATCTACATGTACATGTAGTATTGCATTAAGCCTTATAGACTGTACAAGTACAGTCTTTATTTGAAGTAATATGAGGGCAAAACATGTCTCATAGTGCACTTTTATAGTTAAGGTTGCCTGTAATTTTTTATTGACCAAGGGCTGAAAGAGAACATTCAGTTAATCATAATACAAGAATAACATGCGATGAACAGGTCAAATTGAAGTGTTTTTGCTGTGTTGTCACATTATCTACACGAACAGGCTGATTTAAGGCCAACAGAAACAGAGATCACTTTAAAAATTCATGTCTAGTAGTAGGGAGTTAAATACACCCTTGTAAATGACTGAAAAACCAATGACAAATTCAAGGGAAATAATTTTGAAATAACAGGAAGTTCAAAATAACCAAGTTCAGATTCCATGGTCCAACTGAATAAACAATATTAACTGTTATTAACAGTACTTATTAACTTTGAATGTAATATATACTAACATTTTTTCAATTGTCGTTTAGATTACAGTGCTCCAGCTGTCAGCACTTTTAAAGCAAGCTGACTCTAGCAAGAGAAAGCTAACCCTGACACGCCTTGCCACGGCACAGGTACCCTTCACAGTTCTGTCTATTGCAGGAAACCCCTGTAATGAGGACTTCCTAGCAGTGTGTGGGTTGAAGGATTGTCATGTGTTGACATTCAGCAGTTCAGGGTCTGTGGTGGATCACCTTGCCCTTCATCCTCAACTGGAGACTGGTAATTTTATCATTAAGGCTGTCTGGCTTCCTGGATCACAAACACAACTGGCTCTTGTCACTGCCGACTTTGTCAAGGTAACATTTTGGGACTAACCAAATGAAGACCAGGGTCAAGAAATATTTAAAGTCTCACTCTTGTTTGGACTAAAACTCTTGTCAACTCATGGCAACCTTTATAGACTCTTGTGTATTCTCATCCAATTATTATATGCTAGAATATTATTTATCTTAAGAGTCTTTTTTGGGCTATACTCATTTTAAGTCACAGGAAACCTAGTCTCCTATGCAGACACTCCTTCCAGTCGTCATGCGAAGGAAGATTGCGTGATAAGCCCAAAGAGAGTCTGGGTAGAGGCCAATAGAGGAAACACTCATTTAGCTCTCATTCTTCAACTCTTGGAAATGTGCAACTCTTGCTTTCATTTTTCCTGGGCTTTATACAAGTTGTTGCAGTTCTAGTTGGTTCTCTTTTGCATTTTCTCTGAAGAGATAATCAACATATTTCACTGTTTAATTACTAAATGTACTCTTTGCTGTAGATTTATGACCTGTCCCAAGATGCCTTGAGTCCTCTCTATTACTTCCTGCTTCCAAGTGGAAAGATCCGAGATGTCAGTTTCATTTTTGGCGATGGAGATCACAGTTTGATACTAATGTCTTCAGCGGGACAGTTGTATTTTCAGCCCATGGACATCACCAGCAGTGCAATAAATGGTCCTTTTTATTTGACAAATACATTACCCATTGAACATCCTGATCTACAAGACTCCAATGGCCAAGTAGCTGGTGGTGGAGTGTCTGTGTACTACTCACACATTTTGCAGTTGATCTTCTTCAGTTACAGTCAAGGTACTGTGATGGAAACAATAGCAGATAATAGAATTAAGGAGCAGAGCCTGCAGGGGCTAGACCTGTGCATGCATCTCTAACAAGTCGGTGGGATCCAACCAGCATAATGTTCAACCACAGTCCATGGTTGCTATTAATCAGAAGGGATGCACCTTTTGTGTCCAAATGTGGTCTTGGATTTTGCCTGACCATTGGTGATTATTATGGATCAAAGGTTTTCAGTAAAAATTACACATCAAGTTGATAGAAAGGGTGACTGATACAGGTTAAGTTAATTTTTAAAAGTAGATCAAGCAAAATGTAAAGTGCCTTGCCACCCTTTAGCTCTTATTGGAAACCTTGCTTAATGACAAAGGTTGACTGTGTAGTTAACCGTTTTTTGTTTTTTTTTTTCTTGTAGGTAAAACATTCGTTGCTCCGTGGGGTAAAGACCAAAAGGAAATCAGGAAGATGTTTCCAGTGACCTTAAAGAGTAGCTCAGGCAGCAATAAGAACTCACAGTCTGCTGCATTGTGTCAGTGGAGTGAGGTGCCACAGCATCCTGGTCTTGTGTGTTGTCTGACACACACAGCTGGTGTTCCCGTTGTGCTGATGATCAAGCCCCATCAAATATTGGTACAACCAAAACCTTATCTGTTTCAATTGTTTTTGTTGCTATCAAATTTACATGGCTCACATGGAGCGATATGAGGATTGAAAGGGAATGATACAGGCCAGTTATTGTTGGTTATTATTTTAGAGGTAATGAATTACTGTAGTTGTGAAATGTTCTGACTTAAGCATCGTTCTTACTGCACAGGACATCTTCGATCACAATAGGGAAACAAGCTACCATCAATGTTGTTGTGTATTCTGAAAACTCTCTCACTTCCTGCATTAACAAGTAACAGAGAGTTTGTGGTAACTAGACTATTTTATTTGTTGTTTTAACAGATTCAGGAGATTAAAGCCACATCATCCAAAGCAAAAACCCAGGATATGGTGGCCATCCGGCATTCTGTGAACACATCAGACCAACAACGCACTACAATGATTCTTCTTTGTGAAGATGGAAGTCTCCGTGTTTTCATGGCCAGTGCAGAACACACTGGTTACTGGATGGCTCCCGAGTTCCAACCTGTGAGGTCAGTGGCTTGCTTATACACACAAACTTAGGCATGTGCATCTGCTATGATTTGGTTTCCATGTTTGATCAGAACTTGAATTGTTATGTTTGCTACACTAATATAGAACATAGATTTTAGGACTGCTAAGTGCTTGTCTTAAATCGCAACTACCATATGTGTAACAATTTAGAGTTTAGCGTCGTGAATCTGGGTATTAAATTAACCTAATTGACCTATGAAGTTGTATAAGCCCAGGGCTTGTAACTGGCAGTTTATGGTAATTAATTAAAATGTTGAAGTTTCCTTGTGTTTGTTGTGGCAAATGAATCCATTGAATCAGAAAAACCTTGGGAAAGAAATTTGCTTGTTATGATATTATTATAATTATTCTAACCTAAATCATTTGTTTTCCATATACAGGCCGCTAAGTATAGTGAAGCCAGTTCGCAAGAAGAAAACCAGTAAAGCCAGAGTAAAATCGACCACTGTTAGTTTCCCAGTTGATTTCTTTGAGCACTGTCAACCACTTCTAAATGAGGTAGAGTTTGGAGGTGGAGATATTCTCCAAGTCTATAATGTGCAACAAGCAAAGCACAGACTCATGACTGCTGGAATGTATATTGCAAGTACCAAGGTACAGTGTATGCATGTATGCATGGATAGCGTATTTTGCTCATTAAGAAGAGCTGCTTTTGTTTTTTGTTTTCGTTTTTTGTAGTAACAATGATAGATTTTGGTGTTATTGTGTGATGTATTTTATTCTGTTGTTTTATGCATGAGTTCAATTGCTGATCCAACATACATTTTAAAGGAAAAGCCGAAGAAGGACTTTTTATTTAATTTTAGCTCTTTTTAAATGTTTTTCAGCATGTATAACTCTTTTTAATTTTATTTTTAGTCTTTATTGTAAGGTAGTTGTATTTTTTTAGCGTACATTAGCATAGAAGAGCTAACTCACTAAAATTTGCTCATAAACCATTATGTAAAATAATGTAACTGTAAAATTTAAATCTTGTTTATAGTGGTCGTGCACTTAGCTATACAAGCACCAAGCTTAGCTAGTTTACAGGCATGACACTGAAACAAAGGAAACATATTTCAAATAAACGTAACATAGTTAAAAATTCCAACCGGCAGGAGGCAGACCAGTTGGCTAATTGTTATTAATAATTATTATTATTTGCAGCCAAATGGCTTCAATATTGAGATCACCAACACTAATCCTCGTGTTGTCATGGTTGGAGTGAGAATTCAGATTGGCTGTCAGTCCGTGGAAAAGGCCCCGTCCTTTGTGGAAATCTTTGGGAGAGTAATTCAACTGACATTGACAAGAAACAGATGGTTTGATCTTCCATTTACAAGAGAGGAGTCATTAACTGCAGACAAGAAATTCTCCTTGTTCAGTTTGTGCACATCATTTGTTTTTTACCATATGCAATGTATCAAATACTTTTCATAAAAAAGGTAATGTTACACAAGGCAATTTTTGTTACAGCACAAGTTGCAAGAAAAAACTTGTCTAGTATAGCATCCCCTAAAATGAACATACCTGGCAACAAATCAGTGAGTCAGGTTCTACCTTTTACATCAATTGGAATGACACTGCCAATTATCTTTATGCATTGCTTAGGGGTGTTTCACTTAGTCACAAGATGGCTAATAATGGGAGAATAATGCTCTAGAATTAGCCGATCAGAGTGTGCGTTATATTGGCTACAAACACAAGCCATACATGTTTAATGGATGTAATTAACGACTAGTTTAAAATTTTTGTCAGTTGGCCAGTCTTTAGACCCATCAGGAGTGACCATGCTGGATTCAGTGAAGGTGTATACCAAGACAAAAGAGGCATTTGGTTGGCCTGATGATCCTCAGGAAGAGATACCTTCTACGCCTGGTCTGGGAACTGCAGCTGCTGTGGACACAGAGACAGAAATTGTCAATCCTGTTCCCCCACTGACAGCCGTTGATAAGTATGTCCTTACTTTTCACTTACTGCAATACAAAAGCTATTCAATTTCATGTTTTCCTCTTAGCTATTACCAACAGTAAGTTTGTATGACAATTTAGATTTCCACTGGCTCTTTTTCTGATGTCATCTATCCCATATCACACTTAGCTCTATTTTTGTCTAACATACAGTTGTATGACTCGGTTTATTTCTAACATGTATGCCGTTATTCTGTCAATGTAAGTTTAATAAAGTACATAATTTAAAAAGTATGTTTTAGGAACTAGAAAAAAATGTGCTCATGTTTATATTGCTAAAAGACAGAGTTTAGGGGAGAGCTGAGCTCTGCTCAATTCACTTGAGTTTTTCAATCAACCTGTGTAAACATGAAGTGTCTGTTGTCCATTATCTTTACAAAATGTAGCTTAAAAATGTAACATATAATTATTTTGTTTTCTTTGTAGACTGGTAGTCCACCTGCTGGAGGTCGTAGATGGTTGCTTTTCTACATTTGTATCTCAGGAAGAGGTCTCAAGGCAGGCTGCACTTGATGCTGCAACATCACTTATGACTAGTGCTATGCCATCCACTGTTCAGCATCAAGCACAGGCACTACTTGCCACACTACATCCATCCAAAATGTCCTACCACAGCCACAAGGTGATGTTTTGCAGCAATTGGCTGTGGGTGTTGCACCCACCCTGTAAGGGTGTTCTGATCCTAATTGCTATATTTGGTGAAACTAATTAAATGAAATAAGGCCATGAATTAAAAGATCTTTGGCGCATTCTCTGACTATAATACTGATAGAACAGAATGGTGAAAGACAAAATGTTTCGAGAATCTTCTCTGCACCAAGGGCCACTTTAACTGGTTTGTATTGTTTGTGTAAATGTGCCAGGCCATTCTTATAATATCTTAGACGAGTTACTTGTAAATGATTACTGATGTTTGTTTCCATTCTCTCAGGATCAGGCACAGCTTTCTCAAGTGGTAAACTTCCTTTGTAAAATTGTCAGTCCATGCCAAGAAAAGGAAGCAAAATCAGAAGAAAAAGATGCGGAGGAAGATGAAGAGAAAGCAGCAGAGGGACAGAAGAAAGAAGAAACTGAAGAAATCTTAGTAAATGTTAGTGAACTTGATGTTGAGAGTTTTCAGCGTCTTGTGGTGAGTGCCAGATCTGTGGCCAATACAAGACCCAGTAATTTGGCAAAATATACCACCCTGCCTGGACAGCAAACAGCAGAGGGTAAGTCTGTAAATGGGCCACTGAATTTTTTGTAAAGGATCCCATGTGTTTTTTATTAGTTTTTTTACTCATGAACTCTGGCACCCTCAGAATTTTTGACAAAGTTATACAAGAAATGTCTTACATAATATGCAATATGCCATATATTATATGGCATAACTGTGTTGTTGCTATACTGTAAACCGAAAGTGCATCATGAGACTAGTAATAAAGGTTTGTTGCTATTTTTTTGCCAGAGAGCGATGATACACATCATTTTGCTGTGTGCCTGATGAATGCATTTTGGAAGCTTCACAGTTGCCAGCCTGTCAACCCAGTTCTATCACCATTGTCTTCCATTGGTGAGAGATGATTGATAAACTCAGAACACTCAAATGTAACCTTGAGGAAAACTGTTTTTATGCTCTCATTTCTTACTTCCCAAACAATAATTACATGTAGTATGTTCTGGCAAATTCAAGTAAGGATAGTGATAATTGATGAATCTAAAGCAGTAAAGAGAAATAGACCTCTTTAGCTTGGGCGGTTTGTTTTCCCATTAAAGACCACATGATGATCCTCTTGAGAATTCCTGCTTTCAAATTTTTAAATAGTCGCATGTATAGGGATGAATAATTTTAAGATGGATAAAAGAAAAATTCTCTAGAGAATATCACGTGGTCTACAATGGGAAAACAAATCGCCCAAGCTAAAGAGGTCTATTGGATGCTGGATGCGGCAGTTTCAGGAATTGTATGCACAGAGTACCGTTCGACCATTTTGGACAATTGCAAACACCGTTACTCTCAATGCCTGGGCAAAATAGTTGTTTCTGCCACAAGTAATCATTATCATTGGTCATCAAGTATTATAGATTGAAAATAAAATTTTTATTGACGAAGAAGACAATACATATTGTGTAAGGTTGCATTTTGTTATTAAACTTTGTTTGAATTGCCTCCAAAAAAATTGGTATTGAAGGTAATGGAAAGTTTTATCCTAGGGTTCCAACATGTGGAGTCTACAGTGACAGCTCTTGTGGACATCATACATGCCTTTGCAATAGCAGATCCCTCCAAAGTTGGACTAGCTGTCAAGCAGTATGTGAAAATGCTTCTCTGTGAGGTATGTGGGTTCATTTAATGTGACTTATTGATTTTCTAGAAGTGCAATGAAGAGTGTGGAATGGTTGTTGCTTGTTACTCCAGATTCACTGGCTGGTTCCCATAGTCAATGAAATCGCTTCTTGTTTATGAAAGTGGGATTTAGCAACTCTGGATCACAAAATCGCTGCTTTTATGCTTCCTCAGGATCAGTCAGTGAGCTTTGCATGTAAACAAGCCCTCATGCGCCTGATACACAAACACTGGCATGGAATGGGTAACTCCACTCCTCGGTGCAACACCCCCACAGGGGAAGGAGTTGGAGGAGATGACTTTGATGGTGAAGATGATGATGGAGACCAGGACAGAGCCAATGAAACTCCCCCTGAAGAGTCAAATGGAACTGATGCAGAGGGAGCTCAGGCAGGGAGGCAGCAAGATGCTGAAGTCAATGAGGTAACCCATCTACGTTGTATCTATGCCTATTTTTTTTACTGTATAGTATTAGAAATGGGCCACGTCATCCAAACTAATCTTTCTTTATGCTACGTTAGGTTGCTCCAGAGGTGCCTGCTCAAGAACCGAGCCAGCCATCAGTAGGAGTACCCTCTATAGCAAGTGCTGCCAGTCATCTTGAAGCTCTGCTGCTTGGTGCTGGTGGTCTGCCAGGTATGCTAGATCTTCCTCCTGATGCAGACGATGAAGCCATGGTGGAGCTTGCCATTGCTCTAAGTCTTCAGGAACAAGCTGGTGCACAAGGTCTTAGCCTTCAGGGCTTGCCACTACCTGGCGCTCAGGCACTTGGACTGCCTGTCGAGGCTGGGGTGTCCTCAGATACAGCTTCAGGTATGATGAAGGAAGTAGGTTGACTAAAACTTGGAAGCAGTGCAGGCTTGAAGACTAGAAACTGCATATCACATGCACATGTACATGAACCTAAAATTAGATCTAGGGCTGTATTATATTGACGTTGACATTGAATTGTTTCTGTTTCAAGGACCTGCATCAAATTGACATGCTACATGTTTTCTCTCATACGACATTTCCAAATTACCTTTTTTTGAATAGCGCAAATTTCAAACCAAATTAGCTATCACAGTAGTTAAAATAGTGGACATAAATTCCATAAATTTGTGGTTAAAAAGATAATTTTCGAAGGTGTCTTGTCCTTTCCAGAGTCAAGAATGAGTAATGTGCAATTCTTCCTTAGGTCAGGGGAGTGAGGATGAGTATGAAGTACCTCCCGGTAGTGCTCAGGGCTCCTCTGCAGGTCACAGTGCCCCCAGGTCTCCTCTGCCACCTGATACTGGGCATGGGGGAGCTGAGTTTGAAAGTGGAAGTAGTGTAGACTCTGTTGCTGCTGAGACTGGGACCAGCATGGAAACTGTTGTTATGGATAGCGAGCAGGCAGGTTAGAATGATAACAGAAAAAGTTAATAAAATCTTGCTTAATAAAATCTTTTTCCTTAAATCCTTGATTCGTGCCAATTGGTTAATCATCAACTACGTTCAGCTGCTAAAACAATGAGGAGTTTTTATGGCTTAATATATACTTAGTTATATTCCAGATCTAGCGATGCCTGGTCACTTTTAATGGCCACCCATAGGGTGTTTCTCTATACCCAGGTAAATAAAATGTGTGAATGATCAGTGAGACAAAATGCAGGGTTGGGGGATGTAGTGGACTGAAGTATACTGGCCTGGAGAAGAAGCTGTACTCCGCTCTATGTCATGGAAACCAACCTTCCTGGGAAATTACATTATGTGTATCATTGTATTAGGCATGACAGACAGATAAACATTTTGTGCACATTGAATGGTTGAGTTGGTTGTTGGTTGAATGACTGCTGTTGTTTGTAGCTACTTTAGAGAGCCAGCCTGGTAGTAGGAGTAATGGAGATGAAGAGCAGGGAAGAGCCCATCCTGCAGGAGACAAAGAATCGCTGATGGATCAAGAAAAGTTGCATTCCTTAAAGTTGCTTCTTCTGGATGAGCTGCTGCTTCATCTTCCAAAGTTAAAAGAAGTTGGTGGTGTACAGGCTATACCTTTCATGCAGGTTTGCCACTCTTTTTTGATATCTAAGATTGATTTCTTCGATCTATAAATTAAGTGAGTGGTGTTGCTGCAGCAGTGGAACAATGTGGTTGATTTATTTTATGCAATACCGCTGACAATAAGTCTTGTACATGATTGCATCATATGCTCAAAATTTTACCACTTAGCCTTGTTTGCATGAAATGTTCTCAAACGTCTGGCACCTCTACTCGTGGGTATCCAAATCATCTTTGTGTGCATGCTACAATTTACCATTTGCATTTTCAAAGCGATGCTTGGTGGTGAAATTTGCCAGTCTGATGTCAACATGCATAAGGCCTCTTTACAAGCAAACTGGATGAAACGTTCAGTGCAAAATCACACAAGTGTGTTCTTATCATGATCTATCAGCAAATTTCCATTAGTGATCAACATGTATATGACATATGGCTATATTTCAGGTCTTGCTCATGTTGAGTTCTGATCTGGAAGACAATGACAGAGACAGGGCAGCGTTAAGTAAAGTGTTGTCTACGTGCTTAGAAGAGCTGAAACTGGATCAGATGGTAACTTTGTTTTCAACATGCTGGATGGAATATAATTCCAATTTAATAATGCACAATAGCACAATGTAAACTCCTTGAATTTATGTATCAAAGTAGATAGGACACATGTGTAGTATCCGCCCGTCAGAAATTTTGATGACCATTTTTTTGCCAATAACAGACTAACCTCAGTCGGTAATATATTAGGTCATTGTCTAGATCAAGTATGCAATCCATATAGCATGTGAAGGGAACAGAATTGTTACAGAAAACATATGTCTTGCGCATGTTACTCTCACTGCCTTGGACTGACAAAGAATTATTTGTATTTCAGCAGGATGTGAAGCACATTTCATCACGCACCAAACAACATGAAGTCTGGCTGATCATCATGAGGCTGTTGAGTGTACTGATGTCAAGAACCAAGACTAATTCCAAGAGTGGATCTGAGGTAAAGATTGATTTTGAGAAATGTTACAGCAGCTGTGGTGAAATATTTGCGCATTGTTATCCATTATGTATCGAGCTCTACCTCATAATGAGCTTTTGTATTATTCCTCAAGGCCTCTTCGCTGGTGTGCAGGCAGACAGCAGCCACGTTATGTGATGTGGGCATCATAAGTAATTGTCTAGAAATTCTCAAGACCCTGTTAGAGCACTGGAGAGAGGTTGCAAGCCATGAAGAAGTAAGCTCTGCATTCCTTTTCCTGTATATTCAAACCGGAAGCTATACCATAATTCCATGTATGAATTTCTCCTTACACTGTTAAATTCGTTTTGCTTAACATTGTGCGTGAAAGTTGTTTGTCATCCACATATGCACATGTTTTTTTTTTTACGTTTTCATTTATTGCAATCGTTGATTTTCGCCTGCTAGAAATGTGAATGGTAAAATATGGGCAAGTTGTTCAGGTATTTCATTATGTTTTTTGCAAGTTCAACAGTAAGGTGTGCTAAAATTCTTAACGGATAAATATTCTTTCTTGGTTTAAAAGAGATGTCTACAGGAAAAGTAACTGTAATAAATCAAGCCACCCATACAATAATGATTAGAAATAATAATAATAATAATAATAATAATAGTAATAATAATAATAATAAGATTCCTATTGCGCATTTAGAATTCTCAATGCGCTTACAATTGCATATGATTAAAAAGAATGACACCGATGTTGACTGTATACGTGTAGAATTGGCTGATTCGTGGAGGATAATGAAATTGCCTAAATGTGTGTAAATAGTTACTAATTACCTGTATTTATCCAGGAGGAGCCGTCAGGGATTGGCGGTGCACTGCTCAAACCTCACCCCACCAGCCCTCCTCCAGATATGTCACCATTCTTTCTCAGACAGTATGTCAAGGTGTGTTGTGTTTCGTAAGAATTGTGGTTTGTGATAATTCTTTGAGGACTTTCTCCTAACTAGAATGTAAATATCAAATCCTTTGAGGTTTTGAAAAAAAATATTTTTGCAAAAAATGATATAATCCAAAAACTAGGAGCCCATGATAAAAGCATGTAAGCGACTTGTATACTGATAAGTACAGTGTACCGTTAGTTGACATCGCTTTTGACCGACCTTTGATATGTTTTTTTAAAGAGGATTGCTAATGGTATTCACAAAAGGGCAATGTAACAAATCCCATTGAAGCCTCTTTGTTTCTCAAGCTTTCTTGACTTGTCAATATGTTTAGTTCTGTGGGATGCACCATTCAGTGTCTATTGTCTGTGGGCTTTATATTCGTTATGAACCTAGTGTGTTGTTTTACCAAATAATATCTATGATATCGCTTAACTGTGAATGTTGTTTTGCAAACAGGGCCATGCAGGAGATGTATTTGAAGCTTATCCACAACTGCTTACCGAAATGGCTTTGAGGCTTCCTTATCAGGTGAATGTGATATTCATGCCCCCTTTCAAGTTCCTGTGGCCATAGATTCAATCTGAAGATGTTTGATCATACTGTGCGAACAAAATGCCGTCAACAAGCCCGCAACTAGTTTTCTTTCACTCAGCAGCTCTTTCAAACGCTTATGTTATTGGCTAGCGCTATTAATTAGTATTCCTTTTGTTGTTTGCTTTATTTGACATACCCTAATAGTTTGTTTTAGCCACCAAACAAAAGTTCTTAGTTTAACAACTTGGAGCTTATTATTAGGTTAATTACCATGCCACGGATTTACTTTAGAACATTTACCTGCATATCTAGTATTAGGCCCTTGCCCCAATACTGTCGGTCCGTGAAGTGGATCCTTTTTATCACGTATCGGCTAGAGAGCCGAGAGGAGTAACTGCACATTTAGTGGATCTAGACACCAGTAGTTGTAAGATCTTTTAACCAACGGCTATATATCGTATTGTGATGTGAAAGTTTTGTTTGCAGGTGAAGAAAATTGCAGATTCTCTTCATCTTGACAATTCTCCACGGTTTGATGACGAGTGGTATCAGTTCTTGTGTGAGGTTTGTAATACAAGTTTATTTCAAAGTTTTGATTTAGTCTCATGTAAACTTGCTGTTTGTGATATTCTTAGTTTCATTATGGTTATGTAGCGGTCATGATCAAATGGTTTAAATTTGTCGTCTTAAAGCAGGGCATTGTTTTCCAATATGGTGTAGAAATTAACAATCGAGAAAAGCTCACTACTTTGAGTCTGACGAAAAGAATACTAAGTTTAGTAGTAATCTCCTTGTGGTTACGAAGGGCTTATTTTATAGTCTAACATAACACTTTGACAACACAACATGTTTATAGTTTCAGTTTGATTGTAAGATTTTATATTTTTTTACAGTATCTTTTGATCCAACAAACCCCATTTGTCCGACGACAAGTCAGGAAGGTACAGTAACCAATCTCTTTTGCTTCAGTGCAACAAGTTTCGTTTTACAGAAACGTTGTAATTTACAAGCACTATTAATAGTGAAGAGTCATTAGGGAGCTTTAGATTGGACTACGAGTGCGAGATTGAGTACGAACACGATTTTCGATTTTCAAACCAGTGACGTTTCCAGAGCTCTCGTTCTTCATGTTTTATGTAGGGGGCGTAGCTCATGCGATGGGATGGGTATCTGATGTGATAATGTGACGCCTGCAAACTAGAATTGAAAAGTCGATCTCGCACTCGTACTCAAATCTAAAGTCCCCTATTATCTAATCAACAACGAGGCGCAGCCATGTTGACTACCGTTAATGGAAAATGAGGCCGAATTTATCTGCTTGTTTCAGTATGAGGCTGGTATTGTTTGACTATCCTTTTAGTAATGTTTGCTGTTGGAAAAAACGTTCAAGCTTGTGGTAGCATACATGTACACTGTAGTTGTTCTGGAAATTTCCTTTAAATGAGTGGTTTTATAATCAGAAAATTCTGTTCTGGTGTTAACTGCAAAACTAAAATTCCTTGAAAGGCAGGTTATTGAATGCGGAACAATCTACTTAACAAATTGACGTCAGTTTTTCATGCGTCTGTCCTGTTATTGATCATGAATTTCGTCATAACATTTTTAAAGTAACTGTGGATCCACGAGGCGATTTACGATAACAAATTGGCGAATTGTCCGCCCTCGCTCGCTGACGCATCGCATAAATTATAAATTCATGTGTCTGTCTGCTTATTGACAATAAAAATCATCCAATGAGCGCGCGAGAATTTCTGCAGTTATCGTAAAAAATCGTATTGAACTCCAAATTGAAATAAAAGTGTGTAGTATAGACTAAAAAAAGAATGATATTGATTATCAATGCGATGATTAAGAGGAGACTGATAACTAAAACTTTCTCCTTATTATTTTTCTTGTACATTGTAGCTTTTACTGTTCCTATGTGGATCAAAGGAAAGCTATCGGAGTCGGCGGGACCTGCATGCCCTCAAATCACACATGAAGACTGTCAGGTACAGTTCGGATATTACCTTCTTGTTTGTCAAGTCGAATTTCAGAGTTTATACATGAGATGGCATTGAAAATAACTTTTAGCAGGTAAAATAATGCGGACGACTGAAGACATAATTTTGAAACATTTCCAAGCATTTCCTTGAAAACACTTGTTACGTGTAATCGTTTTTGTTGTCGTCCTTTCAAAAAAACATGGTATGGACTTTATGAAATTGTTTGGCATTGTGAGGGAGCGTTCCAAACTTCTGAAGTTTAGGAAAATGACTGAGGCTTCAGAAACTAGGATTGTAACCTAGAAGCATCAGCTTTTATGCACGATTCGTTAATTAGGATCATAAGGTAGCAAGACAAATACGAACTTTGACTTTTAATCCAGTTAAGTTCCCAAAGCCTTTACTTCCCCGTGTTGAATAGGAGACTGTTGTTAGAAGGTTGATGTGAAACACGACGATTGAAAACTTGAGCGGTAGATTGAAAAAGTCGTACTCAATCCCCCACTCGTCGTCCGATCTAATGTTCTCTAATGGACGGTATTTAATATCAACAGGGAACTTAGCAAGCAGGGTGGTTTTAGGTACGAGGATGTGACCAATCCACCAGTCAATCTACCATATGACACTCTTATCACACTGGTAAGTGCTCTTTACATCGTTATGTAATGCAAATAACTTGCAAATGCCTTACATTATTTCAAGCCTCTTTGGTAGCATTGGTTAATTTCCACACATTGAACAAAGCTATCAACGCTGTTGTTTGGGAAATCTATTATTGGTAGTAATTGACCTTTTGGTGTCCATTTTCTATCTCACTTTTTGTCAGAAAGAGAATGAACACCAGAGAGGTTATTATTCTTGTGCATCTACGTTGTATCAATGTGTTGGAGTCCCAATTAAGATATCGCAGACCTTATACCTCTGTTTCTTTCAACTTAGCTATGTACGTGAGTTAACCGTTGAAAGTAGTCTTAAAGTGGTCATCTGAAAACGTGGTTGTTTGTAAGCCTTTCCTTTCATCAAAGCGATACCAAAAAGACTCAAATTTTAGAACGTAGCTATATGTTTTAGATCGGTACTTTGCAGTGTATATTACGGTGCCAAGCTTTTTCCGATGTATTACTGAAATAAATGAATACGCAACGGACCGTCCTTCATTTCAAATTTGCTTTGGCATTTCATTTACCTTATCAGAGATATTTTAAGTTAATATGTACTCCAAATTTATCTACACTGTGTGGATTGGAAACAGTAAATGCCAGTGGTCAACATGTAATACGGAATTACTGGTTTGTTATCTTTTATAGTGAGATGCTGGCTGATTAATCTTAATTCAGGGGTACTAATGCGCTTGTAAATTCAGAATTTTCAGTAATCATAAAGGAGCTAAGCATCCTTGTTGCTGTTTTGTTTATTGATATCTCTTTAGTGTGTTTGTTTTCTACATCATGTAAACATATTTTTGCAAGGTTTCCTTCAATTTGAACATAACCTTGTGCATCTCCAATAATGGCTTGATACTTGTATATCGCTAGTAGATGGTTTACTGTTACCGCAGTTGAACTTTGTGTAAGAGTAACTGCTAGGGTTCCCAGTTGAGTTGGTACTTGCTTACAGAAGATTAACGATTTCCATGTCTCACAGATTGAACACCTTAAAGCTTGTTCTGAAGTGGCGTCAAGTCGTATCAGCAACTGGCAGGCATTCTGCCTGCGAGAAACAGGTAACTACCGCCGGATTTCATTGATTTTAAATAATAGTTCTTTAGTTGGAGTCGAAGCGTATTCCTGATACTTGCAGCATTAGCGCACATTTGAACACAAAGATTGTTTAATTTGTAATCTCGAAATCAATAATTGTTATAACATAGCAGTGAACTGGTAAATTTTTGGTACAATTTCTTTCACATTTACCTCCATGAAATATTACTTTTTAAGAATCCTGTAGGACAATAAACAACAGTTGGTACATGATCTATATAATATGGCACAATTGAGAGGAGAGTGATGGTATATATTTTGTTGCAGACACTCTGCCGTTCCTCTTGAGAAGCAGCTTCTTGTTTGAAGAGGGAGTGACGCCCTTGATGTTACAGTTGTTGGGTTATGCCATTTGTGAGCTCAAGTCACAGGCAGTAAGTTCTCCGCAAAAGAACAAGAAAGACAAGGACAAAGATAAATCAAAGAGCAAAGACAAGGACACTGAAAAGGAGAAAGAAAAACACAAAGACAAAGAGAAGACTTCAGGTATAGTTTTGCTTTTCGAAGTATTCCCAAACACCCAGCACCACATGGAAGTACTGGTCAATAGCTTTCAATAGGGTTTCATTTATAGCTGAAGTAGTTACACTGTAGCATCGCCTCAGCGGGTACTGTCCTACAGATAGTTTCTTTAGTGAGTATGTTTTCGAGTTCTAAGCTTCATCACTGGGCCATGTGCTCTCAGATATTCTATGGCATCACGTATAACATTAGATTAGATGATTCAAATGTCTGTAACTAATTGTTCTTATTGTTACAGGGTCAGCAGACACTGGGAGGAGTGAAGGTAAAGTTAACACTCATATTGCATCATACATGTATCTTTCTACATGTACCTTACCCTGTGAATTCCCACGAACCACATTATTACAATGCTCCCTGGACGATTTTGTTGATTTGTTGCTGAAAGAGTGCTGATTTGATGCAAACATTCAGTTTAAAGGTGTCAGAGAAATTTGAAACCCTTACCCTATCAGAAAACAGTCTTTTTTTTTTTTACATTTTTGTCCTTCTATTGTACTGATCATCCTTGACACAACTTCAGATCCACGCTTAGCTCCGGTTGGCCACGTGGCTTATTTATGTAAATGTTCCATTAAATTATTTAACCAATATTGGACAGAATATTTTTTTGCATCAAACCACCTTTAGACAGTACTACGCATGAGCAGACAGGTCACGTGGTGGTGTCTCAGCCAATGAAAAGGGGGAGGAAATGCATCAAATATAATTTAATTTATCTGGATTGTTATACGTTGTACATACAGCTGCTGCCCAAAGTCTGGTTCAGTTGCTGCATGAAGCTGTTGATGATGAGGTGATGAGTCAGTTTGTACAGACCTTCCTTTTGGAGTCTAATTCTACTGCTGTGCGATGGCAGGCTCATGAGCTGCTTTACAGCATGCACAAGTATGTCCACTTCACTCATTGCACTTGTATTTTAAAATTTCCGGTCTGTGGTTATGTGGGGAAATCAGTAGTAGTAGTAGTAGTAATCTTCAGTGAGGATACCAACATCCCAGTAGAGTGGTTCACAGAAGGGTCCTGAAAAAAATTACCTGGATAAAAATAACAACAAATTGAGAAATATAAAATATAAAAAGAATATGAACTAAAACATCTAAGAATATCTATACATTATATTTTGTCTTCACCTCATTGTCCTGAGGTGAAGAGTGAAAATTCACACCTTGATAGTTGTCTGTTTTGTCATGTTTTATAGGCGTATTGTATAAGTTCTGTTGTACCACACATAGTGGAAAAGTACTGGTTCATACCTAAAAAGTTGTTTTGCTTGTGTCTGTAGGTATTCAACCAGCAGCCAGCAAGTGAAGCTATCAAGGATGATGTGGAAAATCTGGCCTTATCTACCAGACTATGGTCGACGAGCTGCACAGTTTGTTGATCTTCTGGGTTACTTTGCGATCAAGTGTGAATCAAATACTGAAGAGGTACGTTTTATTTGCACTTTTTTTTGCAAAATAACATGTTGATCTACTTCGTTGAGTACAATGGACCCTCTACACTTAACGTGTATGTTTGAAAAATTGAAAATCTGTAACAACTGACTATTTCACCTGGGACAGAGTCACTTCATATGGATAAAATATAAGATGGAGTAAATACACATTCGAGGCAGAGGCAATCTGACAGGCTTGCCTAAGAAGAAAACGCCCTGACCTGATTGAAATCCCATCATTCTTCCATTATTAGTACCATTACACTTGAAGAAGTGTTGAAATTCAACAAAATTAGTAATTGGTTAGCCCCTACTCTCAGTAATACAAACTTATGTATACTATTTCTCTTACTGTAAATACACGGAATGTATTTATGAAATGCAAGAGAAGAAACTTTGTGGCACGATAATGACTTATTAATTGACCAGATAAGCAGTAATCAACAAGATACAGCCCAGCAGTAATAGTAGTACTTATAGGTGGATTTTATTTTCTACAGTTGCAGGATTATTGTGTGAAAGCAGTTCAAGTATTGATGATACAGAATAATGTTCTCTCTAATCATCCGAATTCTAACGTGTACAGGTCAGGACATGTCTTTTGGTGCATGTTAATTAGATTCATGTAAAATCTTAATCCCTCCGCAGCTCTTAACTGGTCTGCTTTCCACCAGTTGGGTTTTTTAAGCCCACTATGTTTAGTCGATATATTAATTTTGTTTCTTTCAGTTTAAGTGGCATGCCTATAAACTGGTTAGGTGTAGGTTAGCGGATTGACCACTTTAAACAACAATATTTTTGAACTTCTTTTTTTTTTGAGGGGGGGGGGGTGGGGGGCTGGTGGTTCATAATATCTCTTATTCTTTCTTTGGAGAAACGAAAGTCATATGTACGGGCATAAACAGGCTGCACTGTATGTAGTGGCGTGTAAATTGACCGATCACAGCTAAGGCCTTTTTTGTCTCTTGCTTTAGGATGTTGTCAGGGTTTGTTGAATTTGATGGATATTACCTGGAGAGTGATCCCTGCCTCGTTTGCAACAATCCAGAAGTTCCATTCCAGGTGAGTGGCAAATCGTTAACAATTCTTAATTACCGGTTTTTTGAACAATCTTTTCAGTGTGTGATTCTTGAAATAAATTACAGCTCGACAATGTTTCTTTTTCTCTGCTCAGATGATCATAATATGGTACTTCAAGTAGTTCTTTGTGTTGCACTAGTAGCAGAGGTCATCTGGATTTGAATCATGTAATTTGTATTTTGCAGAGCCTGAAGCTATCTGCCATCAAAGGAGACTCTCGCTTCACCACAACATGTCAACTTGTAAAGCTGATAGGGAGTCACACAATTTCAAGAGTTACCCTCAGGATTGCAGATCTTAAAAGGCAGAAAATGGTAGTATGCTGCTAACTGCTTTCCAAAGAATGATTAGCATCTAGGGAATAGTGTCTAAGAACTGCTATAGTTTATTTACTACTGGATTATACGACAGAGGTACTAAGGCGATTTTGTTAGCAAACCACACACTAACCATTTATGTGTTAGATTACAATGTATATACAGATTGTGACAGAGTGACGATAATAAGACTATAATTATTGGTTTTTGTCAGGTTCGAACCATTAACTTGTACTACAACAATCGTACCGTGCAAGCAGTCGTAGAGTTGAAGAACAAGTAAGTGTTGATTACTGTCCTATTGCTGAGTATAGGTAAGGTAAAGTCTGCATGCGAGCCAAGTGGCCCATCAGCCCGGAGCTTATCCCGGTTTCTGTAGCATGAAGCGACTAGGAGTATTTCTATTCCCCCGTGGATGGGATGCTAGTTCATCGCAGGGTTACCCCCAGCATTAAGTTCGCCGGTACCCGTTTATACACCTGGGTGGAGAGAGGCACTGTGAGAGTAAAGTGTCTTGCCCAAGAACACAACACAATGTCCCCGGCCAGGGCTCGAACCCGGACCGCTCGATCCGGAGACGAGCGCACTAACCATGAGGCCACCGCGCCTCCCTTGAGTATAGGACCCTTTGTAAATTTGTTTATATTAGGAAGACATCTATTTAAACCCCCAGAAATTGGGACGAGGTGTATTCTTTTATTTGCTTTTGCTAGAGCTCAGTGTATTTACTGTACAGCATGTGACACATGGTTCTTTTGCAGGAGATCCTTGTGGCACAAAGCAAAGAAATGCCACCTCACCCCTGGGCAAACAGAACTCAAGGTTTGTTTCACTCAGATTTTTATTCCCAGTTCTTTAATGCAAGGCATCTCTTCTGATGTTTTTTTGTTTGTTTGTTTGTGACTTTTTCGCTCATTTGCAGGTTGATTTTCCACTGCCGATAGTAGCCTGTAACTTGATGATTGAGTATGCTGATTTCTACGAGAACTTTCAGGTACATGCTTGAGTATCTTTTTCAGTAAAATGCTTTTCTTTTGCCACTTCACGTTTTCATAACAATAATTTTCTGACGGAGGGAACTTCTCTTTTTCTCTTTGTTTGCTTGTCCTGCAGGCCTCATCTGAAACTCTTCAGTGCCCTCGTTGTAGTGCTTCTGTGAATGCTAATCCTGGAGTTTGCAGCAACTGTGGAGAGAATGTCTACCAGTGCCACAAGTGCAGGTTTGTTTGTTGCTTCTTCCGTTTACAAGATGGCTTCATTTATCCATTGCAATATTAAAGTATTATTCATTCACACTGCACAGTACACAGGATAAGGGGGAAAATTAACGATTCATTTGTCCTTTGGACAAACATCAGAAAGAATTTAGTTGGCCGAAACTCAAAATGTCTTACCAAAACGTTTTTAAATTTATGAATCATGTACTTATCCTTGTTTTGTTTGTCCTCCAAATGTGTTTGTTCATGAGTGCTTCTCCATTCCTGTTATAATCTTTAAACTGAACCGTCTAATCGTATATAAAAAGTCCGATGTCATTCGATGGATACCTTGTCTCGTTGCTTGCTCTGTCTAACACACGTGCAATGTTTCTTTTTGGCAGGTCTATTAACTATGACGAGAGAGATCCATTCTTATGCAATGCTTGCGGTTTTTGCAAATATGCCAAGTTTGACTACACTCTAACAGCCAGACCGTGCTGTGCTGTTGATCCAATCGAGAATGAAGAGGATCGCAAGAAGGTAGTCATGATTCCTAAAAGATAGTTTTCAAACAATAAGTAACGGTGGGGAAATCTGTTTGCCCAGGCTTTGGGATGAATGGAAGTTTACAGAGAGATGATGGAACATGGTAAAGTGACGGGAAAGTTGTTGTACAAGGTATCCAGTTGGTTAGTGTTTCTAGGAATGCAGATTTGCTTGGTTTCGTCGTTGATGTTTGTGTAATCATTCATTCCACAGGCGGTTGCCAACATCAACTCTCTTTTGGAGCGAGCTGACAGAGTGTATCGGCAGCTAGTGTCTCACAGACAGCCCTTGGACCTGCTGTTAAACAGGTTGTTGGAACATGGACAGCAAGAACCATTGCAGGTGAACGGTCGTTGCCATTTGGGCTTTGTTAGTGGTATTCATTGGCTTGATTAGCTCGAGTCAAACTGCGAGGCCGTGAATAGATGTGCAATTGAAAAGAAACTTACAGTTATTATGTACATCATCTAAAGTGCTGCCTTTGTTTTAATTTCCGCAAATAGTAGGTATGCTAATGTTTGAACGACGAAGTAGAAATGTCTGTTCTTTCTTAGGAGATGTAAATGTAAAGTAACTGCAAAGGAGATTACTGATCATCCATTACATGTATCTCTTGTGTTACAGGAGAGTACGTATGGTGCGACACAGCCAGTGGCCTCTACAGTTGCAGGGTCTTCAACATCAAGCAGTTCCTCTGCAAACACTGGAGTCAACAAGGCCATCCAGGCTTTAGCCCACCGCTATTGTGTTGAGTGCAAGGGAACTTTTGATGAGCTCAGCAAGATCACTCAGGTTTGGAATAATAGCTTGTTGTCCATTTATTGAAAGACTAACCTGCCACTGCATTTCGATAAACTATTTGATACAGAAAAACAAGCTGCGTTTATTCTCTACCAGTGGTCTCGTGGATATTTTGTGAAGCTTCGTCATTATTTCAACATTAAACTTGACCCCTACTCTGGGGTTGTCGAAACTTTTCTCGCCAACAACAGTCCTTTTCAGGCCTTCTCAGGACTATCCACACCCGCACGATCACACGTGAGAAACTGCACTTTTCACTCTGCATCTTCAGTTCTTGAGTATTTCAACTGCTCTCTCCTTTGCTCAACAGAAAGTATTGGCCTCTAGAAAGGAACTACTGGAGTATGACTGCCGCGAATGTAAAGGTCCGGAAAGCTCTAGCAGCAGCTCCTTGCTGCTGACGTCTGGTTCAAAGGGATTGCCTGGAGAATGTTATGGCTGTGCTTCTGCTGCCATAGAACATTGTGTCACACTTTTGAGAGCATTAGCCATGGTGCCCGGAACTCGAAAGCAACTGGTGGGAGAGGTGAGGCTGGTTGTCTTTGGTATTACTGTGTCAGAAAGGTCAAATAACTAGCATTAATGAAGCAGTCATCTCTTTGAATAGTTCATGGACAGCATCTAGTAGTGTTTCAGTTGAAGTATTTTGAGCGTTTTGATAATGGAAAAGTCCAACAAGGCTTTGAGAGACAACCAATACAGATAAAGCATATTTGAACTCGTGCTTTTGTTCATTGTTTCTTTAGGGCCTGATACAAGAGTTGGTGGAGTTTAACTTGCATGAAGGTACTCCGCAGATGAGAAGTGATGTAAGACATCTGTTGTGTTTGTTGACCAAGGACAATGAACAAGCCACAAAACAACTCAATGAAATCCTGATCAGCGCAGTGGGCGAGGCTGTAAACAGTCACAAGTCCAACCCTGCAGTGGTTAGTATGTCTACGTGATATTTTGAAATCTGTGAAAATCCACATCCCTGTTTTCACCTTAATAATTGCAAACTGTCTTTCTGTGACCATGTTCTATTGAATGCCATCGTTTGTGGTTTGTTATGGCTGCTTTGGTAATGGGGTGGTGTTGGTATTGTTGTTTGGTTTGAAAATCCGTTTTCATATGATGTGGTTTTTGAATTTGAACCTCAAAACTGCTGGAAATACTTCTGTACGGACACTTCAATCAAATCAGTTCAAATTTTTTTTTCCTTGTAGGTCTCGGGTATCAGTCGAGAAATGTTACTTTTGAGTAATGCGGTGGAGATGGAAGACACTTGTTGGGAGATGCGTCTGAGATGTGGTATGTTTTTATATAGTATGAAATCTCTATTCAGACATGTAGTTGTTATCAATAAAATGAACTGAGTGTCTTTGGAACTCGTTAACCTTTAGCTGCAGAGGTAAAGATGATTTTGCACTTTGCATCAAGAAAAGAAACTTACTATTCTTGTTTGCTAGCCAGCTGGTAAATTTTAGGAAAGCACTCAGAAATAATTTATTGTCCATGCAAGTATATACAAGATTTCAGGATTTCTTATTGACTGGTCTAAACGACTATCTCGCCAATCGTGTTTGTGTTTTTGTCGCAGTGATGACACTGTTTATGATGTCTGTCGAGGTACGGAGTCCACTTATCATGGAGAGCATCACTTTACCATGTCTGAAGATTCTGCTTAAACTTGTTAAACCACCCCCACCCAGCAGTAAAGCCAACAAGGTATGTTAGCGTGTGGCTCTTCTAAGATTGCTATAGAGGTTGTTTTACACGTTATGGTGATGAAATGCTTCGTTCTACCCTGAACAAAGCTACCAAGTAGCACCCTTTCAACTCTGAGTTTAACCTTGAGTCTGATATTTTTCTGTGGAGTGTATGACGATTCAACAGCATGTTTATTTGATGCTGTTTGTTGTTTTGTAAATTTAAGTTTTGGGACTTTTTGACATTTTTCCTTATAAGTCACATTTTATTGAACCTGAGGGGCAAACTTATAAGCAGTTCGAAAACCCATAGACAAGTTACACTGTAATACAAGTGTTCTTCTCCTACTACATTACCAGATGCAGCCGTGTTATCTTTCAACACTACATGTTTTGTTTCTTTTTTATGCGACGGCTTACAAAGCTATTGATTGACGTTGTTCTTCACAGGACAAAGACTGCAAGTCATTAGGCTCTGTTCAGGGTTCCAGTGGTGTGCGTATTAAAGCCAAACAGTGGATGGATGGTGATGCTAGCCACACGTATTCTCAATGGAAAGCAATGGCTCCTACAAAATCAGCTGCATCCAAATCCGTGACTGGTGAGAGTCGCACTGAAGCACGGAAACGACACTTGATGGAGAAGTATGGCCGAAAGTGGCGTGAGAGGACCAAGAGGAGGGAGTCGCCTGAAGACCAAGAGTTACGTGAGGAAGAGTGGCTTAGGCAGGTGTTGTTCACTCCATCGAACAGAGCAGCTCGCGAGATGGCCTGTACCATGATAGAGTCCTTATGCCAGGTATACCTACAAGTAAAAAAGTGTGTTGTGCATGTGCAAACAGCCGCTTTTCATTCAGAGTGTACGTACACTGAGCAATGAAATGAGGTGTAATCACAGACTGTTTTATCCGTTCTGAGATGTGTCGTACATACTTGATTAGTTGGTGGGATAGAGATGGATGTGTATGTTGCATCATCTAGTGATTACTTTCAAGTGTATAAAGGTCAAACCTTCAAACTCTTCTGCATTGAACTTCTGAAATTGTGACGATTTTTCCAGAAGAGATTTCATTCTCTTACCAAAGGCTGTCTCATTTGCAATTACTGTAGTGATTACGGCCTTAACTTCCAGACAATACCCTCCTTAGTCGGTGCTCATTACAGATTTTTACTTTGTTCGCTTATTAAGATACCCAGCCGACAGCAACACATGTTGGACTTGCTCACAAGGTAGGTGTCTTTTTTATAGTAAGCATGAAGCTGTGATGTAAAACAATGACGCAAACGCTAACTAATAATAATAAGTAAACCCGTTATGACATTTTTGTTGTCTTAAATAAATAAAACGTCTGCACCAATGTAAATGAAAACTTAGTGGTCGCTCTAAAATGGTTTTGTGATTTGTTTTTAATGTTTTAATGATTACATGCAGTGTCCGGTTAAGTGAGAAGTCGGCAACTTGTAGACAGAACTGGCCTTGCATTGATGCTGGTTTTTATGTTTGCTCTACTTGTCCAGTTATCTAGAGGAGGTCCGTACTGCAGGAGAGAATGCAGCTGAGTTCTTCCAGTTGTACCAGCGATTGACTCAGCCTACTTACTGGAAATTCTACCTAGCTCTCCAAGGAGCTCTGATGCAGATCGGACAGCTTTTAACCAAGGTACACAGTGTTATGCAAACTTCTTGTTCCTTCCCGTGCTACTTTGTTCTAGAATCATGTAATTTGTGAGAGCATTTCTTTGCGTGTCTGTAGGAAATTGAGCATTTGACTTACCTGGAGCAGTACACCCTCAGCTCGGATCTGTCCCAGGGATATGCTCTGAAAATGTTGGCTGGTAAGTGAACAAAGTTGAGAACTTTTTGTTACCAACTCTTAAACAGTTGTAAGACAACCAAAGAGCCAAAAGAATCCTACCAACTGTTTTGTCTTGACAGAATTGATGTCGTCTTTCCTGGAGCATGAAGCAATCAAACAGAAATTCAAGGGAAAGCTTGTAGCCACAGTGCTTAATGGTTACCTGTCCTTGCGAAGGTGACTTGGTTTATTTCGTACTTATTTTCTGTAAATGTAGTGAATTACCAAAGCCAAGTGACATACAGTTTTGTATTGTATCATCTTTGATTGTTGGAAGTTGTCAACTAACTGCACTCGTTTGTTGTCAGACTGGTAGTTCAGCGTACAAAACTGATTGACGAGACTCAGGAGATTCTTTTGGAACTACTGGAGGAGATGACTACAGGTAGGTGTTACTTAACAAGAGCTGAACTGATGTTCCACTAGCTAGATAAAGAATAATCATTGTCGCATGAAGAACTTAAACCATTCAGTGCAAGAGGTGATGCCAACCGCAGAACAGTTCGGTGCTGATGGTTGCGACGTTTTTCATTTGAATTAATTTGCACCAGTCAAGGGAACGTTAACTGCTCTTGTGATTCTGTTAATAGGTACCGAGACAGAAACCAAGGCATTCATGGCTATTTGTGTGGAGACCCTCAAGAGGTTTGTTTGACAGCAGCTGTTTGTTTGTCTCCAGGATTCTGATTAAAGCTGGCTACTACCAAAAGCAAAATGCTCCCCTCCCTGGAGCATGAAATATTTATCAAAAACTACATTTTTATAACATTTAGATGTTGAAACAGCTAACGTACGATGTTTGTTAACACGTGTTTGCAGGTATGGACTGGATGACCTCAGGACCCCCGTGTTCATTTTTGAGCGGCTTTGCAACCTGATCTTCCCAGTAAGTAAAGTGCAGAGTGAGGTTGTTATGACATGTTGTTCCTTTTTATGCTAAGTTTGATAATTTGACACGTCTAGCGTGAGGACAGCTGACAGTTGGTCCATGAGTGTCCTTGCATGGAAAGCTTGGACAGTGGGAGGTCTGAAACGCACTCTTTCATGAAAGAATTTTCGAAACATAATGATGTGAAACCTAAGATATCCTCGTTTGTTTTGTATTGTATTCGAGAAAAGTCGAGTGCAAGCTATGCAAAAACAGTTTTCTAAAATAATAACCTTTTGTAGTTTTGAAGAGTATGTATTTGTTCAACAGCCCAAATTTCTTGCCATGTGCCTATGTTAAACAGTGTTATATATCTCATCATCTTTACTTGTTTTTGAAGGAGGAGAATGATGTTGGTGAGTTCTTCCTTACACTTGAGAAGGACCCTCAACAAGAAGACTTCCTGCAAGGACGCATGCAAGGAAATCCTTACAGGTCAGAACAGAGTACAATATGGGGCAATTAATACACAGGATTATCATTATTTCTATATTTGCCTTATTCTTCGTTGTACTTAGCTTTAAAAGGATTAGAACAAGGGAATGAAATCGTAAAAAAAACCTTCATACATTAAATTGACTCACTGGTGCCGGGAATAGAAGCTGCATAAGACTTGAGCATCTTTTCTGGAAACGTAACAGGATAAATAGAATTAAACGATACAACAGCAGTTGTATAGTTTGTTGGCAGTATGGTTTGAGGGCGCAATAGCTACCTGGGACCGGGGACAGGGAGAGGGTGTGTCAATGACGAGCCAAAAGTGTGTGATTAACAAGCTTTACAGGACAGAGTTAGTAACGTTGTACATATGTTCTGTCTTTTTACAGTTGTAACGAGCCCGGGATGGGTCCACTCATGCGAAACGTCAAGAACAAAATCTGCACTGGTAAGAAAACATCCAAGTTAATCCAATGTACTCTGTTCTCATTGAAGCGGGTCATGAGCTGTCTTGATAACCAACGGACCCTGTGTGATATGAAGTTGGCAAGAAGAAGGTGTTATAGTTAGTCTCCTTGAGGGTTCCCGTAGTTTGCACCTTACTGTGGAGATTCAGACCATTTTATTGCCGAGATTGATTTGATTAAAGCATGTCCTGAGCTTCCTGAAATTACGTATCTCATGGCGGTGATTCATGAATCCTTTCAACGCAATTCATTACCAGTGCTTAAGGTTTACAGTATCATTAATTATAGCTATTATTAGCTTACTTTAAGGCAAATGCAGCTTGTATGTAAACATTGTTTTGTTTCTATTTGAAAAGATTGTGACTTGGTGGCTTTACTCGAGGATGACAGCGGCATGGAGGTAACGTTTGATATTTACAATTTCTTATTTGCACTCCAAACACGTTTAATTCGCAATATATTACACTTTATGGCAACGCGGTACTAATTGTTTTGTTCTTTTCTTTGTTTCAGTTGCTTGTCAACAGCAAGATCATCAGTCTGGACCTGCCAGTTAAGGATGTCTACAAGAAAATATGGTGTCCAGAGGGAGAGGTTTGTAGATATTCTTAAATTAAAGAGATGTTTCTACTATGCTGTCTTGATTACTTATATTAGTACACGAAGTTCTTATATGTTCAATTCTTATTTTACAGGGTGAACCAATGAGGATCATCTACAGAATGAGAGGTAAGAACCACGTGGCTGTTTACTAATGAATCTCTTTTCGAGTGGTCACGATGCTCTTGTTCGGCAACAGCAATTCTTAGCCCCCTTGTGTATGGGCACCTGACCCAGCATAAGTGACAGTGTTTACGCCTTCTACACATGTTAGGAAACATTATCACATGCGCGCTATCAAACTGAAACCAGGCTTGGTCACCACTGACCGAAAACGCAGGAGCTTTAAGAACGAGGTTCTCTGTTTATTGATCAGCTCTCACTTCTCCTTAGCGGCTGAGTGACATTCAATCCTTGAAATCTTACTCCCGAAAATCTGTCGAGACATCAAAGTATGTCTGCCTGGTGTTGACTTTAGTTTGAGTAAAGAGAAATCACATGGTAACGTTCTACAGTGCATGTTTACACACTTGAGAGGTTTATGTGCGGCACAAGTGATACATAATATCAGCATTGCCAAGACAGCAATTACGATTATAAGCTGATAAACACGCGTTTACTACAGTAAAAAGCTTAAGTTGATCTCAATACACTTTAAGATATATTGGATCACTGTTTCACCTCACAAGTGGGTTCCTCCATGTAGTAGTGGTAGTAGGACTTTCTTGAAGTGTCAAGGTATTTAGCTTTTAACAAACTAACTGGGGACTTAATTAAGTAACCTTGTGCAATATTTAAACTTTTATATAACTTTTTTCACCAGTCTTGATTTCTTGCGTCATTTTTTCACAGGTCTGTTGGGGGATGCAACTGAGGAGTTTGTGGAGAATCTGGATACTCAACAAGGTTAGTTTGTTGGTAGTTTGTAAGTTTGAAGAACTCTCTGTATCTTGTGTCTGCAACTTTTCGAGTGTGGCAAAGCGTGCCTCACTACTCCATTTCCAGGTGTTTCTTTTAACTTGTTTTCATGTTAATTTTTTAAGAAGAGGAATTGGACGAGGAAGAGGTTTATAAGATGGCTGCCATTATGTCGAGTTCCGGTGGACTGGAAGCCATGCTCAGCAGGTATTTGAGACTCTTATTCGTGCTTTGCGCTACTACACAGCCCACTCTTTGAAAGAACATTTTTACTAGTGTTTAGAAATTTACTACTACATCACGTATCTGTTCACAATTTTGATCGGTAAGTGTGCTTGATGGCCGTAAACTGTCAAAAAGTGTGATTTATCATGCTATTTGTGGTTGGTGATAAAAGCTGAGATTCAAGACAAGTCATACATGTATACGTCTACTCATTTGAAGGTTGAGTGGAATAAAAGATCTTGTACGTGGAAAGCAGTTGGTATCGGTTATTCTGAAGCTCATGGGGTATTGCGTGAAACTCAAGGTATTGCTTTACTGGCGTCGCTCTTTTCTGAACATTTCTCGTGTATTGAAGTCATTGTTTAGAACTGTAGACTAAACGAGTTCGTTATTTCTCTGTAGGTCAACCGGCAATACCTTTGCCTTCCAACTCTAAACACACTCAATGTCCTTCTTGGAACTCTGAACCAGGTATAAACCTTTTTCCTGTTGTATCGGTCAACTACTCTCTCTTCCATAGTATAGTTTTACGAGTTACTGTTTTGCAGTTTCGCCGCTTTTTTCAACGTATTTTCAACAATCATATTTTGAGTCAATATATCAAATAATAATATATTTCCTTACTGGGGTTATAACGGGAAATTTGTCGCACAGTGTTCTAAACTATTGAGGAGTCAGTTTGGTTAGTTCGTTAAGATATAACTTGTTGTTTTATGTTGTAGGCTTTGCGTCTGGAGGCTGACTCTGGAGGTGGAGCCAGCATCGCAGAGGACGTGTTAGGAATCATGGAGACAGTGCTACAAGAGGCCACAAGTACACCAACCCCTGCTATCCCCATCCAGCAGGGAGATGGTTCTCAACTGGACATGCTGCTGGACAGAATAACAAGTCCTTATGTGGTACAATACGCTTGTATTTACTTTACTTACCAACACTGTTCAGCACCTAACTTTCCCTTATAATAACCATTCACTATCAAAGACACTCCTGGCAAGTATTGTGAAATCCATCAACTGCTACTGAGCAAGCAATCTTGTCTCGATTAAACCAGTGAATTCCCAGAACTACGATTACAAGAAATCTGTAGCAACTAGTAAAGAGAGTTGATATTTTTAGCTTGGGGCTAAATGACTTGTATCGTATTTATTGCAGAGGACACACAGCAGTGTGCTTCAAGCTATGATGCGTATAATTCCTTTCTTGACGTTTGGAGATGAAGAAAACATGAGGACGCTGGTGAATCACTTTCTGCCCTACCTGGACTTTGAAAAGTAAGATGGCACTCAACTTTGTCGAACGCTTGAACTGTTTACACTGTGTCTGATTCCTGGAAATGTCCATTAAAAGTTCTCTTTTTGTATCTAGAATAAGGGTGAAATATTGCTGCAGTTTCAAAGGACTTTGACGAACGTTTTGTATATTAACAATGCAAAAGTTGTCGTGCTCCTTTTCAAATATTTCCTTGACCCGTCATTTGCTGATGATAGGTAGTAGTAAAATCTAAATACACAATTGAAATGACCAAAGGTTTCTTTCTCTGTCATTTTTATTTCAAACTTTGATTGTTCTCCATCGCAGGTTTGATCGCGAGCGTTCAAGTGACGAAACTCTCTTTTTTGATTGCTTCTGTAGTATAGCAAGTAAAATCGAGGTGAGCATCGTAAAGGCAGTTCATCTGCATGTTCAAAGCCTCTGTGGTTCTTATGGGTATTTGTTGATCTCTGATGACAACTTTCTACTCTGTCTGTTTCCGCTCGTAGTTTTGCCTCCCATCTCTTATTTTAGATCTTGTAACCTTTTGATCAATAATCTTCAATTATCTTACAGAATAATCACAATGGTTTCAAGCTGAAGGACATGATCATTGAGAACGGAGTTGTAGCCAAAGCATTGACATACTTGGAAAACCAGACCCCTCAGAAACCCTTCAGGTACCGAATGTTATACGGCTTGTGACTAGGTATTTGTAGGCACTCGTTTATTTATTAGTTCTTTTAAGTGAGGGATGGAACTACGTCTCAAACCAGTTCCATCCCCAAGATTACACGTGTTTGGAAGCTGATCAGATTTTCTTTCTCGTGCATCCAACGTGATCTTAGCGACATTAACCCAATGATCGTCACTGGAAAAATCTCCCGTTTTTCCATTTCCATTTACGTGTTTTTTTTTTTTTTCCTGCCGTTCGGGCAACTCACCTATTACAGCCTATTACAGCCGTTTGATCGGGTGTTTTATTGCTTCACACAATGAAAATGTCTTTTCTTTTTTTTGGTAAGATCTATAATTTTACGATTCATTCTGGCTGCAGCCCTTCTATTTTTTAATGTTTTTGTCTTGGACAAGGCTTACTCTGTGCTCCAGAATATCAATACTGATATTGATTTTAAGACAAGTGCTACCGGCCTTGGTCTTTAAACTTCAAGGTTGGGAAGATAGGTAGAACTTAAAGTGTTAATAAATTTCTTGTTCTCTAACAGCAAAGCAAATCTGCTTGAAGCTGACGTGTGGAAAGAGTTTTTAGCCCGGCCGTCTCTTCCTTATGTTCTTCGTCTTTTGTCAGGTCTTTGTAAAGGACATGTCAATACACAGGTGAGATTAGATTCGCATGTAAGGTTACAAATTTGCACTTGCAGATATTCCTTTTCCATAATACCAAACGTAGCTATTTTCAAAAGCTTACAGCTTTGCAAGTATTTTTCAAATAAGATTCACCTTGTTTTTATTTCTTGAAAGTTTCTTAATCCTAAAATTCATGGCAAACACTTTCTTTAATTTCGCCTTATTGGATAGTCGCGCTAATTACATCGTTCAAAGGCGTCTTTGATGTAAATAAATAGCCCGACGAAGTATCTACAACAAAGTTTACCTCTTTACTAACACAGTCAATAAACTCATTACCAACTTCAAAATTCAAAACTGTATGTCACTATGGAATTGTGTACCTCACGCATATTCTTACTCAGAATGTAATTTTGCTAACAAAGCTAGGCAAGTCCATCCCTGTTGTACGCGTTTCAATGCTTAAGGTGACTTTAAAAAGTTATTACAAACTTTTCTTGGTTGATAAAGGTGCTGGTCGGTGAGACAGCTGTACCAGCCATTCATCGTCTGGAGCAAGTCTCGTCGGAGGAAAAAGTTGGCTCGCTGGCAGAGAATCTTATGGAAGCACTTAGAGAACATCCTGATGTCGAGAAAAAGGTAAATTCAAGCGTCTTATTGTTCACTCTTATTACTAGCTAGCTTAATGGAAGTAGTGTTTACCAACAATTTAATACCGCCATGTCGAGTATCGGTAGCCGAGGAGAAAAGGTTTTCTTATTAGTGTTGTGTGCCAACTGAATCCAGGCCTGTCATATCTGGTCAGTCACAACCAAACTTACTTACCTTGTTTTGTGGTTGTGTTGCGTCTCAGGTGTCAGAAGTACGCCGATCAACACGAATGGAAAAAAAGAAGCTGGCCATGGCTATGAGAGAAAAACAGCTTGGAGCTCTTGGCATGCAGGTGCTTGTATTCTCCTTACTATGTTCCACGCATTATTTTTCATTTGAGTTAGGAGAATTGCGCGGTTCATCCGTAATATCCTATAACTGATCTGTTTCTTTATTCTCATCACGGGTGTGCTTGAGTATGTCTCGCGTTTGTACGGAGAAATTGTGTGTTGATCATTTTTGGGAATTGAAGAAGTAAATGACTTTCCTAGAGTTTAGTGTGATGACATCTGTAGAATCTATTTTACAAAACCGTGACGGTTCTCAAGTTTAGTGTTATAATTTGTTATCATGTACAAATAATTTTCAGACGACATCCGGGGGAAAGATCATTGCCAAACCGACAAGTTTACTTCGCGAAATGGAAGAACTTCATGAAGAGGCTGGCCTGGCTTGTTGTATTTGCCGTGAAGGATACAGATATCATCCTCAAAAGGTTTGTTGTTTTTCATGATAACTTCTAGGAACAACATGTGTTTCGACTCAGCAAGTGCTGCATTCTTTCCCCGTTTGCGGTATCATCACCCTTGCATCATCTACCCTACGGTCGAATTCGTGGCTCGTTACATTCTATTAAGTCTATCGCAACATTTCACGTTCTCAACAGGTTTCATTTAAGCTGTTGTTAGTAACAGCAAAGTCTCCTGTGGTTTATTTAATTGCCTTGGTAAGCTTTAACGGAGGTTTTTTGTAACCCTTTACAGGTTCTGGGTATCTACACGTTCACCAAGAGATGCATTCTGGAGGAACACGAAAACAAACAGCGTAAAACACTGGTAATTCCCGGTTTTCGTTGATAAGTAATGATCAAGTCTGGAATTTCCTTTTAACGAGTGATAGCGTAGCTAGAGAGAGTTAGGACACGTTTCTTACCTGACGTGATAGAGTGGTTGACTGATGAAACAATTGTTTAATACAGCTCTCGATCTTTCACAAAGTTAGTACGATTGTGCAGGGTGTTTGGAAGCTATGAAGCAACGTCACTTACCACTCTGGGGTGGTTGTGCTATTTTGTGATTGAACAAAAAGATTCGGAATCTCCGTGAGACTTCCGCGAGACTTGTAGACCTTTAAAACAGCCATTAACAGGGTTTGTGTTGTTGATCAGGCTAAGCGTCCGATTTGTAAGGCTTTGATACAGGACGCTCAGCTTGTTTTGAATTGATGATTTCTTGCATGTATGTTTGTTGTGTTCGTCAGGGTTACTGCACTGTCAGCCACTTTAATATCGTGCATTATGACTGCCACATGGCGGCTGTAAGGTAAGAAAACAACCATCCTCTTTGCTCTCTTTAAGACTGTTGGAAGGAAACTCCGAAGATTCCTTACCATGCACGTGATTAAGTACGACTGTACACGTGTACTCTGTATCCTGCCATTATCCGCTGAGTTGTTCATATCTCTATCAATCTCTATCTAGATCACTTAGTGACGTCTGCAGCAGTTGCTAAGTCAAGTTTTTCCTTATTAGGCTTGCTCGAGGTCGTGATGAGTGGGAAAGTGCTGCCCTTCAGAATGCAAACACCAAGTGTAATGGTCTGTTGCCTATCTGGGGTTCAAAGGTAAGCGATTGAACGAGATTTCTGCTGTTCTTTTGATGAGACAAATAACTACCACCGGCATTTTCGACGCCTTGGAAAGAATAGAAATTGTTTAACGCAGACCTACTCGTTTGTAAAACTCTGTTTGTTGAAGTGTGTCGGTTGGGAGTAAGCAGACTTGGTTTCTGCATGGAATTTAGTTTAGGAAAAGTCGGCGACTCTCCGCATCTGACTGGGGTAATTAAAGAAGTTCATATCTGTTTAAACTTGATGTTTCTATCACCATACCAGGTTTCTGAGTCTGCATTTGCAAGTTGTCTGGCAAGGTAAGAGTACTTCCACTGCTCAAATGCTCTTGTTGCGTTGGTGAAGCTCTTTGTTTCGCCTTGAGTGCTCTCAGGTCCATTAGTAGTCATTGTATTTCCGCCAATCGAATGTAGTTGGTAATATCGTCACAAAGCCCTTTGACAGGCGGTGCGTAATTTCTTGAATGGGGTATGAATTTCTGTAATATGTGAATGACACACTACTTTCAGCTTAAGTAGCACTCCCATTTTACTCCACTTTTATCGCTTTCAAAAAAGAAATTTACAATCGTTTTTTTTTTTTTACTTTCAGACACAACAGTTACATTCAGGAGTGTACGGGTCATATGGAACCTACGTATCACGCTTCTATTCACGACCTGCGTCTGCTGCTCCAGCGGTTTGCATTTGAAAAATCCTTCAGTGAGGACACCGGTGGCGGGGGCCGAGACTCGAACATCAAATTTGTGCCGTATGCGATCCACATGATACTCTATGTCTTAAACACGTAAGAGTCGTGAACTATTGATACCAGTTTCTTAATGCTACATAGTTAAACATGCAAGTGCATTGATATTAGAGGCTGGAAAGTGGTGAAAAAAGTCTAATGTAATTTGGATTGGTGAAATCAACCCTTCTGTTTCCTTATGAGTGTTGGCCTGAGAAAGGCAATGGGACATCCTAGAGGTAAAGAACAAAATTGTTTCACATCGGTGGGAATCGAACCCAGGACCCTCGGATTAGTTGATCGTTGCTCTGTCGACCAGGCTACGAGGCCAGACGTATCTTTTAACATTGCTCGCGAAGAGGGCGAGGGAGAAGTAAAGGACTTTTTTCAAAGAATTTCATAGCTTCTTTTATGAGCGCTTAAATGTACTTTGTCACCGTGGCTTAATATCAGTCTAAATTGGAAATAACTTTGTTATTTTCTCATGCAGGACTCGCCAACTGAGTCGAGAGGAGAAGACGCTGAAATCATTTTTGGACATGGCCCCGGACAAATGGGCTGAATCATCTTACGAGGTTTGTTTCCTTTGATGTGCAGTGTACAAAGTGATTTCTTGCATTAATAAAATTTCCACGTAATACAAGCGCCACATTACTTATCAAAACCGTATAACTTCTTTGAATTATAATCAAGTATTATATTATTTGTAAGTCGCCATTAGCCTTGCATTTGACAGCGACCAGCTCGAACACGACTGCTACCTTGGTCACTCTGCAGATATTTTGTAATTTTCCTAAGTAAACTTTCTTTTTTCTGTTGTCCCAATGGTTAGCCGAGTAGTTATATCAAGAGACTAAGGATATGATTCCGTTTTTTGATTTCAGGTCGATAGCCCGCTGTACATGACAGTGCTGTCGCTGTTTGTGTATTCACTGGAGCACTGGAACCAATCAAAGATCACTTTCCTTAAAAGGCTTTTCGTTACTGCACATGCACGTCATACAAATCCCTCGGGGACGACCAAGTACGACTTATTTTACTTTCCTGGAATTTTTTTTTTTTGATTTAATATTAAGTCCGACAGCTAGTTAATTATAAGACAGTTACGTTGCGCCGGGCGGCAGTTATTGAATTTGAAGTGTTACTCTTGTAACACTCAATTAATAAAGCTATCTACCTATCTTGTCTGCCTTACCTCACCTGATTGGACTGCATTAACACTGGAGACATCACACGTGAATACTCTTTTGGTATCTCTGAGAATTATCAGTGAAAAAGAAACTAAACAACTGAATGCTCTAGCAGCCCGTACGTTAGAACTGATCTGAAACCAGTTTTCAGTGGTCGTTAAGCACTGTTACATGACACAGTTATCGTTCACAACTGACCCTTCCATCTCTGTTTTGTTAAACAGGGTCACCGATCTGACTCTGGCTGAATTCTCTGTGTACCGGCCGTATATTGTGTTTTTTGTGTTGATCGATAAACTTCACCACCTACTGAAGGTAAGTGAGTGCGATAGAGTAGCTACATTAATCGTTATCTTTCATATTTGTATAAAATCTCACCGCGTCATCGTTCCCAGATGGAACGATAAGCCCCTAAGATTGAAAGTCAGTTACCTTCATTTTCAAGGTTTTATCTTAACAGTAAACACTTGGTCTATATTCTTTTTTTCTTTTACAGAAACATTTGGTTGCGGATGACAATGGCTGGCCGCAGGGAATGCTGGATCATATTCGAAACAGTGACGAGACCGTGTTGAAGGGTTGTGACAAGGCAAGATTTTTATTTCGTTTACCGCATAATTTACCTTTCTTTCTTCTTTCTTTTGTGTACGTTCTGATGTCGTGTTTTCCTTTGCAGATTTTATCCTTTTACCAGACGGACCTTCTACCATCGGAGTCATTTTCCGAGTTGTTTGATGTAGCAGGTATGTAGTGTGTGGCATTTGTGAGTGACGGAGTAGCAATTGATTGGATTCAGTGTAAGAACGGCAGGCTTTAAATGACTGTGTGGCATTAGTGCACAATTCCACGAGCTTAGAATCCTCATATTTGAGATTTTTGACGTGTTTTTAAGCTCTTATCTTTTTTGTTTAATTACAGAAATGCTGTCTGACATCCCAGATCCGGAAAAGTTTATTACTGAGACCCTTGCCTCGCTGCCAAAGTGAAACGCCCTGCGTCAAAGTTTGCAGACTCAGAGACAAGAATGAAGTGACTGACTCTAACATAACTACCGAAAACATAGCGAATAGAATCGTTTTTAAGTTAAGCCATTTCCAAAAGTGGTGGTTCGAAGAAATTTAATGTAGAATAGGTGATGTAGTACGAGAGATCACAATTAAACGTAATTCATGAAGGTTGTAGTTTCTGCTAATTTCCTTTCTTTTATTTTGCGTTTAAAAAACTGTCTGTGGCATAAGCCTTTTGGAACTGCAGTTTCACCTTGAAAAAGTCAAAATAGTACACAATGTCTTGCCGTTTCCGCGAGTGTTTATAAAATAGGCACTGACCGTAAACAGTCGATTCCTGCTTTCTTCAAATGCCCCCTGGAGGCGGAACTTTGAGGACGGCTCCTTGAGGCAAACGCTGCTTTTCTCTGGTGCTGCATAACAGATAAACTTAAGACGAGAAACAGGGCTGCTGGGTCAATTTACCTGAACGTAGTGGCGGAATATGCAAATATCGAAAAAAAAAAAAAGGAGCCTCAAAGGGGCAATGATCTTCCTTGTTTCCTCTGCAATTTAGTCACGCCCGAGGCTAAAGCAAAAACGCCAAGAAAACCATGGAAAGAAAGTCGGGTTACAACCTACACTGAAGCTTCAAATAGCTATTAAAATAGCTCACATTTTGCTTATCAAATTGCATCTCGAAACCATTAACACTTGAATAGTTTTCTAGCTCTTGTTTGAAAATGAATTCACTTCTTATCACAAGGGAGCTTAAGTAGACCACGACGTCGACGTCGACGGCAACGAGAACGTCACCAAGCGAACGGTGAATGATCAAAATAGTAGCTGTGCGCGTGCGTGATAAATTTTTGTGCATTTCTTTGCCGAGCTCTGCGTGGTCTGAGGAACGCGAACGACGACGCTAATTTTTCGTTTTTTCATTTGGATTTGAACGCTGTCATTGCATATTTAGCCTAGGCAAGTTTTTGGAGCCATTGGCGTACTGAACAGATCTAGACAATTCTAATTTTGCAGGTAAAAAAAAAAAATCAATTTTGACTAGGCATCGTCCTCGGCGTCGCCGTGGTCGTTGCTTCAGCTTCCTGTAAACGCTGTTTACCATGTACTACACCACCTGCTTTGCGAATGTTTGAAAATATAAATTGCCAAGTAAGAGCTGTAGGTTCAACTAAAATAGAATCAGGAAACAGAATATAGTACATGGAACACAGTTTGCCGTTTTCCATATGCAGCTGTTTAGAGAAAAAAAAAGATTAAGGCGTGAGTGAAACCCGCAAGGAGTCAGCGAGGCTGAAAACACTTTAAGTAGTCAAACAAAATATTAATTAACGAGATAACCATTCTTGTTGTATAGCACAGCCGGCAACGTCAGTATAGCAAGCGTGCATCATAATATAATGACGCGCGCTCAAGACTTAAGCAAAGATATCTTCGCTTCGCGAGAAAAATTCATCTACATTAAAAGTGTTATAAAACATTTTATTCATGCTTTTGGTTGTCCATCATCTATTTTTAATGCAGTTGGCGCCCCAAGGAGCTCTTATGTTACTGTCGTGCTCTCCAAACTGGACAAAGAGGTTTTTTTTTTTTGGCTTAAAACCTTTTCGATATGAGATTACAATATCCAATATGCTTTGTGTGTCAAGTTATTGAGTTACGGAGTTAATGGGTTTGTCCGCCAAACAAGCCATTAGTCTTTGTTTTATACTTTCTATCGTGTTTGAGGAAGGGTTGGTTCAAACCATACTTGACTAGGTAAATTACCTACGCTTCGATAGCACCAGGATTCGAAAAAAATACTATTTTCTTTTGGTTTTTTCATGAAACGTAGAATAAGAACGGAAGCATTTCAGAGTAGTAGTCTCTGGCAAGTTATGAAAGGTCATCACGCGTAACTATCACATTACAAGTCTTAACTTTTCGCTGAACTTGTTGGGCCGTATTCCTTCCTCTTAATTGAGGTGGATATTGAAATTTAAAATAGTGAAAAGTGGATCATTGACTAACTAAAGATTTCCAGAGACTTCAGTAACTCTGCAACGACATATACATATGTTCGTTGAAAAAAAACACCTGCTTAAGATGACGTTGTTTGTATTAAAGGGAACACTATATATTTGACGGAACCGTAGAGTGTTTTACATACGGTGCTAATGTGCGTGCTAAGCGGTACAGAATATGACTTCTTCCGAGCACTTTGAACATAAAACTTCAATTCTTTGTTTTATCCTTGTCAGCACATGTGGAATCATATTTCCATTTGGGTCTGCTTGCACCGGTAAGTTGAATTCAGTTTACTCTTCCTTCTTAGTTTCGTGGTCAAAGAAAATGGCTCGTTTTTTCGTAAACCGGTTTAATTAGTTCTGAATGTAACCCATTTAAAATTAGTGAGATTAAACGATGTTGTATTGCAACTGGGGTTATGTCCTTCAATCCCACTACAGGTATATTGTTGACGGGATCTTTATGTTTAATCGATAAAGGGAGCTTGGTTCAGTCAAGGGCGGGAGTGGGGTTTCCATGCAAACTTTTTAAAAATGCTTAAGCGGGAACCCTTCTATCACAGTTTGGCATGAGGCCCAGGCAGCTATAGTCACTACTCATCCGGGGTAAAGGAAAGTATGACTGATGTTGTCGTTAGGATTTTACGCCAAAGATTTCCATGCATCAATGGCTGAATGACTTTTTGAAGTACTCAGATTCGCAGTTAGCAAATCAGAGGCCGTGTCTACTGTCCAGATATCCAGCGATATCAATGCATTGACCAAATATGGCCGGCTTTATTACCGAAATGCCTAATCGTACCTTTCTAGTAGGCCTAAGCCGTGTAAAAGGCTGGTTTGATCTCGCAATAGGTATTTTGGCTCGAGAAAAACATGGCTGAAGCAAAGTCACCTGATATGTAGGTAGCAGGGAACTTATATTGATGATATCATAGCTACGGTCAGTACAACCAATAAGAAGATGAGTTCTATGATTATCAAGACGTGCCAATATAAAATTCTTGGAATCTTACACAGGCGACGAATGCCGCATGATTATATTCAAGGAACCAATAGAAAACAAGGCCATGAGAGGCCACGCGATCAGAAGTGCGGAGGTCCATAATCAAGGGAGCTGTCGTGTGATGTGTTATATGGACCCCAACTGTGTCTCCATTAATTTTGGACCCTCTGAAAACGGAAGATACAGATGCGAGTTGAATAGCGCCAGTGATGACGATCAATTGTCATTCCTTGAGCATAAAGACACTTACACTTTCCTAGCCATCGAGGTAAACCTTTTTAATGATGAAGTTATGTTTGGGTAGTGTAGATAAATGTCTTCATCAGAGTAAATCATGCATGATTCTGGTCAATAGCTCTTTTCCGAGTTGATCTAAGCCTCTCCATCAAAGCCAGGCCTGGCGCACAGTCATTCATAAGACCAGGAATTTAATTCAGTGCATGTGATTGAAGTTTCATTTTCACATGAGAGGATGGGCACCAAGACTAGCTTTGAGAAAGAGGTTAAAAATGATTCAGAAATGGTGTATTGAAGAGGCGGATCTAACGATCTTACTGAGGGATTCACGGGCCCTTCGCCCTATTATCCTTTTATCAAACTGACTCCAAGTGTGTAAAAAGATAACTGTTAAATAATTACGACTAATATTTTTTAATCTTAGAAAATTTCGTTCGAACTTCCAACTTTATGATTAGCTTTCTCTTTCAACAGAATCTTTGTAGTAGCAGCCCATGTTTAAACGGAGGTATTTGTCAAGTTGGATTCACCAGTAAAGGTTATCGTTGCATCTGTCGCACTGGATTCCCGGGAACAAACTGCTGTCCAGGTATTATTACTCTTCTTTCTATCCCGTTTTATTGGCTTGTTTATGAAACATGTTCCTTTTAATTGTTTAAAACCGATCAAATATCGCTTGTCCTGTTGTTTTCCTTTGTCATTTCTTATCGTTGAGATAAGTAGCATTAGCGTGTTTATCTTTTCAAACTATTTGATTCTTTCGTTTGGAATCATTAAATTTCAAATGCTTTAAAACAGTCAAATAATAATAGCAATTTCTACGAATTACTTGAGACCTTAAAAACCTTTTCTTTTTCCCATCGTTAGGAAGGTCTTGTAGCGACTTGAAGAAGCTCGACCCAGCATTAAAAAGCGGCACTTACGTCATTGATCCTGACGGCAAAGGAGGTTTGCCACCTTTATATGACGTTACCTGTGACATGACTGACAAGAATGGAGTTGGCGTGACCGTCATAAGTCACGACAGTGAAAACAGAACGCTGGTGGATGGATGCGAACCTCCAGGTTGTTACAAACGTGACATTAACTACACAGGAGCAAGTCTTCCGCAGCTGGCAAAGCTCGCTAGAGTTTCCACACGCTGTGAACAGTTCATCAAGTATGAATGCCTAAACTCTCAACTGTTTAAAAATGAATCGAACAAAGTAATCGGATGGTGGGTTTCACGCAATGGCGATGCTATGAATTACTGGGGCGGAGCATCACCTGGTAATGGGAAGCAGATTTGCGCATGCGGGATGAATAATTCCTGCGCACGCACCGGCCTTGTTTGTAACTGTGATAAGAATGACAATGAGTGGCGAGAGGACAGCGGTCTCCTCACTGACAAGATCCATCTTCCAGTTAAACAGCTGAGGTTTGGAGATACTGGAGGCGACCCCGAGAAAGGTTACCATACATTGGGAAAGTTCAAGTGCTATGGAATTGCCTGATTGTATACAGAATTCCATTATATTTTTCATCCAGCCTCTTTCTTAGTGCCTTTCCTCCCAACTGGTCAGCTAGCTTGTTAAATTGGGAAAATCTTTGCTGTTGTGAAAAAAAGTCACCGGACGATTAACCAGGGAAGTTTTAAATAAGTAAAATTTGGTGTTTGTGATGGCATAAAATTCTTGGGGACTGACACGTTTGCATATTAGTCCTTAAAACATTTGCAAGTGCTTATTTATTCTACATTGTACGAGATTAATTATGTGATTACTTTTTAATAATATACTTGAAAATGGACTATTAAAGGTCTTTTAACTGTGACGTAATATGAATTGTTTAAATAGGCAGGCTGTAGTGTCCTTCCTTCACCAAATATCTTCGAAAAGTACCGAAACATTCGCAATTAATCTCCAAAACTGTTGAAGAATCTTCGACAATCTTCGGATGATCTTCCTTAATCGTCTGATGATCTTCAGAACCCTTCGGAATTGTGCGGCGATCGTCAGAAGTGTTCGGGTGATTTTCAGAAAAGATTCGGGTGATGTTCATAAATACGTACATACTCGGAGTGGTTTGGATGCTCCTCGAAAGTGTTCGGAAAAAAGTCTAGTTATCTTCGCTTATCTTCGGAAAGCTTCGAGGTGACCACAGACCGCCTTTGAAATACTTTGGATGACCGTTGTAGTCTTCGACTGTCTTCGTACTAACCTCGAAAATCTTCGTTGTAATTTACACTTGTTTTACATTTTTTGCACTGTTGTACACTTGAACTGCATCGCTCTTAGTTAGTACGAATCGAGTACGTTCTTAAGTGTATAGCGGGGCATCGCGACTGTAACGCAGAGATGTTAACCTCAGATCAAGTTAAACCCTAAGTGTTGTCAGGCTTGTGTGAACGTGCTCACTATAAATTGCCAACATTGATCCGTTCTTTACTTTGCACTCATTATGCACACTGTTTACTTCTGACTTCGTTTTAGCCGCGGTCATCATCGCTAGTGCGACCCAATTAAAAATGCTACTACCCAAGTCTCCGATTTCGCCTAAGGAGCCACCAGTGTTAAAGGCCAAGACCTTATTGCGGTCTGTTTAATGTATAACACTCAAAACCAGAAGTTTCTCTTTTTGTCAAGGAGAAAAATGGCATCCTAGCTGATTAAATAGCTTATCCGCAACGAAATCAGAAAGGAGAAGGCAAACTGCGGCTGATGATAATTTAAGAGAGCTATAATGACAAAGCGACTGCGCGCTAAACTTTTCAAAGCGAAATACGAGTTTTCACATGCCTCATCTAAATGCATAGGCTATAAAATCGTTCAAGCTCTGAAACTCGTTACAACAATAAGTAACACATTAGCATTCAGAGACATCTCGTTAAACTCCAAAACCCCTCTTTGCCGTTTTAGAGAGACCTGACCGTTGTTAGAACGTTGGAAGTAAAACACTTTCCTCGTCACGTTTATTGGTGTTTGTTAGCGAGAGGTAAACCTCTTAGCCGCTATAGTCCAAATAGTTGTTTTATAATTTATGATTGTGGCTTAAAGATTGACATCAGTCAATCAATTGGATACAGGTACCTTTATTTATTGCGTAGCTAGCGTGTAAACCTTTCCCGCTGTTTCCTTTACCTCTTTAGGTTGTCAAGGAAAATATAAATAAAATATAGCTTGCGGTTTTCTTCCTTCAGAGGTTACCGTGTAGTATTTGTGAATTCGATATTCTGGTGTCTCCGATGGGCATTATGGCCAAGAAATGATTGAAATGATTAGAAGGGTTATTATTCGCTCATGGGTTGTGTATTTTTTCAATTCCTTTTAATCCTGTTCGTAGTAATATTTATTCATTCCACACGGGTAAATAACATTTTATTATAACGTCTAAACCTCCCTTGTAGATTCCAGATATTAAATTCCTGAGTAAAGCGAATAGTAATGTTATTATAAATGAATAAGGGCTGTACCTTTCTCGGAGAAATATTAAAAATAAATGGTATCCTTTGCTACGCATCTTAATTCTTAACTTTTCGCTGTGCTCGTCATATCTAAATGAGTCGTATTCCAGTTAATTGGCGTGGAAATTGAAATTTCATCTATTAGAAATCTCTGCGTGCTTCGTAACCGAATAAAATCTATTACGATTTTTTTGTAAATACCTGCTGAAATGTGAGCTGTTCCTGTCAAACGTGGAATCTTTGCATCAGGCGTTTTACATATGGTATGAGTCAACTGTGTAGTCAAACGGTGGGCAGAAGATGGCTCGTTCCAGTTGTTTTAAAGGTGCAATTGTAGTGTCTTTCATCTTTCTCATTGCATTTGGAAGCATATTCGCACTTGGTTCTGATTGCACAGGTAAGTATAACTTTTGAGTTACTAAACGGTTTGTGAATCTGCTGAACTGTTTTTCCAAGTTATTTAACATTGCGCGGGCATTAACGCTGTTTACTTCATGAAATTTGTCCTGCAATTGGCATCAGTTCTGTTGATTACTTCCTCCCCCGATAGGAGACTTGTTCGTTAATTGAACAAGTATTAGTAATAAAACTGACGAAGAGGATACATTCCTACGGTGCAAGAAAGACGAAGTTGAGCAAACATAGCGACACTTGAACCTTTTGCAGTCGTTTCGTTCAGATACTGGCAGAAGTTACAAATGCTCGATTGCTCAATTAACATGACATATAGAACTTAATTCAAAATTGACATAAAATTCCTGGCTTAAGTCTGCTTTACCAACTCACGTTAAAGCACGTTGAAGTATGCTGAAGCATTCTTCTTTTAACTTACAGCTCATACAAATTTTAAACGCTTTAACTGAGTACATTACCTGTAGAAAAATTTCGGACGTTTAATTTTGGGACACTATATCTCACTTTTTTTGAACAAAAATTTCGGACACTTTGCTGAAACATAGCCAACAAAAATTTACACCTACAAAACGCGTTTTAGCCTGAAACCACATCTGTGAAAATAATATTTTATACTGCACTCTCAGGAGTTTTATAGATACACCGACAGAAAATAAAAAAATATTCTCTCAAGCCGTTAAGTAAAGGAAACTAGAGCGCGGCTTTGCAGCTATTAAAAGTTTTATACAGTGCTACAAATATTTCGGGTGATGTAGCAACTCTCGTAACGTATAATACGATTGGCTCACTAACCTAGCCAAAAACAAAAGACCAAACAATTGAAACAATGACTTAGACAATGACTTAAAAGCAACAGAAGCTGCTTACAATACCAAACAAAAGCAGGTTATGAGAGCTACTACACTACCGAATATTTCAGAGGCTTGAAATTTCAGACGCTTCAAATTTCGCAAGCTTTTTTGTCCCAAATGAAAATCGTCCGAAATTTTTAAATCTGTTTAGCTCATCAATTATTCGAATTTTTCCTTTGAGTTAATTTGCCACTCTCTACCTCACAATTCCGCGAGCTTTATTTTCCTTTCTGAAAAGTGCTCCTCAATTATGCCTGGCGGGTGTCACGTGATTCTGCTAAAATGACGTGCTGGGGTGGAGCAGAACCCGGCAGTGACAAGTGCGCATGCAGGATGAGCAGCTCATGTGCAAAGCCAGAACGACCTTGCAACTGTGATGCCAATGATGAAATATAGCGTAAATACAGTGGCCTCCTCACTGACACATCCTCCAGTTAAAGAGCTGAGGAGATACGAGTCATGCTGTTCAAGAGGACTTTAATGAACGCGGCTACCATACACTGGGGAAGTTCAAGTGCTATGGAATTGCATTGAATGGACAGCGCTATACAGCTTTTCACTGTCGTTTTTAACTAGACCGTGACACAAAAGGCGCCTGCAGCGAGATATCTTAACCTAGGATCAGTCTCAGCTGATTTTTAAATCAACCAAAGAAACTTTAAGCTTGAAGAGTTTTAAATTAGTAAAATTAGGAGTTTCTGTTAAACTATAACTTGGATTTAAAAAAGGGAAGCGACGCATTTTAAAGTGCTTGTATTTAAAGTTTACATTGTGAATGATATTTAGGCTTACTAAAAGGATTGCGCATATCAGCCATTTGCTATATTTATCGATGAAAGCGAAAGCTCGAGCGACCGCAAAATTAGCTGTCCACTGGTCAGCAGATTAACTCACAAAACTGGTCAGTGGATTAACGTCAAAAAGTTTACGATAACAGCTTGACTGGTCGGGTGTGCTTGCCTTCCCTAACCATAAAGGAAGGCTGGTCTAACAACACCGTTGTCTATATAAAATGGACGCTGTACGACTAGGCTCGATTACCAGCCGCTGTTCGGGAAAGGAGCCCGCGTTCCTCCCCATTCCTTCCTTCCCGGGGAGGAACGAAGACTGGACTCGAGAAAGCGGCGGAAATCGAGCCTACTGTATGACAGGTTTGCTGGAAAGACATTAAAAACTGGAATGAAATACCCCTGGCATAACATAAAGTTTCGAGGATTACCGAGACAGTCATCTGTTTCGAAGATATTTCACAACTAAAAACAGCTTGATACTGCTCGCGTGTTCTAAAAATAAAAAATAAAATAAATGAATTCAAAATAGTAATGAACACAGGTGCAAATATTCACTGCTTCAGTCTAACGGACTCGCCATATATAAATGCTTTTCACTGACCTGACTTACTTTTTTCTTTTGAAATAAAGTTTTATGCATATTTCAATGACAATTTTTCCAGGGACTGATAATGAAACTCCGAAGATGTTAACAAGTGACAAAATTTATTTTGGGTCTCCACGTTTGTGCATCGTTTGTTTTACTCTCACACAGAGTGGTTAAACAACTGAACCGACTCGTTTCTATTGGTTCTGCAGTCGCTCGCCCAATTTAAAATCCTATCATCTTTTGTTCGCGTTCGAGGCTCACTGTGAGCAGTTATAAAACAAAACAAGGATGTTTTTCTTCCGAGCTTTATATTTTATTTATAACCATTATCGTATGCTCTAATTTTACCAAAGATTTCCGCAGCACCGACGACATTACCCACTCAGAAAAGTCAATATGTTAAGTTTCCTTAATAATTAACGTCAGGTTGTTTTGTTGTCATTTGTCAATTACCGGATAATTATGTACATTAATTATGGTATAATCGTTTGCGCCAGACCGTAGATTCACGTTATTCAGCCTGCATACATATGAGTGCAATAAAATTTGAATTCTCTCATTACAAAAAGAAAACCTACATTGCAATTGTAAACGGCTTAAAAGTTTTACGGAGAAAGGACATAATTTTCAACAAGAGCCAGAATTCGGTTGTTCGTATTCTCTTGCAAGTCTTAATCGAACTTTTTAAAACAGCCAAGGTTGTATTAAACATTTGTAGCCTGGAGCAAATTTGCAAATATCGGCGTGTATGCGTGGTAATGTCTTTGCATTCTTTTCTGTTTAGTTTCACGTAAAGGAAAGAAGAAATATTTCTTTGTCATGAACCATGAAATTAAAAACTATAAGAAGTCCGTCCTTGATTTATAAGTTCGAAAATGTTTAATGCTAGTGATTTAACTGCTATAGTGAGACATTAACACTCTTTCAAACATCACCTGCTACTGCAATTGAAGTCAAAATAAAGTGAAGACTATAAACTGTGCAAAATATTCTACTTCTGGTCAAACGGTGCCCGCCAGGATAATGGCAAGTTCGGCCGGTTTTGAGAGTGGACCTGCCACTGTTGCCGCTACCCTTTGCATATTATTTGGAATCATGTTTCCATTCGGTTCTACTTACAGTGGTGAGTATAATGCCATAGCGGTAGATAGCAGAGGACGTTAAGTTTATCTCAATCTTTGTATTTGAAGGAACAGTTCAAGTCCTAGTATCAGGGTTCCATGAGGCGGACATTACTCATAGTTGTTGCTTATTGGGGAGTCATTGCTCTCTTATTAGTGTATGGAGACAGAGACTTTGCCACTAGTTAGGAACTACTTATATTTTGGTTTGGGTTGCTTCGGGTGAGTTTTTCGCTGTTGGGATGTAAACTTCTTTGAGAGTAAGACAAAGGCATTTATATCGGAGGGTCCTTTTTAGTTTTGCACCTCCTCTAAAGTTCTCAGTTAACGGGCATTTCAATTCCCCACTACTTGGTTATCGATTGAAAAGTACGAGAGTGATTCGTGGTGACTGTCACAGCACTTATATTGCGTTTTGTGGAGCAATGAGAAAATAACGTTTAACTCGCACTATTTCGATTAACAAGATACGAATTGGAAAATTGCAATTGTGCTGCTATCACTTAAATTTTTGGAATGAATAAAATGGTTGTACTTGCTTTTGGTTTAGAGCCTAAAAAATTTAGTTACCTTCACTCGATTTTTATTCAAGATGTTTTGGTCGCAGCGGAAATAAACGTTTTTGGAGAAATGTTATGAAAGCTTTCTGGTGTTGAAATTCTCTCAAAATGGTTTTTCTGTTTCGGCCCAGTAGTTTAGAGGTATTGGATTTAAGTTTTCAGCACAGAAACACTCTTCTTTTATCACGAGTTTTTCAGCTAGGGAACATTACGAACTGATATTATGGAGTGAACACCGACTACAAAATTACACAAAATTGGAATGCAAATGCCACAGAAGTCGATCTAGTCAAGCAGGCTCTTTTATGGTACATATCACAACTGGGAAAAATGTTCTGGAACTTTCTCCTCGCTTAAGGTATATAAATGAGCCTAAACCTCTTTTCATCTCCGTCTTTTTGACAAACTACTCGCTGATCGGATAATCTTTACAACAGATCAAAGAACATTTAACAGGGCAGCTACATTTTGACCAACATTAACATTTGGTGTACAAACGTCACAAGCAGTTATATTCGAAACTTATCGCTCTTTAATGGCCTTTCGATGGGCATAAGAACTCGATCATTGACATTCTGGAGAATTTAATACAATACAATACAACTGGGATATTCTTTCGTTGCATTCTTTCTTTGTGATAACTCCTACAATGCAATAACCTACATTGCAATTGTAAACGGCTTAAAGATGTTTGGAGACAAAGGACATAATTTTCAACAAGCTAGAGCCAGAATTCAGTTGCTAATATTCTCTTGCAAGTCTTTATCAAACTATTAAACTCAGCGAAGGTTGCATTTAAGATTTGTAGCGGCTGGAGCAAATTTGCCAATATCGGCGTGTATCCATAGTAATGGCTGAGTATTCTTTTCTGTTAATTCAGCTTCGGGCGAAGGAAAGAAGAAATACTTCCTTGTCATGAACCATGAAATTAAAAACTGTAAGAAGTCTGTCCTTGATTTATAAATTCAAAAATGCTTAATGCTAGCGATTTAACTGCTACAGTGAGACATGAACACTCTTTTAAACATCACCTGCTACTGCAATTGAAGTCAAAATAAAGTGAAGACTATAAACCGAGCAAAATATTCATTCTTTCTTTGTGATAACTCCTGCTGTGTTTAAAGGCGTTCCTGTCAACAGGTAATGTGGTTTATTTCTTTTGTCGATTACGACGTTTGGTCGATGGTAACGCGAGTATTTGGATGGAAACTGTTTAAAACTGCTGCTGGGGGAAACTGACACTTCTTTCAAAGTCTAGCACCAAGCTGAACCGGGAAAACTCACTGCTCATCGAAGACACTTTAGAATTTTGATGATCTCTTTATTGCCAAAGCCACATTTAATTGAGCTTACATACATAAAACGTAACTTGACTTAATGCCTTGATTTCTTCTTAAACGGTTAACGTTGAAGCGCGTCGTAGCTTGCTGAGAATTTTGCTAATTCGGAAATATTTCGACTAATATGGACTTAAATCTTTCTTACTGAAGTTATAAGTTTACTTGATTACTACATGGTGAACGTTTTCGTACAAATAACAAGCCACTATATTAATTGGCAAAATTTTCTTTGCGTCATTCACAGATGACGAATACCGTATCATCGAGTTCAAGGAACCAATAGAGAACAAGGTAATGAAGGATCACGTGATCAGAAGTGCAGAGGTCATTAATGAAGGGAGCTGCCGAGTGATGTGTTATATGGAACCCAACTGTGTGTCCATTAATTTCGGACCTTCTCACGGCGGGAAATACAGATGTGAATTGAATAGCGCCACCGATGAAGACGACTTGACCGTCCTTGAGGAAAAGCCAGCTTTCACCTTCCTAGCTATCGAGGTAAATAGTTTCACGCCTGAGTGATATTTTTTGCATTCAAAAAAGCGGATTACCGCTGCGGAATTTCGTCCAGGGTGAAAGGCTGGAAATCGTGAAGAAACCAAACATGATAATCAAGTCTTAAATGGCTGGTAGACTATTTGATAAAAAGGGAGCGGGGAGCTTGATGGCTATGTGAAGTCGCCCGGACCTTTATTTCTTTCGAAATTAATTATATTCAGACATTGACTTACCAATTAGGATTGTTTTACTGTGCTCTTTTAACAGAATCCCTGTAGTACCAGTCCGTGTTTAAATGGAGGTACTTGTCAAGTTGGATTCACCAGTAAAGGTTTTCGTTGCATCTGTCGCACTGGATTCCCAGGAACGAACTGTCGTCCAGGTAAATTACAGTGCGCCGTGTTCTATTCCTGGTCTAACATGAAACATGTCGAGTTTTGTGTTGACGTTTAAAATCCATATTTCATCCTAATGCAAAGCGAATGGTTAACAGTTATGTAATACATGAGTATTCCATTATTTTATTTCAGATATAAAGCTTACGCTAAGATTCAAAGTCTTTAAGAATCATGGTGACCATAAATGCTACTCAGTTACAATTATAACCTCAAGTTGTAAAAGCTGTTTTCATCGCTCTAAAATTATCGTGCCTACTTTATCAAGGTTATTTGTGAGTATAAAATATTATCAAAAACTATTACGACCCTCGAATTGTTTGTCAGACCTTTTTGTGGTCTCTTGGTAAAACGTAAATTTCTTTCTCGTTCTTAGCAAAGTCTTGCAGCGACTTAAAGAAGCTTGACCCTACAGTGGAAAATGGTACTTACGTCATTGATCCAGATGGTGAAGGAGACATGCCACCTTATAACGTCGCCTGTGATATGACTGACAAGAAAAGAGTTGGCGTGACCGTCATAAGTCACGACAGTGAAAACAGAACGCTGGTGGATGGATGTAAACGTCACGGTTGTTACAAACGTGACATTAACTACACAGGAGCAAGTCTTCTTCAGCTGGCAAAGCTCACTACCGTTTCCGCACGCTGTGAACAGTTCATCAAGTATGCATGCCGAAAGTCTAAACTGTTTAACAACCAAACAAACAAAGTAATCGGATGGTGGGTGTCACGCGATGGCAATAATATGAAGTACTGGGGCGGAGCATCACCTGGTAACGGAGAACAGATTTGCGCATCCGGGATGAATAATTCCTGCGCACGCACCGGCCTTGTTTGTAACTGTGATAACAACGACAATAAGTGGCGAGAGGACAGCGGTCTCCTCACTGACAAGACCCATCTTCCAGTTAAACAGCTGAGGTTTGGAGATACTGACGGCGGCCGCGAGAAAGGCTACCATACATTGGGAAAGTTCAAGTGCTATGGAATTGCCTGATTGTAAACAGAATTCCATTATGTTTTTCATCCAGCTTCTTTCTCAGTGCCTTTGCTCCCAAATGGTCAGCTAGCTTCTTAAATTGGGAAAATCTTTGCTGTTTTGAAAAAAAGTCACCGGACGATTAACTAGGAAAGTTCTAAATAAGTAAAATTTGGTGTTTGTGACGGCATAAAATTTTGGGGGGCTGACACGTTTGCATATTAGTCCTTAAAACATTTGCAAGTGCTTATTCATTCCACATTGTGCGAGAATAATTATGTGATTACTTTTTAATAATATACTTGAAAAGAGACCCTTAAAGGTCTTTTAACTGTGACGTAATATGAATTGTTTACATAGGCGGGCTGTAGTGTCCTTGCTTTACCAAATATCTTCGAAAAGTACCGAAACATTCGCAATTAATCTCCAAAACTGTTGAAGAATCTTCGACAATCTTCGAATGATCTTCCTTAATCGTCTGATGATCTTCAGAACCCTTCGGAATTGTGCGGCGATCGTCAGAAGTGTTCGGGTGATTTTCAGAAAAGATTCGGGTGATGTTCATAAATACGTATATACTCGGAGTGGTTTGGATGCTCCTCGAAAGTGTTCGGAAAAAAGTCTAGTTATCTTCGCTTATCTTCGGAAAGCTTCGAGGTGACCACAGACCGCCTTTGAATACTTCGGATGACGGTCGTAGTCTTAGAGTGTCTCCGTACTAACCTCGAAAATCTTCGTGGTAATTTACACTTGTTTTACACCTTCTGCACTGTTCTACACTTGAACTGCATCGCTCTTAGTTAGTTCGAATCGAGTACGTTTTTTTAAAGTGTATAGCGGGGCATCGCGACTGTAACGCAGAGATGTTAACCTCAGATCAAGTCAAACCCTAAGTGTTGTCAGGCTTGCGTGAACGTGCTCACTATAAATTGCCAACATTGATCCGTTCTTTACTTTACACTCATTATGCACACTGTTTACTTCTGACTTCGTTTTAGCCGCGGTCATCATCGCTAGTGCGACGCAATTAAAAATGCTACTACCCAAGTCTCCGATTTCGCCTAAGGAGCCACCAGTGTTAAAGGCCAAGACCTTATTGCGGTCTGTTTAATGTATAACACTCAAAACCAGAAGTTTCTCTTTTTGTCAAGGAGAAAAATGGCATCCTAGCTGATTGAATAGCTTATCCGCAACGAAGTCAGAAAGGAGAAGGCAAACTGCGGCTGATAATAATTTAAGAGAGCTATAATGACAAAGCGACTGCGCGCTAAACTGTCCAAAGCGAAATACGAGTTTTCACATGCCCCATCTAAATACATAGGCTATAAAATCGTTCAAGCTCTGAAACTCGTTACAACAATAAACAACACATTAGCATTCAGAGACATCTCGTTAAACTCCAAAACTCCTCTTTACCGTTTTAGAGAGACTTGGCCGTTGTTAGAACGTTGGAAGTAAAACACTTTCCTCGTCACGTTTATTGGTGTTTGTTAACGAGAGGTAAACCTCTTAGCCGCTATAGACCAAATAGTTGTTTTATAATTTATGACTGTCGCTTAAAGATTGACATCAGTCAATCAATTGGATACAGGTACCTTTATTTATTGCGTAGCTTGCGTGTAAACCTATCCCGCTGTTTCCTTTACCTCTTTAGGTTATCAAGGAAAATATAAATAAAATATAGTTTGCAGTTTTCTTCCTTAAGAGGTTACCGTGTAGTATTTGTAAATTCGATATTCTGGTGTCTCCGATGGGCATTATGGCCAAGAAATGATTGAAATGATTAGAAGGGATATTATTCGCTCATGGGTTGTGTATTTTTTCAATTCCTTTTAATCCTGTTTACGGTAATATTTATTCATTCCACACGGGTAAATAACATTTTATTATAACGTCTAAACCTCCCTTGTAGATTCCAGATATTAAATTCCTGAGTAAAGCGAATAGTAGTGTTATTATAAATGAATAAAGGCTGTACCTTTCTCGGAGAAATATTAAAAAGAAATGGTATCTTTTGCTAGGCATCTTAATTCTTAACTTTTCGCTGTGCTCGTCATATCTAAATGAGTCGTATTCCAGTTAATTGGCGTGGAAATTGAAATGTCATCTACTAGAAATCTCTCGGGTTTCGTAACCGAATAAAATCCATTACGATTTTTTTGTAAACACCTGCTGAAATGTGAGCTGTTCCTGTCAAAAGTGGAATCTTTGCATCGGGCGTTTTACATATGGTATGAGTCAACTGCATAGTCAAACGGTGGGCAGAAAATGGCTCGTTCCAGTTGTTTTAAACGTGCAATTGTAGTGTCTTTCATCTTTCTCATTGCATTTGGAAGCATATTCGCACTTGGTCCTGATTGCACAGGTAAGTGTAACTTTTGAGTTACTAAACGGTTTGTGAATCTGCTGAATTGTTTTTCCAAGTTATTTAACATTGCGCGGGCATTAACGCTCTTTACTACATGAAATTTGTCCTGCAATTGGCATGAGTTCCGTTGATTACTTCATTCCTTGATAGGAAACTTGTTCGTTAATTGAACAAGTATTAGTAATAAAACTGACGAAGAGGAAACATTCCTACGGTGCAGGAAAGACGAAGTTGAGCAAACAGCGACACTTGAACCTTTTGCTGTCGTTTCGTTCAGAGATACTGCCAAAAGTTACAAATGCTTTCTTGCTCAATTAACATGACATATAGAACTTAATTCAAAATTGACATAAAATTCCTGGCTTAAATCTGCTTTACCAACTCACGTTAAAGCACGTTGAAGTTTGCTGAAGCATTCTTCTTTTAACTTACAGCTCATACAAATTTTAAACGCTTTGACTGAGTACATTACCTGTAGAAAAATTTCGGACGTTTAATTTTCGGACACTATATCTCACTTTTTTTGAACAAAAATTTCGGACACTTTGCTGAAACATAGCCAACAAAAATTTACACCTACAAAACGCGTTTTAGCCTGAAACCACATCTGTGAAAATAATATTTTATACTGCACTCTCACATACACCGACAGAAAATAAAAAAATATTCTCTCAAGCCGTTAAGTAAAGGAAACTAGAGCGCGGCTTTGCAGCTATTAAAAGTTTTATACAGTGCTACAAATATTTCGGGTGATGTAGCAATTCTAGTAACGTATAATATGATTGACTCGCTAACCTAGCCAAAAACAAAAGACTAAACAATTGAAACAATGACTTAGACTTAAAAGCAATAGAAGCTGCTTACGATACCAAACAAAAGCAGGTTATGAGAGCTGATACACTACCGAATATTTCAGAGGCTTGAAATTTCCGACGCTTGAAAATTTCGCAAGCTTCTTTGTCCGAAATGAAAATCGTCCGAAATTTTAAAATCTGTTTAGCTCATCAATTATTCGAATTTTTCCTTTGAGTTCATTTGTCACTCTCTATCTCATAATTCCGCGAGCGTTGTTTTCCTTTCTGAAAAGTGCTCCTCAATCATGCCTGGCGGGTCTCACGTGATTGTGCTAAAATGACGTGTTGGGGTGGAGCAGAACCCGGCAGTGACAAGTGCGCATGCAGGATGAGCAGCTCATGTGCAAAGCCAGAACGACCTTGCAACTGTGATGCCAATGATGAAATATAGGGTAAAGACAGTGGCCTCCTCACTGACACATCCTCCAGTTAAAGAGCTGAGGAGATACGAGTCATGCTGTTCAAGAGGACTTTAATGAACGCGGCTACCATACACTGGGGAAGTTCAAGTGCTATGGAATTGCCTGAATGGACAACGCTATACATTAAAGTTTTTCACTGTCGTTTTTAACTAGACCGTGACACAAAAGGCGCCTGCAGCGAGATATCTTAACTTATGATCAGTCTCAGTTGATTTTTAAATCAACCAAAGAAAGTTTAACCTTGAAAAGTTTTAAATTAGTAAAATTAGGAGTTTCTGTTAAACTATAACTTGGATTTAAAAAAGGGAAGCGACACATTTTAAAGTGCTTGTATTTAAAGTTTACATTGTGAATGATATTTAGGCTTACTAAAAGGATTGCGCATGTCAGCCATTTGCTATATTTATCGATGAAAGCGAAAGCTCAAGCTACCGCAAAATTAGCAGTCCACTGGTCAGCAGATTAACTCACAAAACTGGTCAGGAGATCAACTTCAAAACGTTTACGATAACAGCTTGACAGATCGGGTGTACTTGCCTTCCCTAACGATAAAGGAAGGCTGTTCTAACAACACCGTTGTCTATGTAAAATGGACGCTGTATGACTAGGCTCGATTACCAGCCGCTGTTCGGGAAAGGAGCCCGCGTTCCTCCCCTTTCCTTCCTTCTCGGGGAGGAACGTAGACTGGACTCGAGAAAGCGGCGGAAATCGAGCCTACTGTATGACAGGTTTGCTGGAAAGACATTAAAAACTGGAATGAAATACCCTTAGCATAACATAAAGTTTCGAGGATTATCGAGACAGTCATCTGCTTCCAAGATATTTCACAACTAAAAACAGCTTGATACCGCTCGCGTGTTCTAAAAGTAAAAAATGAAATAATGAATTCAAAAGAGTAATGAACACAGATGCAAATATTCACCGCTTCAGTCTAACGGACCCGGCATATATAAATGCTTTTCACTGACCTGACTTACTTTTTTCTCTTGAAATAAAGTTTTATGCATAATTCAATGACAATTTTTCCAGGGACTGGTCATCAAACCCCAACGAGGTTAACAAGTAACAAAATTTATTTTGGGTCTCCACGTTTGTGCATCGTTTGTTTTACTCTCACACAGAGTGGTTAAACAACTGAACCGACTCGTTTCTATTGGTTCTGCAGTCACTCGCCCAATTTAAAAACCTATCATCTTTTGTTCGCGTTCGAGGCTAATTGTGAGCAGTTATAAAACAAAACAAGGATGTTTTTCTTCCGAGCTTTATATTTTATTTATAACCATTATCGTATGCTCTAATTTTACCAAAGATTTCCGCAGCACCGACGACATTACCCACTCAGAAAAGTCAATATGTTAAGTTTCTTTAACAATCAATGTCATGTTGTTTTCCTGTCATTTGTCAATTGCCTGATATTTATGTACATTAATTATGGTATAATCGTTTGCGCCAGACTGTAGATTCACGTTATTCAGTCTGCATACATATGAGTGCAATAAAATTTGAATTCCTTCATTGCAAAAAGAAAACCTACATTGCAATTGTAAACGGCTTAAAAGGTTTAGGGAGAAAGGACATAATTTTCAACAAGAGCCGGAATTCTGTTGTTAATATTTTCTTGCAAGTCTTAATCAAACTTCTTAAAACAGCTAAGGTTATATTTAACATTTGTAGCCTGGAGCAAATTTGCAAATATCGGCGTGTATGTATAGTAATGGCTTTGCATTCTTTTCTGTTCAGTTTGGGGCAAAGGAAAGAAGAAATATTTCCTTGTCATGGACTATGAAATTAAAAACTGTAAGAAGTCCGTCCTTGATTTATAATTTCAAAAATGCTTAATGTTTGCGATTTAACTGCTACAGTGAGACATGAACACTCTTTCAAACATCACCTGCTACTGCAATTGAAGTCAAAATAAAGTGAAGACTATATACTGAGGAAAATATTCATTCTTTCTTTGTGATAACTCCTGCTGTGTTTAAAGGTGTTCCTGTCAACAGTTAATGACGTCTATTTCTTTTGTCGATTACGACGTTTGGTCGATGGTAACGCGAGTGTTTGGATGGAAACTGTTTAAAGCTGCTGCAGGGGGAAACTGACACTTCTTTCACAGTCTAGCACCAGGCTGAACCGGGAAAACTCACTGCTCACAGAAGACACTTGAGAATTTGATGATCTCTTTATTGCCAACAGCCACATTTAATTGAGCTTACATACATAAAACGTAACTTGACTTAATGCCTTGACTTCTTCCTCAACGGTCAACGTTGAAGCGAGTCGTAGCTCGCTGAGAATTTTGCTAATTCGGAAATATTTCGACTAATATGGACTTAAATCTTTCTTACTGAAGTTATAAGTTTACTTGATTACTACATGGTGAACGTTTTCGTACAAATTTTCTCTGCGTCATTCACAGATGACGAATACCGTATCATCGAGTTCAAGGAACCAATAGAGAACAAGGTAATGAAGGATCATGTCATCAGAAGTGCAGAGGTCATTAACGAAGGGAGCTGCCGAGTATTGTGTTATATGGAACCTAACTGTGTTTCCATTAATTTCGGACCTTCACACGGCGGGAAATACAGATGTGAATTGAACAGCGCCACCGATGAAGATCACTTGATCGTCCTTGAAGAAAAGTCAACTTTTACCTTTCTAGCTATCGAGGTAAATATTTTCATGGCTCAGCTATTTTTTAACAGCTTAGTTTTGTTTAGTCATTGTAGCTATATTAGATGTGTTATTCAGGCATTGCGGATTTCCACTTTCACATTTTAAAGTTAAAAAGGAAATTTTTATCCAGTGTGAACAGTGCAAACATTTTAATCACTTGATATCACCTATTAGTCAAAATCAAATCAATAGTAGAGGCAGCTATCAGTTCAAAGAATAAACATAGT